>NW_026527060.1:10000-310000 GCF_027744825.2 Synchiropus splendidus
CAGGGAAGCTTCAGAACATGAAATTTTAACCTCCCACTATAGCAGAAAGGGTCTTTCTAGTAGGTGCACATCAAATCTAAGCTGTCTGAAGTGTTTTTCGAAAGTTATCAACACTTTTATGTTTGGCGTTCCGAAACCCACCTTATCTCAGGCTGAAAAGCGTTTTTGTGCATTGTGCCATAACTTTTCAGGGAAGCTTCAGAACATGAAATTTTAACCTCCCACTATAGCAGAAAGGGTCTTTCTAGTAGTTGCACATCAAATCTAAATTGTCTGAAGTGTTTTTCCAAAGTTATCAACACTTTTATGTTTGGCGTTCCGAAACCCAACTTATCTCAGGCTGAAAAGCGTTTTTACGCATTGTGCCATAACTTTTCAGGGAAGCTTCAGAACATGAAATTTTAACCTCCCACTATAGCAGAAAGGGTCTTTCTAGTAGGTGCACATCAAATCTAAGCTGTCTGAAGTGTTTTTCGAAAGTTATCAACACTTTTATGTTTGGCGTTCCGAAACCCACCTTATCTCAGGCTGAAAAGCGTTTTTGTGCATTGTGCCATAACTTTTCAGGGAAGCTTCAGAACATGAAATTTTAACCTCCCACTATAGCAGAAAGGGTCTTTCTAGTAGTTGCACATCAAATCTAAGCTGTCTGAAGTGTTTTTCAAAAGTTATCAACACTTTTATGTTTGGCGTTCCGAAACCCACCTTATCTCAGGCTGAAAAGCGTTTTTGTGCATTGTGCCATAACTTTTCAGGAAAGCTTCAGAACATGAAATTTTAACCTCCCACTATAGCAGAAAGGGTCTTTCTAGTAGTTGCACATCAAATCTAAACTGTCTGAAGTGTTTTTCCAAAGTTATCAACACTTTTATGTTTGGCGTTCCGAAACCCACCTTATCTCAGGCTGAAAAGCGTTTTTACGCATTGTGCCATAACTTTTCAGGGAAGCTTCAGAACATGAAATTTTAACCTCCCACTATAGCGGAAAGGGTCTTTCTAGTAGGTGCACATCAAATCTAAGCTCTCTGAAGTGTTTTTCGAAAGTTATCAACACTTTTATGTTTGGCGTTCCGAAACCCACCTTATCTCAGGCTGAAAAGCGTTTTTGTGCATTGTGCCATAACTTTTCAGGAAAGCTTCAGAACATGAAATTTTAACCTCCCACTATAGCAGAAAGGGTCTTTCTAGTAGTTGCACATCAAAACTAAACTGTCTGAAGTGTTTTTCCAAAGTTATTAACACTTTTATGTTTGGCGTTCCGAAACCCACCTTATCTCAGGCTGAAAAGCGTTTTTGTGCATTGTGCCATAACTTTTCAGGGAAGCTTCAGAACATGAAATTTTAACCTCCCACTATAGCAGAAAGGGTCTTTCTAGTAGTTGCACATCAAATCTAAACTGTCTGAAGTGTTTTTCCAAAGTTATCAACACTTTTATGTTTGGCGTTCCGAAACCCACCTTATCTCAGGCTGAAAAGCGTTTTTACGCATTGTGCCATAACTTTTCAGGGAAGCTTCAGAACATGAAATTTTAACCTCCCACTATAGCAGAAAGGGTCTTTCTAGTAGGTGCACATCAAATCTAAGCTGTCTGAAGTGTTTTTCCAAAGTTATCAACACTTTTATGTTTGGCGTTCCGAAACCCACCTTATCTCAGGCTGAAAAGCGTTTTTGTGCATTGTGCCATAACTTTTCAGGGAAGCTTCAGAACATGAAATTTTAACCTCCCACTATAGCAGAAAGGGTCTTTCTAGTAGTTGCAGATCAAATCTAAGCTGTCTGAAGTGTTTTTCAAAAGTTATCAACACTTTTATGTTTGGCGTTCCGAAACCCACCTTATCTCAGGCTGAAAAGCGTTTTTGTGCATTGTGCCATAACTTTTCAGGGAAGCTTCAGAACATGAAATTTTAACCTCCCACTATAGCAGAAAGGGTCTTTCTAGTAGTTGCACATCAAATCTAAGCTGTCTGAAGTGTTTTTCAAAAGTTATCAACACTTTTATGTTTGGCGTTCCGAAACCCACCTTATCTCAGGCTGAAAAGCGTTTTTGTGCATTGTGCCATAACTTTTCAGGAAAGCTTCAGAACATGAAATTTTAACCTCCCACTATAGCAGAAAGGGTCTTTCTAGTAGTTGCACATCAAATCTAAACTGTCTGAAGTGTTTTTCCAAAGTTATCAACACTTTTATGTTTGGCGTTCCGAAACCCACCTTATCTCAGGCTGAAAAGCGTTTTTACGCATTGTGCCATAACTTTTCAGGGAAGCTTCAGAACATGAAATTTTAACCTCCCACTATAGCAGAAAGGGTCTTTCTAGTAGGTGCACATCAAATCTAAGCTCTCTGAAGTGTTTTTCGAAAGTTATCAACACTTTTATGTTTGGCGTTCCGAAACCCACCTTATCTCAGGCTGAAAAGCGTTTTTGTGCATTGTGCCATAACTTTTCAGGAAAGCTTCAGAACATGAAATTTTAACCTCCCACTATAGCAGAAAGGGTCTTTCTAGTAGTTGCACATCAAAACTAAACTGTCTGAAGTGTTTTTCCAAAGTTATTAACACTTTTATGTTTGGCGTTCCGAAACCCACCTTATCTCAGGCTGAAAAGCGTTTTTGTGCATTGTGCCATAACTTTTCAGGGAAGCTTCAGAACATGAAATTTTAACCTCCCACTATAGCAGAAAGGGTCTTTCTAGTAGGTGCACATCAAATCTAAGCTGTCTGAAGTGTTTTTCCAAAGTTATCAACACTTTTATGTTTGGCGTTCCGAAACCCACCTTATCTCAGGCTGAAAAGCGTTTTTGTGCATTGTGCCATAACTTTTCAGGGAAGCTTCAGAACATGAAATTTTAACCTCCCACTATAGCAGAAAGGGTCTTTCTAGTAGTTGCACATCAAATCTAAGCTGTCTGAAGTGTTTTTCAAAAGTTATCAACACTTTTATGTTTGGCGTTCCGAAACCCACCTTATCTCAGGCTGAAAAGCGTTTTTGTGCATTGTGCCATAACTTTTCAGGAAAGCTTCAGAACATGAAATTTTAACCTCCCACTATAGCAGAAAGGGTCTTTCTAGTAGTTGCACATCAAATCTAAACTGTCTGAAGTGTTTTTCCAAAGTTATCAACACTTTTATGTTTGGCGTTCCGAAACCCACCTTATCTCAGGCTGAAAAGCGTTTTTACGCATTGTGCCATAACTTTTCAGGGAAGCTTCAGAACATGAAATTTTAACCTCCCACTATAGCAGAAAGGGTCTTTCTAGTAGGTGCACATCAAATCTAAGCTCTCTGAAGTGTTTTTCCAAAGTTATCAACACTTTTATGTTTGGCGTTCCGAAACCCACCTTATCTCAGGCTGAAAAGCGTTTTTGTGCATTGTGCCATAACTTTTCAGGGAAGCTTCAGAACATGAAATTTTAACCTCCCACTATAGCAGAAAGGGTCTTTCTAGTAGTTGCACATCAAATCTAAGCTGTCTGAAGTGTTTTTCAAAAGTTATCAACACTTTTTATGTTTGGCGTTCCGAAACCCACCTTATCGCAGGCTGAAAAGCGTTTTTGTGCATTGTGCCATAACTTTTCAGGAAAGCTTCAGAACATGAAATTTTAACCTCCCACTATAGCAGAAAGGGTCTTTCTAGTAGTTGCACATCAAATCTAAACTGTCTGAAGTGTTTTTCCAAAGTTATCAACACTTTTATGTTTGGCGTTCCGAAACCCACCTTATCTCAGGCTGAAAAGCGTTTTTACGCATTGTGCCATAACTTTTCAGGGAAGCTTCAGAACATGAAATTTTAACCTCCCACTATAGCAGAAAGGGTCTTTCTAGTAGGTGCATATCAAATCTTAGCTCTCTGAAGTGTTTTTCGAAAGTTATCAACACTTTTATGTTTGGCGTTCCGAAACCCACCTTATCTCAGGCTGAAAAGCGTTTTTGTGCATTGTGCCATAACTTTTCAGGAAAGCTTCAGAACATGAAATTTTAACCTCCCACTATAGCAGAAAGGGTCTTTCTAGTAGTTGCACATCAAATCTAAACTGTCTGAAGTGTTTTTCCAAAGTTATCAACACTTTTATGTTTGGCGTTCCGAAACCCACCTTATCTCAGGCTGAAAAGCGTTTTTACGCAGTGTGCCATAACTTTTCAGGGAAGCTTCAGAACATGAAATTTTAACCTCCCACTATAGCAGAAAGGGTCTTTCTAGTAGGTGCACATCAAATCTAAGCTGTCTGAAGTGTTTTTCGAAAGTTATCAACACTTTTATGTTTGGCGTTCCGAAACCCACCTTATCTCAGGCTGAAAAGCGTTTTTGTGCATTGTGCCATAACTTTTCAGGGAAGCTTCAGAACATGAAATTTTAACCTCCCACTATAGCAGAAAGGGTCTTTCTAGTAGTTGCACATCAAATCTAAACTGTCTGAAGTGTTTTTCCAAAGTTATCAACACTTTTGTGTTTGGCGTTCCGAAACCCACCTTATCTCAGGCTGTAAAGCGTTTTTACGCATTGTGCCATAACTTTTCAGGGAAGCTTCAGAACATGAAATTTTAACCTCCCACTATAGCAGAAAGGGTCTTTCTAGTAGGTGCACATCAAATCTAAGCTCTCTGAAGTGTTTTTCCAAAGTTATCAACACTTTTATGTTTGGCGTTCCGAAACCCACCTTATCTCAGGCTGAAAAGCGTTTTTGTGCATTGTGCCATAACTTTTCAGGGAAGCTTCAGAACATGAAATTTTAACCTCCCACTATAGCAGAAAGGGTCTTTCTAGTAGTTGCACATCAAATCTAAGCTGTCTGAAGTGTTTTTCAAAAGTTATCAACACTTTTTATGTTTGGCGTTCCGAAACCCACCTTATCTCAGGCTGAAAAGCGTTTTTGTGCATTGTGCCATAACTTTTCAGGAAAGCTTCAGAACATGAAATTTTAACCTCCCACTATAGCAGAAAGGGTCTTTCTAGTAGTTGCACATCAAATCTAAACTGTCTGAAGTGTTTTTCCAAAGTTATCAACACTTTTATGTTTGGCGTTCCGAAACCCACCTTATCTCAGGCTGAAAAGCGTTTTTACGCATTGTGCCATGACTTTTCAGGGAAGCTTCAGAACATGAAATTTTAACCTCCCACTATAGCAGAAAGGGTCTTTCTAGTAGGTGCATATCAAATCTAAGCTCTCTGAAGTGTTTTTCGAAAGTTATCAACACTTTTATGTTTGGCGTTCCGAAACCCACCTTATCTCAGGCTGAAAAGCGTTTTTGTGCATTGAGCCATAACTTTTCAGGGAAGCTTCAGAACATAAAATTTTAACCTCCCACTATAGCAGAAAGGGTCTTTCTAGTAGTTGCACATCAAATCTAAACTGTCTGAAGTGTTTTTCCAAAGTTATTAACACTTTTATGTTTGGCGTTCCGAAACCCACCTTATCTCAGGCTGAAAAGCGTTTTTGTGCATTGTGCCATAACTTTTCAGGGAAGCTTCAGAACATGAAATTTTAACCTCCCACTATAGCAGAAAGGGTCTTTCTAGTAGTTGCACATCAAATCTAAACTGTCTGAAGTGTTTTTCCAAAGTTATCAACACTTTTATGTTTGGCGTTCCGAAACCCACCTTATCTCAGGCTGAAAAGCGTTTTTGTGCATTGTGCCATAACTTTTCAGGGAAGCTTTAGAACATGAAATTTTAACCTCCCACTATAGCAGAAAGGGTCTTTCTAGTAGTTGCACATCAAATCTAAACTGTCTGAAGTGTTTTTCCAAAGTTATTAACACTTTTATGTTTGGCGTTCCGAAACCCACCTTATCTCAGGCTGAAAAGCGTTTTTGTGCATTGTGCCATAACTTTTCAGGGAAGCTTCAGAACATGAAATTTTAACCTCCCACTATAGCAGAAAGGGTCTTTCTAGTAGTTGCACATCAAATCTAAATTGTCTGAAGTGTTTTTCCAAAGTTATCAACACTTTTATGTTTGGCGTTCCGAAACCCACCTTATCTCAGGCTGAAAAGCGTTTTTACGCATTGTGCCATAACTTTTCTGGGAAGCTTCAGAACATGAAATTTTAACCTCCCACTATAGCAGAAAGGGTCTTTCTAGAAGGTGCACATCAAATCTAAGCTGTCTGAAGTGTTTTTCGAAAGTTATCAACACTTTTATGTTTGGCGTTCCGAAACCCACCTTATCAGGCTGAAAAGCGTTTTTGTGCATTGTGCCATAACTTTTCAGGGAAGCTTCAGAACATGAAATTTTAACCTCCCACTATAGCAGAAAGGGTCTTTCTAGTAGTTGCACATCAAATCTAAGCTGTCTGAAGTGTTTTTCAAAAGTTATCAACACTTTTATGTTTGGCGTTCCGAAACCCACCTTATCTCAGGCTGAAAAGCGTTTTTGTGCATCGTGCCATAACTTTTCAGGAAAGCTTCAGAACATGAAATTTTAACCTCCCACTATAGCAGAAAGGGTCTTTCTAGTAGTTGCACATCAAATCTAAACTGTCTGAAGTGTTTTTCCAAAGTTATCAACACTTTTATGTTTGGCGTTCCGAAACCCACCTTATCTCAGGCTGAAAAGCGTTTTTACGCATTGTGCCATAACTTTTCAGGGAAGCTTCAGAACATGAAATTTTAACCTCCCACTATAGCAGAAAGGGTCTTTCTAGTAGGTGCACATCAAATCTAAGCTCTCTGAAGTGTTTTTCGAAAGTTATCAACACTTTTATGTTTGGCGTTCCGAAACCCACCTTATCTCAGGCTGAAAACCGTTTTTGTGCATTGTGCCATAACTTTTCAGGAAAGCTTCAGAACATGAAATTTTAACCTCCCACTATAGCAGAAAGGGTCTTTCTAGTAGTTGCACATCAAAACTAAACTGTCTGAAGTGTTTTTCCAAAGTTATTAACACTTTTATGTTTGGCGTTCCGAAACCCACCTTATCTCAGGCTGAAAAGCGTTTTTGTGCATTGTGCCATAACTTTTCAGGGAAGCTTCAGAACATGAAATTTTAACCTCCCACTATAGCAGAAAGGGTCTTTCTAGTAGTTGCACATCAAATCTAAACTGACTGAAGTGTTTTTCCAAAGTTATCAACACTTTTATGTTTGGCGTTCCGAAACCCACCTTATCTCAGGCTGAAAAGCGTTTTTACGCATTGTGCCATAACTTTTCAGGGAAGCTTCAGAACATGAAATTTTCACCTCCCACTATAGCAGAAAGGGTCTTTCTAGTAGGTGCACATCAAATCTAAGCTGTCTGAAGTGTTTTTCCAAAGTTATCAACACTTTTATGTTTGGCGTTCCGAAACCCACCTTATCTCAGGCTGAAAAGCGTTTTTGTGCATTGTGCCATAACTTTTCAGGGAAGCTTCAGAACATGAAATTTTAACCTCCCACTATAGCAGAAAGGGTCTTTCTAGTAGTTGCACATCAAATCTAAGCTGTCTGAAGTGTTTTTCAAAAGTTATCAACACTTTTATGTTTGGCGTTCCGAAACCCACCTTATCTCAGGCTGAAAAGCGTTTTTGTGCATTGTGCCATAACTTTTCAGGAAAGCTTCAGAACATGAAATTTTAACCTCCCACTATAGCAGAAAGGGTCTTTCTAGTAGTTGCACATCAAATCTAAACTGTCTGAAGTGTTTTTCCAAAGTTATCAACACTTTTATGTTTGGCGTTCCGAAACCCACCTTATCTCAGGCTGAAAAGCGTTTTTACGCATTGTGCCATAACTTTTCAGGGAAGCTTCAGAACATGAAATTTTAACCTCCCACTATAGCAGAAAGGGTCTTTCTAGTAGGTGCACATCAAATCTAAGCTCTCTGAAGTGTTTTTCCAAAGTTATCAACACTTTTATGTTTGGCGTTCCGAAACCCACCTTATCTCAGGCTGAAAAGCGTTTTTGTGCATTGTGCCATAACTTTTCAGGGAAGCTTCAGAACATGAAATTTTAACCTCCCACTATAGCAGAAAGGGTCTTTCTAGTAGTTGCACATCAAATCTAAGCTGTCTGAAGTGTTTTTCAAAAGTTATCAACACTTTTTATGTTTGGCGTTCCGAAACCCACCTTATCGCAGGCTGAAAAGCGTTTTTGTGCATTGTGCCATAACTTTTCAGGAAAGCTTCAGAACATGAAATTTTAACCTCCCACTATAGCAGAAAGGGTCTTTCTAGTAGTTGCACATCAAATCTAAACTGTCTGAAGTGTTTTTCCAAAGTTATCAACACTTTTATGTTTGGCGTTCCGAAACCCACCTTATCTCAGGCTGAAAAGCGTTTTTACGCATTGTGCCATAACTTTTCAGGGAAGCTTCAGAACATGAAATTTTAACCTCCCACTATAGCAGAAAGGGTCTTTCTAGTAGGTGCATATCAAATCTTAGCTCTCTGAAGTGTTTTTCCAAAGTTATCAACACTTTTATGTTTGGCGTTCCGAAACCCACCTTATCTCAGGCTGAAAAGCGTTTTTGTGCATTGTGCCATAACTTTTCAGGGAAGCTTCAGAACATGAAATTTTAACCTCCCACTATAGCAGAAAGGGTCTTTCTAGTAGTTGCACATCAAATCTAAGCTGTCTGAAGTGTTTTTCAAAAGTTATCAACACTTTTATGTTTGGCGTTCCGAAACCCACCTTATCTCAGGCTGAAAAGCGTTTTTGTGCATTGTGCCATAACTTTTCAGGAAAGCTTCAGAACATGAAATTTTAACCTCCCACTATAGCAGAAAGAGTCTTTCTAGTAGTTGCACATCAAATCTAAACTGTCTGAAGTGTTTTTCCAAAGTTATCAACACTTTTGTGTTTGGCGTTCCGAAACCCACCTTATCTCAGGCTGTAAAGCGTTTTTACGCATTGTGCCATAACTTTTCAGGGAAGCTTCAGAACATGAAATTTTAACCTCCCACTATAGCAGAAAGGGTCTTTCTAGTAGGTGCACATCAAATCTAAGCTCTCTGAAGTGTTTTTCCAAAGTTATCAACACTTTTATGTTTGGCGTTCCGAAACCCACCTTATCTCAGGCTGAAAAGCGTTTTTGTGCATTGTGCCATAACTTTTCAGGGAAGCTTCAGAACATGAAATTTTAACCTCCCACTATAGCAGAAAGGGTCTTTCTAGTAGTTGCACATCAAATCTAAGCTGTCGGAAGTGTTTTTCAAAAGTTATCAACACTTTTTATGTTTGGCGTTCCGAAACCCACCTTATCTCAGGCTGAAAAGCGTTTTTGTGCATTGTGCCATAACTTTTCAGGAAAGCTTCAGAACATGAAATTTTAACCTCCCACTATAGCAGAAAGGGTCTTTCTAGTAGTTGCACATCAAATCTAAACTGTCTGAAGTGTTTTTCCAAAGTTATCAACACTTTTATGTTTGGCGTTCCGAAACCCACCTTATCTCAGGCTGAAAAGCGTTTTTACGCATTGTGCCATAACTTTTCAGGGAAGCTTCAGAACATGAAATTTTAACCTCCCACTATAGCAGAAAGGGTCTTTCTAGTAGGTGCATATCAAATCTAAGCTCTCTGAAGTGTTTTTCGAAAGTTATCAACACTTTTATGTTTGGCGTTCCGAAACCCACCTTATCTCAGGCTGAAAAGAGTTTTTGTGCATTGTGCCATAACTTTTCAGGAAAGCTTCAGAACATGAAATTTTAACCTCCCACTATAGCAGAAAGGGTCTTTCTAGTAGTTGCACATCAAATCTAAACTGTCTGAAGTGTTTTTCCAAAGTTATTAACACTTTTATGTTTGGCGTTCCGAAACCCACCTTATCTCAGGCTGAAAAGCGTTTTTGTGCATTGTGCCATAACTTTTCAGGGAAGCTTCAGAACATGAAAATTTAACCTCCCACTATAGCAGAAAGGGTCTTTCTAGTAGTTGCACATCAAATCTAAACTGTCTGAAGTGTTTTTCCAAAGTTATTAACACTTTTATGTTTGGCGTTCCGAAACCCACCTTATCTCAGACTGAAAAGCGTTTTTGTGCATTGTGCCATAACTTTTCAGGGAAGCTTCAGAACATGAAATTTTAACCTCCCACTATAGCAGAAAGGGTCTTTCTAGTAGTTGCACATCAAATCTAAGCTGTCTGAAGTGTTTTTCAAAAGTTATCAACACTTTTATGTTTGGCGTTCAGAAACCCACCTTATCTCAGGCTGAAAAGCGTTTTTGTGCATTGTGCCATAACTTTTCAGGAAAGCTTCAGAACGTGAAATTTTAACCTCCCACTATAGCAGAAAGGGTCTTTCTAGTAGTTGCACATCAAATCTAAACTGTCTGAAGTGTTTTTCCAAAGTTATCAACACTTTTATGTTTGGCGTTCCGAAACCCACCTTATCTCAGGCTGAAAAGCGTTTTTACGCATTGTGCCATAACTTTTCAGGGAAGCTTCAGAACATGAAATTTTAACCTCCCACTATAGCAGAAAGGGTCTTTCTAGTAGGTGCACATCAAATCTAAGCTCTCTGAAGTGTTTTTCGAAAGTTATCAACACTTTTATGTTTGGCGTTCCGAAACCCACCTTATCTCAGGCTGAAAAGCGTTTTTGTACATTGTGCCATAACTTTTCAGGAAAGCTTCAGGACATGAAATTTTAACCTCCCACTATAGCAGAAAGGGTCTTTCTAGTAGTTGCACATCAAATCTAAACTGTCTGAAGTGTTTTTCCAAAGTTATTAACACTTTTATGTTTGGCGTTCCGAAACCCACCTTATCTCAGGCTGAAAAGCGTTTTTGTGCATTGTGCCATAACTTTTCAGGAAAGCTTCAGAACATGAAATTTTAACCTCCCACTATAGCAGAAAGGGTCTTTCTAGTAGTTGCACATCAAATCTAAACTGTCTGAAGTGTTTTTCCAAAGTTATTAACACTTTTATGTTTGGCGTTCCGAAACCCACCTTATCTCAGGCTGAAAAGCGTTTTTGTGCATTGTGCCATAACTTTTCAGGGAAGCTTCAGAACATGAAATTTTAACCTCCCACTATAGCAGAAAGGGTCTTTCTAGTAGTTGCACATCAAATCTAAACTGTCTGAAGTGTTTTTCCAAAGTTATTAACACTTTTATGTTTGGCGTTCCGAAACCCACCTTATCTCAGGCTGAAAAGCGTTTTTGTGCATTGTGCCATAACTTTTCAGGGAAGCTTCAGAACATGAAATTTTAACCTCCCACTATAGCAGAAAGGGTCTTTCTAGTAGTTGCACATCAAATCTAAACTGTCTGAAGTGTTTTTCCAAAGTTATCAACACTTTTATGTTTGGCGTTCCGAAACCCACCTTATCTCAGGCTGAAAAGCGTTTTTACGCATTGTGCCATAACTTTTCAGGGAAGCTTCAGAACATGAAATTTTAACCTCCCACTATAGCAGAAAGGGTCTTTCTAGTAGTTGCACATCAAATCTAAACTGTCTGAAGTGTTTTTCCAAAGTTATCAACACTTTTATGTTTGGCGTTCCGAAACCCACCTTATCTCAGGCTGAAAAGCGTTTTTACGCATTGTGCCATAACTTTTCAGGAAAGCTTCAGAACATGAAATTTTAACCTCCCACTAGAGCAGAAAGGGTCTTTCTAGTAGGTACACATCAAATCTAAGCTGTCTGAAGTGTTTTTCGAAAGTTATCAACACTTTTATGTTTGGCGTTCCGAAACCCACCTTATCTCAGGCTGAAAAGCGTTTTTGTGCATTGTGCCATAACTTTTCAGGGAAGCTTCAGAACATGAAATTTTAACCTCCCACTACAGCAGAAAGGGTCTTTCTAGTAGTTGCACATCAAATCTAAGCTGTCTGAAGTGTTTTTCAAAAGTTATCAACACTTTTATGTTTGGCGTTCCGAAACCCACCTTATCTCAGGCTGAAAAGCGTTTTTGTGCATTGTGCCATAACTTTTCAGGAAAGCTTCAGAACATGAAATTTTAACCTCCCACTAAAGCAGAAAGGGTCTTTCTAGTAGTTGCACATCAAATCTAAACTGTCTGAAGTGTTTTTCCAAAGTTATCAACACTTTTATGTTTGGCGTTCCGAAACCCACCTTATCTCAGGCTGAAAAGCGTTTTTACGCATTGTGCCATAACTTTTCAGGGAATCTTCAGAACATGAAATTTTAACCTCCCACTATAGCTGAAAGGGTCTTTCTAGTAGGTGCACATCAAATCTAAGCTCTCTGAAGTGTTTTTCGAAAGTTATCAACACTTTTATGTTTGGCGTTCCGAAACCCACCTTATCTCAGGCTGAAAAGCGTTTTTGTGCATTGTGCCATAACTTTTCAGGAAAGCTTCAGAACATGAAATTTTAACCTCCCACTATAGCAGAAAGGGTCTTTCTAGTAGTTGCACATCAAATCTAAACTGTCTGAAGTGTTTTTCCAAAGTTATTAACACTTTTATGTTTGGCGTTCCGAAACCCACCTTATCTCAGGCTGAAAAGCGTTTTTGTGCATTGTGCCATAACTTTTCAGGGAAGCTTCAGAACATGAAATTTTAACCTCCCACTATAGCAGAAAGGGTCTTTCTAGTAGTTGCACATTAAATCTAAACTGTCTGAAGTGTTTTTCCAAAGTTATCAACACTTTTATGTTTGGCGTTCCGAAACCCACCTTATCTCAGGCTGAAAAGTGTTTTTACGCATTGTGCCATAACTTTTCAGGGAAGCTTCAGAACATGAAATTTTAACCTCCCACTATAGCAGAAAGGGTCTTTCTAGTAGGTGCACATCAAATCTAAGCTGTCTGAAGTGTTTTTCGAAAGTTATCAACACTTTTATGTTTGGCGTTCCGAAACCCACCTTATCTCAGGCTGAAAAGCGTTTTTGTGCATTGTGCCATAACTTTTCAGGGAAGCTTCAGAACATGAAATTTTAACCTCCCACTATAGCAGAAAGGGTCTTTCTAGTAGTTGCACATCAAATCTAAGCTGTCTGAAGTGTTTTTCAAAAGTTATCAACACTTTTATGTTTGGCGTTCCAAAACCCACCTTATCTCAGGCTGAAAAGCGTTTTTGTGCATTGTGCCATAACTTTTCAGGAAAGCTTCAGAACATGAAATTTTAACCTCCCAATATAGCAGAAAGGGTCTTTCTAGTAGTTGCACATCAAATCTAAACTGTCTGAAGTGTTTTTCCAAAGTTATCAACACTTTTATGTTTGGCGTTCCGAAACCCACCTTATCTCAGGCTGAAAAGCGTTTTTACGCATTGTGCCATAACTTTTCAGGGAAGCTTCAGAACATGAAATTTTAACCTCCCACTATAGCAGAAAGGGTCTTTCTAGTAGGTGCACATCAAATCTAAGCTCTCTGAAGTGTTTTTCCAAAGTTATCAACACTTTTATGTTTGGCGTTCCGAAACCCACCTTATCTCAGGCTGAAAAGCGTTTTTGTGCATTGTGCCATAACTTTTCAGGGAAGCTTCAGAACATGAAATTTTAAACTCCCACTATAGCAGAAAGGGTCTTTCTAGTAGTTGCACATCAAATCTAAACTGTCTGAAGTGTTTTTCCAAAGTTATTAACACTTTTATGTTTGGCGTTCCGAAACCCACCTTATCTCAGGCTGAAAAGCGTTTTTGTGCATTTTGCCATAACTTTTCAGGGAAGCTTCAGAACATGAAATTTTAACCTCCCACTATAGCAGAAAGGGTCTTTCTAGTAGTTGCACATCAAATCTAAGCTGTCTGAAGTGTTTTTCAAAAGTTATCAACACTTTTTATGTTTGGCGTTCCGAAACCCACCTTATCTCAGGCTGAAAAGCGTTTTTGTGCATTGTGCCATAACTTTTCAGGAAAGCTTCAGAACATGAAATTTTAACCTCCCACTATAGCAGAAAGGGTCTTTCTAGCAGTTGAACATCAAATCTAAACTGTCTGAAGTGTTTTTCCAAAGTTATCAACACTTTTATGTTTGGCGTTCCGAAACCCACCTTATCTCAGGCTGAAAAGCGTTTTTGTGCATTGTGCCATAACTTTTCAGGGAAGCTTCAGAACATGAAATTTTAACCTCCCACTATAGCAGAAAGGGTCTTTCTAGTAGTTGCACATCAAATCTAAGCTGTCTGAAGTGTTTTTCAAAAGTTATCAACACTTTTATGTTTGGCGTTCCGAAACCCACCTTATCTCAGGCTGAAAAGCGTTTTTGTGCATTGTGCCATAACTTTTCAGGAAAGCTTCAGAACATGAAATTTTAACCTCCCACTATAGCAGAAAGAGTCTTTCTAGTAGTTGCACATCAAATCTAAACTGTCTGAAGTGTTTTTCCAAAGTTATCAACACTTTTGTGTTTGGCGTTCCGAAACCCACCTTATCTCAGGCTGTAAAGCGTTTTTACGCATTGTGCCATAACTTTTCAGGGAAGCTTCAGAACATGAAATTTTAACCTCCCACTATAGCAGAAAGGGTCTTTCTAGTAGTTGCACATCAAATCTAAACTGTCTGAAGTGTTTTTCCAAAGTTATTAACACTTTTATGTTTGGCGTTCCGAAACCCACCTTATCTCAGGCTGAAAAGCGTTTTTGTGCATTGTGCCATAACTTTTCAGGGAAGCTTCAGAACATGAAATTTTAACCTCCCACTATAGCAGAAAGGGTCTTTCTAGTAGTTGCACATCAAATCTAAGCTGTCTGAAGTGTTTTTCAAAAGTTATCAACACTTTTTATGTTTGGCGTTCCGAAACCCACCTTATCTCAGGCTGAAAAGCGTTTTTGTGCATTGTGCCATAACTTTTCAGGAAAGCTTCAGAACAGAAAATTTTAACCTCCCACTATAGCAGAAAGGGTCTTTCTAGTAGTTGCACATCAAATCTAAACTGTCTGAAGTGTTTTTCCAAAGTTATCAACACTTTTATGTTTGGCGTTCCGAAACCCACCTTATCTCAGGCTGAAAAGCGTTTTTACGCATTGTGCCATAACTTTTCAGGGAAGCTTCAGAACATGAAATTTTAACCTCCCACTATAGCAGAAAGGGTCTTTCTAGTAGGTGCATAACAAATCTAAGCTCTCTGAAGTGTTTTTCGAAAGTTATCAACACTTTTATGTTTGGCGTTCCGAAACCCACCTTATCTCAGGCTGAAAAGAGTTTTTGTGCATTGTGCCATAACTTTTCAGGAAAGCTTCAGAACATGAAATTTTAACCTCCCACTATAGCAGAAAGGGTCTTTCTAGTAGTTGCACATCAAATCTAAACTGTCTGAAGTGTTTTTCCAAAGTTATTAACACTTTTATGTTTGGCGTTCCGAAACCCACCTTATCTCAGGCTGAAAAGCGTTTTTGTGCATTGTGCCATAACTTTTCAGGGAAGTTTCAGAACATGAAAATTTAACCTCCCACTATAGCAGAAAGGGTCTTTCTAGTAGTTGCACATCAAATCTAAACTGTCTGAAGTGTTTTTCCAAAGTTATTAACACTTTTATGTTTGGCGTTCCGAAACCCACCTTATCTCAGGCTGAAAAGCGTTTTTGTGCATTGTGCCATAACTTTTCAGGGAAGCTTCAGAACATGAAATTTTAACCTCCCACTATAGCAGAAAGGGTCTTTCTAGTAGTTGCACATCAAATCTAAGCTGTCTGAAGTGTTTTTCAAAAGTTATCAACACTTTTATGTTTGGCGTTCAGAAACCCACCTTATCTCAGGCTGAAAAGCGTTTTTGTGCATTGTGCCATAACTTTTCAGGAAAGCTTCAGAACGTGAAATTTTAACCTCCCACTATAGCAGAAAGGGTCTTTCTAGTAGTTGCACATCAAATCTAAACTGTCTGAAGTGTTTTTCCAAAGTTATCAACACTTTTATGTTTGGCGTTCCGAAACCCACCTTATCTCAGGCTGAAAAGCGTTTTTACGCATTGTGCCATAACTTTTCAGGGAAGCTTCAGAGCATGAAATTTTAACCTCCCACTATAGCAGAAAGGGTCTTTCTAGTAGGTGCACACCAAATCTAAGCTCTCTGAAGTGTTTTTCGAAAGTTATCAACACTTTTATGTTTGGCGTTCCGAAACCCACCTTATCTCAGGCTGAAAAGCGTTTTTGTGCATTGTGCCATAACTTTTCAGGAAAGCTTCAGAACATGAAATTTTAACCTCCCACTATGGCAGAAAGGGTCTTTCTAGTAGTTGCACATCAAATATAAACTGTCTGAAGTGTTTTTCCAAAGTTATTAACACTTTTATGTTTGGCGTTCCGAAACCCACCTTATCTCAGGCTGAAAAGCGTTTTTGTGCATTGTGCCATAACTTTTCAGGGAAGCTTCAGAACATGAAATTTTAACCTCCCACTATAGCAGAAAGGGTCTTTCTAGTAGTTGCACATCAAATCTAAGCTGTCTGAAGTGTTTTTCCAAAGTTATTAACACTTTTTATGTTTGGCGTTCCGAAACCCACCTTATCTCAGGCTGAAAAGCGTTTTTGTGCATTGTGCCATAACTTTTCAGGAAAGCTTCAGAACAGAAAATTTTAACCTCCCACTATAGCAGAAAGGGTCTTTCTAGTAGTTGCACATCAAATCTAAACTGTCTGAAGTGTTTTTCCAAAGTTATCAACACTTTTATGTTTGGCGTTCCGAAACCCACCTTATCTCAGGCTGAAAAGCGTTTTTACGCATTGTGCCATAACTTTTCAGGGAAGCTTCAGAACATGAAATTTTAACCTCCCACTATAGCAGAAAGGGTCTTTCTAGTAGGTGCATAACAAATCTAAGCTCTCTGAAGTGTTTTTCGAAAGTTATCAACACTTTTATGTTTGGCGTTCCGAAACCCACCTTATCTCAGGCTGAAAAGAGTTTTTGTGCATTGTGCCATAACTTTTCAGGAAAGCTTCAGAACATGAAATTTTAACCTCCCACTATAGCAGAAAGGGTCTTTCTAGTAGTTGCACATCAAATCTAAACTGTCTGAAGTGTTTTTCCAAAGTTATTAACACTTTTATGTTTGGCGTTCCGAAACCCACCTTATCTCAGGCTGAAAAGCGTTTTTGTGCATTGTGCCATAACTTTTCAGGGAAGTTTCAGAACATGAAAATTTAACCTCCCACTATAGCAGAAAGGGTCTTTCTAGTAGTTGCACATCAAATCTAAACTGTCTGAAGTGTTTTTCCAAAGTTATTAACACTTTTATGTTTGGCGTTCCGAAACCCACCTTATCTCAGGCTGAAAAGCGTTTTTGTGCATTGTGCCATAACTTTTCAGGGAAGCTTCAGAACATGAAATTTTAACCTCCCACTATAGCAGAAAGGGTCTTTCTAGTAGTTGCACATCAAATCTAAGCTGTCTGAAGTGTTTTTCAAAAGTTATCAACACTTTTATGTTTGGCGTTCAGAAACCCACCTTATCTCAGGCTGAAAAGCGTTTTTGTGCATTGTGCCATAACTTTTCAGGAAAGCTTCAGAACGTGAAATTTTAACCTCCCACTATAGCAGAAAGGGTCTTTCTAGTAGTTGCACATCAAATCTAAACTGTCTGAAGTGTTTTTCCAAAGTTATCAACACTTTTATGTTTGGCGTTCCGAAACCCACCTTATCTCAGGCTGAAAAGCGTTTTTACGCATTGTGCCATAACTTTTCAGGGAAGCTTCAGAGCATGAAATTTTAACCTCCCACTATAGCAGAAAGGGTCTTTCTAGTAGGTGCACACCAAATCTAAGCTCTCTGAAGTGTTTTTCGAAAGTTATCAACACTTTTATGTTTGGCGTTCCGAAACCCACCTTATCTCAGGCTGAAAAGCGTTTTTGTGCATTGTGCCATAACTTTTCAGGAAAGCTTCAGAACATGAAATTTTAACCTCCCACTATGGCAGAAAGGGTCTTTCTAGTAGTTGCACATCAAATATAAACTGTCTGAAGTGTTTTTCCAAAGTTATTAACACTTTTATGTTTGGCGTTCCGAAACCCACCTTATCTCAGGCTGAAAAGCGTTTTTGTGCATTGTGCCATAACTTTTCAGGAAAGCTTCAGAACATGAAATTTTAACCTCCCACTATAGCAGAAAGGGTCTTTCTAGTAGTTGCACATCAAATCTAAACTGTCTGAAGT
Organism: Synchiropus splendidus; assembly: GCF_027744825.2. Classification (NCBI taxonomy): domain Eukaryota; kingdom Metazoa; phylum Chordata; class Actinopteri; order Syngnathiformes; family Callionymidae; genus Synchiropus; species Synchiropus splendidus. The sequence continues at coordinate 27,958 of NW_026527060.1, forward strand.
GTTTTTCCAAAGTTATTAACACTTTTATGTTTGGCGTTCCGAAACCCACCTTATCTCAGGCTGAAAAGCGTTTTTGTGCATTGTGCCATAACTTTTCAGGGAAGCTTCAGAACATGAAATTTTAACCTCCCACTATAGCAGAAGGGGTCTTTCTAGTAGTTGCACATCAAATCTAAACTGTCTGAAGTGTTTTTCCAAAGTTATTAACACTTTTATGTTTGGCGTTCCGAAACCCACCTTATCTCAGGCTGAAAAGCGTTTTTACGCATTGTGCCATAACTTTTCAGGGAAGCTTCAGAACATGAAATTTTAACCTCCCACTATAGCAGAAAGGGTCTTTCTAGTAGGTGCATAACAAATCTAAGCTCTCTGAAGTGTTTTTCGAAAGTTATCAACACTTTTATGTTTGGCGTTCCGAAACCCACCTTATCTCAGGCTGAAAAGAGTTTTTGTGCATTGTGCCATAACTTTTCAGGAAAGCTTCAGAACATGAAATTTTAACCTCCCACTATAGCAGAAAGGGTCTTTCTAGTAGTTGCACATCAAATCTAAACTGTCTGAAGTGTTTTTCCAAAGTTATTAACACTTTTATGTTTGGCGTTCCGAAACCCACCTTATCTCAGGCTGAAAAGCGTTTTTGTGCATTGTGCCATAACTTTTCAGGGAAGTTTCAGAACATGAAAATTTAACCTCCCACTATAGCAGAAAGGGTCTTTCTAGTAGTTGCACATCAAATCTAAACTGTCTGAAGTGTTTTTCCAAAGTTATTAACACTTTTATGTTTGGCGTTCCGAAACCCACCTTATCTCAGGCTGAAAAGCGTTTTTGTGCATTGTGCCATAACTTTTCAGGGAAGCTTCAGAACATGAAATTTTAACCTCCCACTATAGCAGAAAGGGTCTTTCTAGTAGTTGCACATCAAATCTAAGCTGTCTGAAGTGTTTTTCAAAAGTTATCAACACTTTTATGTTTGGCGTTCAGAAACCCACCTTATCTCAGGCTGAAAAGCGTTTTTGTGCATTGTGCCATAACTTTTCAGGAAAGCTTCAGAACGTGAAATTTTAACCTCCCACTATAGCAGAAAGGGTCTTTCTAGTAGTTGCACATCAAATCTAAACTGTCTGAAGTGTTTTTCCAAAGTTATCAACACTTTTATGTTTGGCGTTCCGAAACCCACCTTATCTCAGGCTGAAAAGCGTTTTTACGCATTGTGCCATAACTTTTCAGGGAAGCTTCAGAGCATGAAATTTTAACCTCCCACTATAGCAGAAAGGGTCTTTCTAGTAGGTGCACACCAAATCTAAGCTCTCTGAAGTGTTTTTCGAAAGTTATCAACACTTTTATGTTTGGCGTTCCGAAACCCACCTTATCTCAGGCTGAAAAGCGTTTTTGTGCATTGTGCCATAACTTTTCAGGAAAGCTTCAGAACATGAAATTTTAACCTCCCACTATGGCAGAAAGGGTCTTTCTAGTAGTTGCACATCAAATATAAACTGTCTGAAGTGTTTTTCCAAAGTTATTAACACTTTTATGTTTGGCGTTCCGAAACCCACCTTATCTCAGGCTGAAAAGCGTTTTTGTGCATTGTGCCATAACTTTTCAGGGAAGCTTCAGAACATGAAATTTTAACCTCCCACTATAGCAGAAAGGGTCTTTCTAGTAGTTGCACATCAAATCTAAGCTGTCTGAAGTGTTTTTCCAAAGTTATTAACACTTTTTATGTTTGGCGTTCCGAAACCCACCTTATCTCAGGCTGAAAAGCGTTTTTGTGCATTGTGCCATAACTTTTCAGGAAAGCTTCAGAACAGAAAATTTTAACCTCCCACTATAGCAGAAAGGGTCTTTCTAGTAGTTGCACATCAAATCTAAACTGTCTGAAGTGTTTTTCCAAAGTTATCAACACTTTTATGTTTGGCGTTCCGAAACCCACCTTATCTCAGGCTGAAAAGCGTTTTTACGCATTGTGCCATAACTTTTCAGGGAAGCTTCAGAACATGAAATTTTAACCTCCCACTATAGCAGAAAGGGTCTTTCTAGTAGGTGCATAACAAATCTAAGCTCTCTGAAGTGTTTTTCGAAAGTTATCAACACTTTTATGTTTGGCGTTCCGAAACCCACCTTATCTCAGGCTGAAAAGAGTTTTTGTGCATTGTGCCATAACTTTTCAGGAAAGCTTCAGAACATGAAATTTTAACCTCCCACTATAGCAGAAAGGGTCTTTCTAGTAGTTGCACATCAAATCTAAACTGTCTGAAGTGTTTTTCCAAAGTTATTAACACTTTTATGTTTGGCGTTCCGAAACCCACCTTATCTCAGGCTGAAAAGCGTTTTTGTGCATTGTGCCATAACTTTTCAGGGAAGTTTCAGAACATGAAAATTTAACCTCCCACTATAGCAGAAAGGGTCTTTCTAGTAGTTGCACATCAAATCTAAACTGTCTGAAGTGTTTTTCCAAAGTTATTAACACTTTTATGTTTGGCGTTCCGAAACCCACCTTATCTCAGGCTGAAAAGCGTTTTTGTGCATTGTGCCATAACTTTTCAGGGAAGCTTCAGAACATGAAATTTTAACCTCCCACTATAGCAGAAAGGGTCTTTCTAGTAGTTGCACATCAAATCTAAGCTGTCTGAAGTGTTTTTCAAAAGTTATCAACACTTTTATGTTTGGCGTTCAGAAACCCACCTTATCTCAGGCTGAAAAGCGTTTTTGTGCATTGTGCCATAACTTTTCAGGAAAGCTTCAGAACGTGAAATTTTAACCTCCCACTATAGCAGAAAGGGTCTTTCTAGTAGTTGCACATCAAATCTAAACTGTCTGAAGTGTTTTTCCAAAGTTATCAACACTTTTATGTTTGGCGTTCCGAAACCCACCTTATCTCAGGCTGAAAAGCGTTTTTACGCATTGTGCCATAACTTTTCAGGGAAGCTTCAGAGCATGAAATTTTAACCTCCCACTATAGCAGAAAGGGTCTTTCTAGTAGGTGCACACCAAATCTAAGCTCTCTGAAGTGTTTTTCGAAAGTTATCAACACTTTTATGTTTGGCGTTCCGAAACCCACCTTATCTCAGGCTGAAAAGCGTTTTTGTGCATTGTGCCATAACTTTTCAGGAAAGCTTCAGAACATGAAATTTTAACCTCCCACTATGGCAGAAAGGGTCTTTCTAGTAGTTGCACATCAAATATAAACTGTCTGAAGTGTTTTTCCAAAGTTATTAACACTTTTATGTTTGGCGTTCCGAAACCCACCTTATCTCAGGCTGAAAAGCGTTTTTGTGCATTGTGCCATAACTTTTCAGGAAAGCTTCAGAACATGAAATTTTAACCTCCCACTATAGCAGAAAGGGTCTTTCTAGTAGTTGCACATCAAATCTAAACTGTCTGAAGTGTTTTTCCAAAGTTATTAACACTTTTATGTTTGGCGTTCCGAAACCCACCTTATCTCAGGCTGAAAAGCGTTTTTGTGCATTGTGCCATAACTTTTCAGGGAAGCTTCAGAACATGAAATTTTAACCTCCCACTATAGCAGAAGGGGTCTTTCTAGTAGTTGCACATCAAATCTAAACTGTCTGAAGTGTTTTTCCAAAGTTATTAACACTTTTATGTTTGGCGTTCCGAAACCCACCTTATCTCAGGCTGAAAAGCGTTTTTGTGCATTGTGCCATAACTTTTCAGGGAAGTTTCAGAACATGAAAATTTAACCTCCCACTATAGCAGAAAGGGTCTTTCTAGTAGTTGCACATCAAATCTAAACTGTCTGAAGTGTTTTTCCAAAGTTATTAACACTTTTATGTTTGGCGTTCCGAAACCCACCTTATCTCAGGCTGAAAAGCGTTTTTGTGCATTGTGCCATAACTTTTCAGGGAAGCTTCAGAACATGAAATTTTAACCTCCCACTATAGCAGAAAGGGTCTTTCTAGTAGTTGCACATCAAATCTAAGCTGTCTGAAGTGTTTTTCAAAAGTTATCAACACTTTTATGTTTGGCGTTCAGAAACCCACCTTATCTCAGGCTGAAAAGCGTTTTTGTGCATTGTGCCATAACTTTTCAGGAAAGCTTCAGAACGTGAAATTTTAACCTCCCACTATAGCAGAAAGGGTCTTTCTAGTAGTTGCACATCAAATCTAAACTGTCTGAAGTGTTTTTCCAAAGTTATCAACACTTTTATGTTTGGCGTTCCGAAACCCACCTTATCTCAGGCTGAAAAGCGTTTTTACGCATTGTGCCATAACTTTTCAGGGAAGCTTCAGAGCATGAAATTTTAACCTCCCACTATAGCAGAAAGGGTCTTTCTAGTAGGTGCACACCAAATCTAAGCTCTCTGAAGTGTTTTTCGAAAGTTATCAACACTTTTATGTTTGGCGTTCCGAAACCCACCTTATCTCAGGCTGAAAAGCGTTTTTGTGCATTGTGCCATAACTTTTCAGGAAAGCTTCAGAACATGAAATTTTAACCTCCCACTATGGCAGAAAGGGTCTTTCTAGTAGTTGCACATCAAATATAAACTGTCTGAAGTGTTTTTCCAAAGTTATTAACACTTTTATGTTTGGCGTTCCGAAACCCACCTTATCTCAGGCTGAAAAGCGTTTTTGTGCATTGTGCCATAACTTTTCAGGGAAGCTTCAGAACATGAAATTTTAACCTCCCACTATAGCAGAAAGGGTCTTTCTAGTAGTTGCACATCAAATCTAAGCTGTCTGAAGTGTTTTTCCAAAGTTATTAACACTTTTTATGTTTGGCGTTCCGAAACCCACCTTATCTCAGGCTGAAAAGCGTTTTTGTGCATTGTGCCATAACTTTTCAGGAAAGCTTCAGAACAGAAAATTTTAACCTCCCACTATAGCAGAAAGGGTCTTTCTAGTAGTTGCACATCAAATCTAAACTGTCTGAAGTGTTTTTCCAAAGTTATCAACACTTTTATGTTTGGCGTTCCGAAACCCACCTTATCTCAGGCTGAAAAGCGTTTTTACGCATTGTGCCATAACTTTTCAGGGAAGCTTCAGAACATGAAATTTTAACCTCCCACTATAGCAGAAAGGGTCTTTCTAGTAGGTGCATAACAAATCTAAGCTCTCTGAAGTGTTTTTCGAAAGTTATCAACACTTTTATGTTTGGCGTTCCGAAACCCACCTTATCTCAGGCTGAAAAGAGTTTTTGTGCATTGTGCCATAACTTTTCAGGAAAGCTTCAGAACATGAAATTTTAACCTCCCACTATAGCAGAAAGGGTCTTTCTAGTAGTTGCACATCAAATCTAAACTGTCTGAAGTGTTTTTCCAAAGTTATTAACACTTTTATGTTTGGCGTTCCGAAACCCACCTTATCTCAGGCTGAAAAGCGTTTTTGTGCATTGTGCCATAACTTTTCAGGGAAGTTTCAGAACATGAAAATTTAACCTCCCACTATAGCAGAAAGGGTCTTTCTAGTAGTTGCACATCAAATCTAAACTGTCTGAAGTGTTTTTCCAAAGTTATTAACACTTTTATGTTTGGCGTTCCGAAACCCACCTTATCTCAGGCTGAAAAGCGTTTTTGTGCATTGTGCCATAACTTTTCAGGGAAGCTTCAGAACATGAAATTTTAACCTCCCACTATAGCAGAAAGGGTCTTTCTAGTAGTTGCACATCAAATCTAAGCTGTCTGAAGTGTTTTTCAAAAGTTATCAACACTTTTATGTTTGGCGTTCAGAAACCCACCTTATCTCAGGCTGAAAAGCGTTTTTGTGCATTGTGCCATAACTTTTCAGGAAAGCTTCAGAACGTGAAATTTTAACCTCCCACTATAGCAGAAAGGGTCTTTCTAGTAGTTGCACATCAAATCTAAACTGTCTGAAGTGTTTTTCCAAAGTTATCAACACTTTTATGTTTGGCGTTCCGAAACCCACCTTATCTCAGGCTGAAAAGCGTTTTTACGCATTGTGCCATAACTTTTCAGGGAAGCTTCAGAGCATGAAATTTTAACCTCCCACTATAGCAGAAAGGGTCTTTCTAGTAGGTGCACACCAAATCTAAGCTCTCTGAAGTGTTTTTCGAAAGTTATCAACACTTTTATGTTTGGCGTTCCGAAACCCACCTTATCTCAGGCTGAAAAGCGTTTTTGTGCATTGTGCCATAACTTTTCAGGAAAGCTTCAGAACATGAAATTTTAACCTCCCACTATGGCAGAAAGGGTCTTTCTAGTAGTTGCACATCAAATATAAACTGTCTGAAGTGTTTTTCCAAAGTTATTAACACTTTTATGTTTGGCGTTCCGAAACCCACCTTATCTCAGGCTGAAAAGCGTTTTTGTGCATTGTGCCATAACTTTTCAGGGAAGCTTCAGAACATGAAATTTCAACCTCCCACTATAGCAGAAAGGGTCTTTCTAGTAGTTGCACATCAAATCTAAACTGTCTGAAGTGTTTTTCCAAAGTTATCAACACTTTTATGTTTGGCGTTCCGAAACCCACCTTATCTCTGGCTGAAAAGCGTTTTTGTGCATTGTGCCATAACTTTTCAGGGAAGCTTCAGAACATGAAATTTTAACCTCCCACTATAGCAGAAAGGGTCTTTCTAGTAGTTGCACATCAAATCTAAGCTGTCTGAAGTGTTTTTCAAAAGTTATCAACACTTTTATGTTTGGCGTTCCGAAACCCACCTTATCTCAGGCTGAAAAGCGTTTTTGTGCATTGTGCCATAACTTTTCAGGAAAGCTTCAGAACATGAAATTTTAACCTCCCACTATAGCAGAAAGGGTCTTTCTAGTAGTTGCACATCAAATCTAAACTGTCTGAAGTGTTTTTCCAAAGTTATCAACACTTTTATGTTTGGCGTTCCGAAACCCACCTTATCTCAGGCTGAAAAGCGTTTTTACGCATTGTGCCATAACTTTTCAGGGAAGCTTCAGAACATGAAATTTTAACCTCACACTATAGCAGAAAGGGTCTTTCTAGTAGGTGCACATCAAATCTAAGGTCTCTGAAGTGTTTTTCGAAAGTTATCAACACTTTTATGTTTGGCGTTCCGAAACCCACCTTATCTCAGGCTGAAAAGCGTTTTTGTGCATTGTGCCATAACTTTTCAGGGAAGCTTCAGAACATGAAATTTTAACCTCCCACTATAGCAGAAAGGGTCTTTCTAGTAGTTGCACATCAAATCTAAACTGTCTGAAGTGTTTTTCCAAAGTTATCAACACTTTTATGTTTGGCGTTCCGAAACCCACCTTATCTCAGGCTGAAAAGCGTTTTTGTGCATTGTGCCATAACTTTTCAGGGAAGCTTCAGAACATGAAATTTTAACCTCCCACTATAGCAGAAAGGGTCTTTCTAGTAGTTGCACATCAAATCTAAGCTGTCTGAAGTGTTTTTCAAAAGTTATCAACACTTTTATGTTTGGCGTTCCGAAACCCACCTTATCTCAGGCTGAAAAGCGTTTTTACGCATTGTGCCATAACTTTTCAGGGAAGCTTCAGAACATGAAATTTTAACCTCCCACTATAGCAGAAAGGGTCTTTCTAGTAGTTGCACATCAAATCTAAACTGTCTGAAGTGTTTTTCCAAAGTTATCAACACTTTTATGTTTGGCGTTCCGAAACCCACCTTATCTCTGGCTGAAAAGCGTTTTTGTGCATTGTGCCATAACTTTTCAGGGAAGCTTCAGAACATGACATTTTAACCTCCCACTATAGCAGAAAGGGTCTTTCTAGTAGTTGCACATCAAATCTAAGCTGTCTGAAGTGTTTTTCAAAAGTTATCAACACTTTTATGTTTGGCGTTCCGAAACCCACCTTATCTCAGGCTGAAAAGCGTTTTTGTGCATTGTGCCATAACTTTTCAGGAAAGCTTCAGAACATGAAATTTTAACCTCCCACGATAGCAGAAAGGGTCTTTCTAGTAGTTGCACATCAAATCTAAACTGTCTGAAGTGTTTTTCCAAAGTTATCAACACTTTTATGTTTGGCGTTCCGAAACCCACCTTATCTCAGGCTGAAAAGCGTTTTTACGCATTGTGCCATAACTTTTCAGGGAAGCTTCAGAACATGAAATTTTAACCTCCCACTATAGCAGAAAGGGTCTTTCTAGTAGGTGCACATCAAATCTAAGGTCTCTGAAGCGTTTTTCGAAAGTTATCAACACTTTTATGTTTGGCGTTCCGAAACCCACCTTATCTCAGGCTGAAAAGCGTTTTTGTGCATTGTGCCATAACTTTTCAGGGAAGCTTCAGAACATGAAATTTTAACCTCCCACTATAGCAGAAAGGGTCTTTCTAGTAGTTGCACATCAAATCTAAACTGTCTGAAGTGTTTTTCCAAAGTTATTAACACTTTTATGTTTGGCGTTCCGAAACCCACCTTATCTCAGGCTGAAAAGCGTTTTTGTGCATTGTGCCATAACTTTTCAGGGAAGCTTCAGAACATGAAATTTTAACCTCCCACTATAGCAGAAAGGGTCTTTCTAGTAGTTGCACATCAAATCTAAGCTGTCTGAAGTGTTTTTCAAAAGTTATCAACACTTTTATGTTTGGCGTTCCGAAACCCAACTTATCTCAGGCTGAAAAGCGTTTTTGTGCATTGTGCCATAACTTTTCAGGAAAGCTTCAGAACATGAAATTTTAACCTCCCACTACAGCAGAAAGGGTCTTTCTAGTAGTTGCACATCAAATCTAAACTGTCTGAAGTGTTTTTCCAAAGTTATCAACACTTTTATGTTTGGCGTTCCGAAACCCACCTTATCTCAGGCTGAAAAGCGTTTTTGTGCATTGTGCCATAACTTTTCAGGGAAGCTTCAGAACATGAAATTTTAACCTCCCACGATAGCAGAAAGGGTCTTTCTAGTAGTTGCACATCAAATCTAAACTGTCTGAAGTGTTTTTCCAAAGTTATCAACACTTTTATGTTTGGCGTTCCGAAACCCACCTTATCTCAGGCTGAAAAGCGTTTTTACGCATTGTGCCATAACTTTTCAGGGAAGCTTCAGAACATGAAATTTTAACCTCCCACTATAGCAGAAAGGGTCTTTCTAGTAGGTGCACATCAAATCTAAGGTCTCTGAAGCGTTTTTCGAAAGTTATCAACACTTTTATGTTTGGCGTTCCGAAACCCACCTTATCTCAGGCTGAAAAGCGTTTTTGTGCATTGTGCCATAACTTTTCAGGGAAGCTTCAGAACATGAAATTTTAACCTCCCACTATAGCAGAAAGGGTCTTTCTAGTAGTTGCACATCAAATCTAAACTGTCTGAAGTGTTTTTCCAAAGTTATTAACACTTTTATGTTTGGCGTTCCGAAACTCACCTTATCTCAGGCTGAAAAGCGTTTTTGTGCATTGTGCCATAACTTTTCAGGGAAGCTTCAGAACATGAAATTTTAACCTCCCACTATAGCAGAAAGGGTCTTTCTAGTAGTTGCACATCAAATCTAAGCTGTCTGAAGTGTTTTTCAAAAGTTATCAACACTTTTATGTTTGGCGTTCCGAAACCCAACTTATCTCAGGCTGAAAAGCGTTTTTGTGCATTGTGCCATAACTTTTCAGGAAAGCTTCAGAACATGAAATTTTAACCTCCCACTACAGCAGAAAGGGTCTTTCTAGTAGTTGCACATCAAATCTAAACTGTCTGAAGTGTTTTTCCAAAGTTATCAACACTTTTATGTTTGGCGTTCCGAAACCCACCTTATCTCAGGCTGAAAAGCGTTTTTGTGCATTGTGCCATAACTTTTCAGGGAAGCTTCAGAACATGAAATTTTAACCTCCCACTATAGCAGAAAGGGTCTTTCTAGTAGTTGCACATCAAATCTAAGCTGTCTGAAGTGTTTTTCAAAAGTTATCAACACTTTTATGTTTGGCGTTCCGAAACCCAACTTATCTCAGGCTGAAAAGCGTTTTTGTGCATTGTGCCATAACTTTTCAGGAAAGCTTCAGAACATGAAATTTTAACCTCCCACTATAGCAGAAAGGGTCTTTCTAGTAGTTGCACATCAAATCTAAGCTGTCTGAAGTGTTTTTCAAAAGTTATCAACACTTTTATGTTTGGCGTTCCGAAACCCACCTTATCTCAGGCTGAAAAGCGTTTTTGTGCATTGTGCCATAACTTTTCAGGAAAGCTTCAGAACATGAAATTTTAACCTCCCACTATAGCAGAAAGGGTCTTTCTAGTAGTTGCACATCAAATCTAAGCTGTCTGAAGTGTTTTTCAAAAGTTATCAACGCTTTTATGTTTGGCGTTCCGAAACCCACCTTATCTCAGGCTGAAAAGCGTTTTTGTGCATTGTGCCATAACTTTTCAGGGAAGCTTCAGAACATGAAATTTTAACCTCCCACTATAGCAGAAAGGGTCTTTCTAGTAGTTGCACATCAAATCTAAGCTGTCTGAATTGTTTTTCAAAAGTTATCAACACTTTTATGTTTGGCGTTCCGAAACCCACCTTATCTCAGGCTGAAAAGCGTTTTTGTGCATTGTGCCATAACTTTTCAGGAAAGCTTCAGAACATGAAATTTTAACCTCCCACTATAGCAGAAAGGGTCTTTCTAGTAGTTGCACATCAAATCTAAACTGTCTGAAGTGTTTTTCCAAAGTTATCAACACTTTTATGTTTGGCGTTCCGAAACCCACCTTATCTCAGGCTGAAAAGCGTTTTTGTGCATTGTGCCATAACTTTTCAGGGAAGCTTCAGAACATGAAATTTTAACCTCCCACTATAGCAGAAAGGGTCTTTCTAGTAGTTGCACATCAAATCTAAGCTGTCTGAAGTGTTTTTCAAAAGTTATCAACACTTTTATGTTTGGCGTTCCGAAACCCACCTTATCTCAGGCTGAAAAGCGTTTTTGTGCATTGTGCCATAACTTTTCAGGAAAGCTTCAGAACATGAAATTTTAACCTCCCACTATAGCAGAGAGGGTCTTTCTAGTAGTTGCACATCAAATCTAAACTGTCTGAAGTGTTTTTCCAAAGTTATCAACACTTTTATGTTTAGCGTTCCGAAACCCACCTTATCTCAGGCTGAAAAGCGTTTTTACGCATTGTGCCATAACTTTTCAGGGAAGCTTCAGAACATGAAATTTTAACCTCCCACTATAGCAGAAAGGGTCTTTCTAGTAGGTGCACATCAAATCTAAGCTCTCTGAAGTGTTTTTCGAAAGTTATCAACACTTTTATGTTTGGCGTTCCGAAACCCACCTTATCTCAGGCTGAAAAGCGTTTTTGTGCATTGTGCCATAACTTTTCAGGGAAGCTTCAGAACAGGAAATTTTAACCTCCCACTATAGCAGAAAGGGTCTTTCTAGTAGTTGCACATCAAATCTAAGCTGTCTGAAGTGTTTTTCAAAAGTTATCAACACTTTTATGTTTGGCGTTCCGAAACCCACCTTATCTCAGGCTGAAAAGCGTTTTTGTGCATTGTGCCATAACTTTTCAGGAAAGCTTCAGAACATGAAATTTTAACCTCCCACTATAGCAGAAAGGGTCTTTCTAGTAGTTGCACATCAAATCTAAACTGTCTGAAGTGTTTTTCCAAAGTTATCAACACTTTTATGTTTGGCGTTCCGAAACCCACCTTATCTCAGGCTGAAAAGCGTTTTTGTGCATTGTGCCATAACTTTTCAGGGAAGCTTCAGAACATGAAATTTTAACCTCCCACTATAGCAGAAAGGGTCTTTCTAGTAGTTGCACATCAAATCTAAGCTGTCTGAAGTGTTTTTCAAAAGTTATCAACACTTTTATGTTTGGCGTTCCGAAACCCACCTTATCTCAGGCTGAAAAGCGTTTTTGTGCATTGTGCCATAACTTTTCAGGAAAGCTTCAGAACATGAAATTTTAACCTCCCACTATAGCAGAAAGGGTCTTTCTAGTAGTTGCACATCAAATCTAAACTGTCTGAAGTGTTTTTCCACAGTTATCAACACTTTTATGTTTGGCGTTCCGAAACCCACCTTATCTCAGGCTGAAAAGCGTTTATACGCATTGCGCCATAACTTTTCAGGGAAGCTTCAGAACATGAAATTTTAACCTCCCACTATAGCAGAAAGGGTCTTTCTAGTAGGTGCACATCAAATCTAAGCTCTCTGAAGTGTTTTTCGAAAGTTATCAACACTTTTATGTTTGGCGTTCCGAAACCCACCTTATCTCAGGCTGAAAAGCGTTTTTGTGCATTGTGCCATAACTTTTCAGGGAAGCTTCAGAACATGAAATTTTAACCTCCCACTATAGCAGAAAGGGTCTTTCTAGTAGTTGCACATCAAATCTAAACTGTCTGAAGTGTTTTTCCAAAGTTATTAACACTTTTATGTTTGGCGTTCCGAAACCCACCTTATCTCAGGCTGAAAAGCGTTTTTGTGCATTGTGCCATAACTTTTCAGGGAAGCTTCAGAACATGAAATTTTAACCTCCCACTATAGCAGAAAGGGTCTTTCTAGTAGTTGCACATCAAATCTAAACTGTCTGAAGTGTTTTTCCAAAGTTATCAACACTTTTATGTTTGGCGTTCCGAAACCCACCTTATCTCAGGCTGAAAAGCGTTTTTGTGCATTGTGCCATAACTTTTCAGGGAAGCTTCAGAACATGAAATTTTAACCTCCCACTATAGCAGAAAGGGTCTTTCTAGTAGGTGCACATCAAATCTAAACTGTCTGAAGTGTTTTTCCACAGTTATCAACACTTTTATGTTTGGCGTTCCGAAACCCACCTTATCTCAGGCTGAAAAGCGTTTTTGTGCATTGTGCCATAACTTTTCAGGGAAGCTTCAGAACATGAAATTTTAACCTCCCACTATAGCAGAAAGGGTCTTTCTAGTAGTTGCACATCAAATCTAAACTGTCTGAAGTGTTTTTCCACAGTTATCAACACTTTTATGTTTGGCGTTCCGAAACCCACCTTATCTCAGGCTGAAAAGCGTTTATACGCATTGCGCCATAACTTTTCAGGGAAGCTTCAGAACATGAAATTTTAACCTCCCACTATAGCAGAAAGGGTCTTTCTAGTAGGTGCACATCAAATCTAAGCTCTCTGAAGTGTTTTTCGAAAGTTATCAACACTTTTATGTTTGGCGTTCCGAAACCCACCTTATCTCAGGCTGAAAAGCGTTTTTGTGCATTGTGCCATAACTTTTCAGGGAAGCTTCAGAACATGAAATTTTAACCTCCCACTATAGCAGAAAGGGTCTTTCTAGTAGTTGCACATCAAATCTAAACTGTCTGAAGTGTTTTTCCAAAGTTATTAACACTTTTATGTTTGGCGTTCCGAAACCCACCTTATCTCAGGCTGAAAAGCGTTTTTGTGCATTGTGCCATAACTTTTCAGGGAAGCTTCAGAACATGAAATTTTAACCTCCCACTATAGCAGAAAGGGTCTTTCTAGTAGTTGCACATCAAATCTAAACTGTCTGAAGTGTTTTTCCAAAGTTATCAACACTTTTATGTTTGGCGTTCCGAAACCCACCTTATCTCAGGCTGAAAAGCGTTTTTGTGCATTGTGCCATAACTTTTCAGGGAAGCTTCAGAACATGAAATTTTAACCTCCCACTATAGCAGAAAGGGTCTTTCTAGTAGTTGCACATCAAATCTAAGCTGTCTGAAGTGTTTTTCAAAAGTTATCAACACTTTTATGTTTGGCGTTCCGAAACCCACCTTATCTCAGGCTGAAAAGCGTTTTTACGCATTGTGCCATAACTTTTCAGGGAAGCTTCAGAACATGAAATTTTAACCTCCCACTATAGCAGAAAGGGTCTTTCTAGTAGGTGCACATCAAATCTAAGCTCTCTGAAGTGTTTTTCGAAAGTTATCAACACTTTTATGTTTGGCGTTCCGAAACCCACCTTATCTCAGGCTGAAAAGCGTTTTTGTGCATTGTGCCATAACTTTTCAGGGAAGCTTCAGAACATGAAATTTTAACCTCCCACTATAGCAGAAAGGGTCTTTCTAGTAGTTGCACATCAAATCTAAGCTGTCTGAAGTGTTTTTCAAAAGTTATCAACACTTTTATGTTTGGCGTTCCGAAACCCACCTTATCTCAGGCTGAAAAGCGTTTTTGTGCATTGTGCCATAACTTTTCAGGAAAGCTTCAGAACATGAAATTTTAACCTCCCACTATAGCAGAAAGGGTCTTTCTAGTAGTTGCACATCAAATCTAAACTATCTGAAGTGTTTTTCCAAAGTTATCAACACTTTTATGTTTGGCGTTCCGAAACCCACCTTATCTCAGGCTGAAAAGCGTTTTTGTGCATTGTGCCCTAACTTTTCAGGGAAGCTTCAGAACATGAAATTTTAACCTCCCACTATAGCAGAAAGGGTCTTTCTAGTAGTTGCACATCAAATCTAAGCTGTCTGAAGTGTTTTTCAAAAGTTATCAACACTTTTATGTTTGGCGTTCCGAAACCCACCTTATCTCAGGCTGAAAAGCGTTTTTGTGCATTGTGCCATAACTTTTCAGGAAAGCTTCAGAACATGAAATTTTAACCTCCCACTATAGCAGAAAGGGTCTTTCTAGTAGTTGCACATCAAATCTAAACTGTCTGAAGTGTTTTTCCAAAGTTATCAACACTTTTATGTTTGGCGTTCCGAAACCCACCTTATCTCAGGCTGAAAAGCGTTTTTACGCATTGTGCCATAACTTTTCAGGGAAGCTTCAGAACATGAAATTTTAACCTCCCACTATAGCAGAAAGGGTCTTTCTAGTAGGTGCACATCAAATCTAAGCTCTCTGAAGTGTTTTTCGAAAGTTATCAACACTTTTATGTTTGGCGTTCCGAAAACCACCTTATCTCAGGCTGAAAAGCGTTTTTGTGCATTGTGCCATAACTTTTCAGGGAAGCTTCAGAACATGAAATTTTAACCTCCCACTATAGCAGAAAGGGTCTTTCTAGTAGTTGCACATCAAATCTAAACTGTCTGAAGTGTTTTTCCAAAGTTATTAACACTTTTATGTTTGGCGTTCCGAAACCCACCTTATCTCAGGCTGAAAAGCGTTTTTGTGCATTGTGCCATAACTTTTCAGGGAAGCTTCAGAACATGAAATTTTAACCTCCCACTATAGCAGAAAGGGTCTTTCTAGTAGGTGCACATCAAATCTAAGCTCTCTGAAGTGTTTTTCGAAAGTTATCAACACTTTTATGTTTGGCGTTCCGAAACCCACCTTATCTCAGGCTGAAAAGCGTTTTTGTGCATTGTGCCATAACTTTTCAGGGAAGCTTCAGAACATGAAATTTTAACCTCCCACTATAGCAGAAAGGGTCTTTCTAGTAGTTGCACATCAAATCTAAACTGTCTGAAGTGTTTTTCCAAAGTTATTAACACTTTTATGTTTGGCGTTCCGAAACCCACCTTATCTCAGGCTGAAAAGCGTTTTTGTGCATTGTGCCATAACTTTTCAGGGAAGCTTCAGAACATGAAATTTTAACCTCCCACTATAGCAGAAAGGGTCTTTCTAGTAGTTGCACATCAAATCTAAACTGTCTGAAGTGTTTTTCCAAAGTTATCAACACTTTTATGTTTGGCGTTCCGAAACCCACCTTATCTCAGGCTGAAAAGCGTTTTTGTGCATTGTGCCATAACTTTTCAGGGAAGCTTCAGAACATGAAATTTTAACCTCCCACTATAGCAGAAAGGGTCTTTCTAGTAGTTGCACATCAAATCTAAGCTGTCTGAAGTGTTTTTCAAAAGTTATCAACACTTTTATGTTTGGCGTTCCGAAACCCACCTTATCTCAGGCTGAAAAGCGTTTTTACGCATTGTGCCATAACTTTTCAGGGAAGCTTCAGAACATGAAATTTTAACCTCCCACTATAGCAGAAAGGGTCTTTCTAGTAGGTGCACATCAAATCTAAGCTCTCTGAAGTGTTTTTCGAAAGTTATCAACACTTTTATGTTTGGCGTTCCGAAACCCACCTTATCTCAGGCTGAAAAGCGTTTTTGTGCATTGTGCCATAACTTTTCAGGGAAGCTTCAGAACATGAAATTTTAACCTCCCACTATAGCAGAAAGGGTCTTTCTAGTAGTTGCACATCAAATCTAAGCTGTCTGAAGTGTTTTTCAAAAGTTATCAACACTTTTATGTTTGGCGTTCCGAAACCCACCTTATCTCAGGCTGAAAAGCGTTTTTGTGCATTGTGCCATAACTTTTCAGGAAAGCTTCAGAACATGAAATTTTAACCTCCCACTATAGCAGAAAGGGTCTTTCTAGTAGTTGCACATCAAATCTAAACTATCTGAAGTGTTTTTCCAAAGTTATCAACACTTTTATGTTTGGCGTTCCGAAACCCACCTTATCTCAGGCTGAAAAGCGTTTTTGTGCATTGTGCCCTAACTTTTCAGGGAAGCTTCAGAACATGAAATTTTAACCTCCCACTATAGCAGAAAGGGTCTTTCTAGTAGTTGCACATCAAATCTAAGCTGTCTGAAGTGTTTTTCAAAAGTTATCAACACTTTTATGTTTGGCGTTCCGAAACCCACCTTATCTCAGGCTGAAAAGCGTTTTTGTGCATTGTGCCATAACTTTTCAGGAAAGCTTCAGAACATGAAATTTTAACCTCCCACTATAGCAGAAAGGGTCTTTCTAGTAGTTGCACATCAAATCTAAACTGTCTGAAGTGTTTTTCCAAAGTTATCAACACTTTTATGTTTGGCGTTCCGAAACCCACCTTATCTCAGGCTGAAAAGCGTTTTTGTGCATTGTGCCATAACTTTTCAGGGAAGCTTCAGAACATGAAATTTTAACCTCCCACTATAGCAGAAAGGGTCTTTCTAATAGTTGCACATCAAATCTAAACTGTCTGAAGTGTTTTTCCAAAGTTATCAACACTTTTATGTTTGGCGTTCCGAAACCAACCTTATCTCAGGCTGAAAAGCGTTTTTGTGCATTGTGCCATAACTTTTCAGGGAAGCTTCAGAACATGAAATTTTAACCTCCCACTATAGCAGAAAGGGTCTTTCTAGTAGTTGCACATCAAATCTAAGCTGTCTGAAGTGTTTTTCAAAAGTTATCAACACTTTTATGTTTGGCGTTCCGAAACCCAACTTATCTCAGGCTGAAAAGCGTTTTTGTGCATTGTGCCATAACTTTTCAGGAAAGCTTCAGAACATGAAATTTTAACCTCCCACTATAGCAGAAAGGGTCTTTCTAGTAGTTGCACATCAAATCTAAGCTGTCTGAAGTGTTTTTCAAAAGTTATCAACACTTTTATGTTTGGCGTTCCGAAACCCACCTTATCTCAGGCTGAAAAGCGTTTTTGTGCATTGTGCCATAACTTTTCAGGAAAGCTTCAGAACATGAAATTTTAACCTCCCACTATAGCAGAAAGGGTCTTTCTAGTAGTTGCACATCAAATCTAAGCTGTCTGAAGTGTTTTTCAAAAGTTATCAACACTTTTATGTTTGGCGTTCCGAAACCCACCTTATCTCAGGCTGAAAAGCGTTTTTGTGCATTGTGCCATAACTTTTCAGGGAAGCTTCAGAACATGAAATGTTAACCTCCCACTATAGCAGAAAGGGTCTTTCTAGTAGTTGCACATCAAATCTAAGCTGTCTGAATTGTTTTTCAAAAGTTATCAACACTTTTATGTTTGGCGTTCCGAAACCCACCTTATCTCAGGCTGAAAAGCGTTTTTGTGCATTGTGCCATAACTTTTCAGGAAAGCTTCAGAACATGAAATTTTAACCTCCCACTATAGCAGAAAGGGTCTTTCTAGTAGTTGCACATCAAATCTAAACTGTCTGAAGTGTTTTTCCAAAGTTATCAACACTTTAATGTTTGGCGTTCCGAAACCCACCTTATCTCAGGCTGAAAAGCGTTTTTACGCATTGTGCCAAAACTTTTCAGGGAAGCTTCAGAACATGAAATTTTAACCTCCCACTATAGCAGAAAGGGTCTTTCTAGTAGGTGCACATCAAATCTAAGCTCTCTGAAGTGTTTTTCGAAAGTTATCAACACTTTTATGTTTGGCGTTCCGAAACCCACCTTATCTCAGGCTGAAAAGCGTTTTTGTGCATTGTGCCATAACTTTTCAGGGAAGCTTCAGAACATGAAATTTTAACCTCCCACTATAGCAGAAAGGGTCTTTCTAGTAGTTGCACATCAAATCTAAACTGTCTGAAGTGTTTTTCCAAAGTTATCAACACTTTTATGTTTGGCGTTCCGAAACCCACCTTATCTCAGGCTGAAAAGTGTTTTTGTGCATCGTGCCATAACTTTTCAGGGAAGCTTCAGAACATGAAATTTTAACCTCCCACTATAGCAGAAAGGGTCTTTCTAGTAGTTGCACATCAAATCTAAGCTGTCTGAAGTGTTTTTCAAAAGTTATCAACACTTTTATGTTTGGCGTTCCGAAACCCACCTTATCTCAGGCTGAAAAGCGTTTTTGTGCATTGTGCCATAACTTTTCAGGAAAGCTTCAGAACATGAAATTTTAACCTCCCACTATAGCAGAGAGGGTCTTTCTAGTAGTTGCACATCAAATCTAAACTGTCTGAAGTGTTTTTCCAAAGTTATCAACACTTTTATGTTTGGCGTTCCGAAACCCACCTTATCTCAGGCTGAAAAGCGTTTTTACGCATTGTGCCATAACTTTTCAGGGAAGCTTCAGAACATGAAATTTTAACCTCCCACTATAGCAGAAAGGGTCTTTCTAGTAGGTGCACATCAAATCTAAGCTCTCTGAAGTGTTTTTCGAAAGTTATCAACACTTTTATGTTTGGCGTTCCGAAACCCACCTTATCTCAGGCTGAAAAGCGTTTTTGTGCATTGTGCCATAACTTTTCAGGGAAGCTTCAGAACAGGAAATTTTAACCTCCCACTATAGCAGAAAGGGTCTTTCTAGTAGTTACACATCAAATCTAAGCTGTCTGAAGTGTTTTTCAAAAGTTATCAACACTTTTATGTTTGGCGTTCCGAAACCCACCTTATCTCAGGCTGAAAAGCGTTTTTGTGCATTGTGCCATAACTTTTCAGGAAAGCTTCAGAACATGAAATTTTAACCTCCCACTATAGCAGAAAGGGTCTTTCTAGTAGTTGCACATCAAATCTAAACTGTCTGAAGTGTTTTTCCAAAGTTATCAACACTTTTATGTTTGGCGTTCCGAAACCCACCTTATCTCAGGCTTAAAAGCGTTTTTGTGCATTGTGCCATAACTTTTCAGGGAAGCTTCAGAACATGAAATTTTAACCTCCCACTATAGCAGAAAGGGTCTTTCTAGTAGTTGCACATCAAATCTAAGCTGTCTGAAGTGTTTTTCAAAAGTTATCAACACTTTTATGTTTGGCGTTCCGAAACCCACCTTATCTCAGGCTGAAAAGCGTTTTTGTGCATTGTGCCATAACTTTTCAGGAAAGCTTCAGAACATGAAATTTTAACCTCCCACTATAGCAGAAAGGGTCTTTCTAGTAGTTGCACATCAAATCTAAACTGTCTGAAGTGTTTTTCCACAGTTATCAACACTTTTATGTTTGGCGTTCCGAAACCCACCTTATCTCAGGCTGAAAAGCGTTTATACACATTGCGCCATAACTTTTCAGGGAAGCTTCAGAACATGAAATTTTAACCTCCCACTATAGCAGAAAGGGTCTTTCTAGTAGTTGCACATCAAATCTAAACTGTCTGAAGTGTTTTTCCAAAGTTATCAACACTTTTATGTTTGGCGTTCCGAAACCCACCTTATCTCAGGCTGAAAAGCGTTTTTACGCATTGTGCCATAACTTTTCAGGGAAGCTTCAGAACATGAAATTTTAACCTCCCACTATAGCAGAAAGGGTCTTTCTAGTAGGTGCACATCAAATCTAAGCTCTCTGAAGTGTTTTTCGAAAGTTATCAACACTTTTATGTTTGGCGTTCCGAAACCCACCTTATCTCAGGCTGAAAAGCGTTTTTGTGCATTGTGCCATAACTTTTCAGGGAAGCTTCAGAACAGGAAATTTTAACCTCCCACTATAGCAGAAAGGGTCTTTCTAGTAGTTACACATCAAATCTAAGCTGTCTGAAGTGTTTTTCAAAAGTTATCAACACTTTTATGTTTGGCGTTCCGAAACCCACCTTATCTCAGGCTGAAAAGCGTTTTTGTGCATTGTGCCATAACTTTTCAGGAAAGCTTCAGAACATGAAATTTTAACCTCCCACTATAGCAGAAAGGGTCTTTCTAGTAGTTGCACATCAAATCTAAACTGTCTGAAGTGTTTTTCCAAAGTTATCAACACTTTTATGTTTGGCGTTCCGAAACCCACCTTATCTCAGGCAGAAAAGCGTTTTTGTGCATTGTGCCATAACTTTTCAGGGAAGCTTCAGAACATGAAATTTTAACCTCCCACTATAGCAGAAAGGGTCTTTCTAGTAGTTGCACATCAAATCTAAACTGTCTGAAGTGTTTTTCCAAAGTTATTAACACTTTTATGTTTGGCGTTCCGAAACCCAACTTATCTCAGGCTGAAAAGCGTTTTTGTGCATTGTGCCATAACTTTTCAGGGAAGCTTCAGAACATGAAATTTTAACCTCCCACTATAGCAGAAAGGTTCTTTCTAGTAGTTGCACATCAAATCTAAACTGTCTGAAGTGTTTTTCCAAAGTTATCAACACTTTTATGTTTGGCGTTCCGAAACCCACCTTATCTCAGGCTGAAAAGCGTTTTTGTGCATTGTGCCATAACTTTTCAGGGAAGCTTCAGAACATGAAATTTTAACCTCCCACTATAGCAGAAAGGGTCTTTCTAGTAGTTGCACATCAAATCTAAGCTGTCTGAAGTGTTTTTCAAAAGTTATCAACACTTTTATGTTTGGCGTTCCGAAACCCACCTTATCTCAGGCTGAAAAGCGTTTTTACGCATTGTGCCATAACTTTTCAGGGAAGCTTCAGAACATAAAATTTTAACCTCCCACTATAGCAGAAAGGGTCTTTCTAGTAGGTGCACATCAAATCTAAACTGTCTGAAGTGTTTTTCCACAGTTATCAACACTTTTATGTTTGGCGTTCCGAAACCCACCTTATCTCAGGCTGAAAAGCGTTTTTGTGCATTGTGCCATAACTTTTCAGGGAAGCTTCAGAACATGAAATTTTAACCTCCCACTATAGCAGAAAGGGTCTTTCTAGTAGTTGCACATCAAATCTAAACTGTCTGAAGTGTTTTTCCACAGTTATCAACACTTTTATGTTTGGCGTTCCGAAACCCACCTTATCTCAGGCTGAAAAGCGTTTATACGCATTGCGCCATAACTTTTCAGGGAAGCTTCAGAACATGAAATTTTAACCTCCCACTATAGCAGAAAGGGTCTTTCTAGTAGGTGCACATCAAATCTAAGCTCTCTGAAGTGTTTTTCGAAAGTTATCAACACTTTTATGTTTGGCGTTCCGAAACCCACCTTATCTCAGGCTGAAAAGCGTTTTTGTGCATTGTGCCATAACTTTTCAGGGAAGCTTCAGAACATGAAATTTTAACCTCCCACTATAGCAGAAAGGGTCTTTCTAGTAGTTGCACATCAAATCTAAACTGTCTGAAGTGTTTTTCCAAAGTTATTAACACTTTTATGTTTGGCGTTCCGAAACCCACCTTATCTCAGGCTGAAAAGCGTTTTTGTGCATTGTGCCATAACTTTTCAGGGAAGCTTCAGAACATGAAATTTTAACCTCCCACTATAGCAGAAAGGGTCTTTCTAGTAGTTGCACATCAAATCTAAACTGTCTGAAGTGTTTTTCCAAAGTTATCAACACTTTTATGTTTGGCGTTCCGAAACCCACCTTATCTCAGGCTGAAAAGCGTTTTTGTGCATTGTGCCATAACTTTTCAGGGAAGCTTCAGAACATGAAATTTTAACCTCCCACTATAGCAGAAAGGGTCTTTCTAGTAGTTGCACATCAAATCTAAGCTGTCTGAAGTGTTTTTCAAAAGTTATCAACACTTTTATGTTTGGCGTTCCGAAACCCACCTTATCTCAGGCTGAAAAGCGTTTTTACGCATTGTGCCATAACTTTTCAGGGAAGCTTCAGAACATGAAATTTTAACCTCCCACTATAGCAGAAAGGGTCTTTCTAGTAGGTGCACATCAAATCTAAGCTCTCTGAAGTGTTTTTTCGAAAGTTATCAACACTTTTATGTTTGGCGTTCCGAAACCCACCTTATCTCAGGCTGAAAAGCGTTTTTGTGCATTGTGCCATAACTTTTCAGGGAAGCTTCAGAACATGAAATTTTAACCTCCCACTATAGCAGAAAGGGTCTTTCTAGTAGTTGCACATCAAATCTAAACTGTCTGAAGTGTTTTTCCAAAGTTATTAACACTTTTATGTTTGGCGTTCCGAAACCCAACTTATCTCAGGCTGAAAAGCGTTTTTGTGCATTGTGCCATAACTTTTCAGGGAAGCTTCAGAACATGAAATTTTAACCTCCCACTATAGCAGAAAGGGTCTTTCTAGTAGTTGCACATCAAATCTAAACTGTCTGAAGTGTTTTTCCAAAGTTATCAACACTTTTATGTTTGGCGTTCCGAAACCCACCTTATCTCAGGCTGAAAAGCGTTTTTGTGCATTGTGCCATAACTTTTCAGGGAAGCTTCAGAACATGAAATTTTAACCTCCCACTATAGCAGAAAGGGTCTTTCTAGTAGTTGCACATCAAATCTAAGCTGTCTGAAGTGTTTTTCAAAAGTTATCAACACTTTTATGTTTGGCGTTCCGAAACCCACCTTATCTCAGGCTGAAAAGCGTTTTTACGCATTGTGCCATAACTTTTCAGGGAAGCTTCAGAACATGAAATTTTAACCTCCCACTATAGCAGAAAGGGTCTTTCTAGTAGGTGCACATCAAATCTAAACTGTCTGAAGTGTTTTTCCACAGTTATCAACACTTTTATGTTTGGCGTTCCGAAACCCACCTTATCTCAGGCTGAAAAGCGTTTTTGTGCATTGTGCCATAACTTTTCAGGGAAGCTTCAGAACATGAAATTTTAACCTCCCACTATAGCAGAAAGGGTCTTTCTAGTAGTTGCACATCAAATCTAAACTGTCTGAAGTGTTTTTCCACAGTTATCAACACTTTTATGTTTGGCGTTCCGAAACCCACCTTATCTCAGGCTGAAAAGCGTTTATACGCATTGCGCCATAACTTTTCAGGGAAGCTTCAGAACATGAAATTTTAACCTCCCACTATAGCAGAAAGGGTCTTTCTAGTAGGTGCACATCAAATCTAAGCTCTCTGAAGTGTTTTTCGAAAGTTATCAACACTTTTATGTTTGGCGTTCCGAAACCCACCTTATCTCAGGCTGAAAAGCGTTTTTGTGCATTGTGCCATAACTTTTCAGGGAAGCTTCAGAACATGAAATTTTAACCTCCCACTATAGCAGAAAGGGTCTTTCTAGTAGTTGCACATCAAATCTAAACTGTCTGAAGTGTTTTTCCAAAGTTATTAACACTTTTATGTTTGGCGTTCCGAAACCCACCTTATCTCAGGCTGAAAAGCGTTTTTGTGCATTGTGCCATAACTTTTCAGGGAAGCTTCAGAACATGAAATTTTAACCTCCCACTATAGCAGAAAGGGTCTTTCTAGTAGTTGCACATCAAATCTAAACTGTCTGAAGTGTTTTTCCAAAGTTATCAACACTTTTATGTTTGGCGTTCCGAAACCCACCTTATCTCAGGCTGAAAAGCGTTTTTGTGCATTGTGCCATAACTTTTCAGGGAAGCTTCAGAACATGAAATTTTAACCTCCCACTATAGCAGAAAGGGTCTTTCTAGTAGTTGCACATCAAATCTAAGCTGTCTGAAGTGTTTTTCAAAAGTTATCAACACTTTTATGTTTGGCGTTCCGAAACCCACCTTATCTCAGGCTGAAAAGCGTTTTTACGCATTGTGCCATAACTTTTCAGGGAAGCTTCAGAACATGAAATTTTAACCTCCCACTATAGCAGAAAGGGTCTTTCTAGTAGGTGCACATCAAATCTAAGCTCTCTGAAGTGTTTTTCGAAAGTTATCAACACTTTTATGTTTGGCGTTCCGAAACCCACCTTATCTCAGGCTGAAAAGCGTTTTTGTGCATTGTGCCATGACTTTTCAGGGAAGCTTCAGAACATGAAATTTTAACCTCCCACTATAGCAGAAAGGGTCTTTCTAGTAGTTGCACATCAAATCTAAGCTGTCTGAAGTGTTTTTCAAAAGTTATCAACACTTTTATGTTTGGCGTTCCGAAACCCACCTTATCTCAGGCTGAAAAGCGTTTTTGTGCATTGTGCCATAACTTTTCAGGAAAGCTTCAGAACATGAAATTTTAACCTCCCACTATAGCAGAAAGGGTCTTTCTAGTAGTTGCACATCAAATCTAAACTGTCTGAAGTGTTTTTCCAAAGTTATCAACACTTTTATGTTTGGCGTTCCGAAACCCACCTTATCTCAGGCTGAAAAGCGTTTTTGTGCATTGTGCCATAACTTTTCAGGGAAGCTTCAGAACATGAAATTTTAACCTCCCACTATAGCAGAAAGGGTCTTTCTAGTAGTTGCACATCAAATCTAAGCTGTCTGAAGTGTTTTTCAAAAGTTATCAACACTTTTATGTTTGGCGTTCCGAAACCCACCTTATCTCAGGCTGAAAAGCGTTTTTGTGCATTGTGCCATAACTTTTCAGGAAAGCTTCAGAACATGAAATTTTAACCTCCCACTATAGCAGAAAGGGTCTTTCTAGTAGTTGCACATCAAATCTAAACTGTCTGAAGTGTTTTTCCAAAGTTATCAACACTTTTATGTTTGGCGTTCCGAAACCCACCTTATCTCAGCCTGAAAAGCGTTTTTACGCATTGTGCCATAACTTTTCAGGGAAGCTTCAGAACATGAAATTTTAACCTCCCACTATAGCAGAAAGGGTCTTTCTAGTAGGTGCACATCAAATCTAAGCTCTCTGAAGTGTTTTTCGAAAGTTATCAACACTTTTATGTTTGGCGTTCCGAAACCCACCTTATCTCAGGCTGAAAAGCGTTTTTGTGCATTGTGCCATAACTTTTCAGGGAAGCTTCAGAACATGAAATTTTAACCTCCCACTATAGCAGAAAGGGTCTTTCTAGTAGTTGCACATCAAATCTAAACTGTCTGAAGTGTTTTTCCAAAGTTATCAACACTTTTATGTTTGGCGTTCCGAAACCCACCTTATCTCAGGCTGAAAAGCGTTTTTGTGCATTGTGCCATAACTTTTCAGGGAAGCTTCAGAACATGAAATTTTAACCTCCCACTATAGCAGAAAGGGTCTTTCTAGTAGTTGCACATCAAATCTAAGCTGTCTGAAGTGTTTTTCAAAAGTTATCAAAACTTTTATGTTTGGCGTTCCGAAACCCAACTTCTCAGGCTGAAAAGCGTTTTTGTGCATTGTGCCATAACTTTTCAGGGAAGCTTCAGAACATGAAATTTTAACCTCCCACTATAGCAGAAAGGGTCTTTCTAGTAGTTGCACATCAAATCTAAACTGTCTGAAGTGTTTTTCCAAAGTTATCAACACTTTTATGTTTGGCGTTCCGAAACCCACCTTATCTCAGGCTGAAAAGCGTTTTTGTGCATTGTGCCATAACTTTTCAGGGAAGCTTCAGAACATGAAATTTTAACCTCCCACTATAGCAGAAAGGGTCTTTCTAGTAGTTGCACATCAAATCTAAGCTGTCTGAAGTGTTTTTCAAAAGTTATCAACACTTTTATGTTTGGCGTTCCGAAACCCAACTTATCTCAGGCTGAAAAGCGTTTTTGTGCATTGTGCCATAACTTTTCAGGAAAGCTTCAGAACATGAAATTTTAACCTCCCACTATAGCAGAAAGGGTCTTTCTAGTAGTTGCACATCAAATCTAAACTGTCTGAAGTGTTTTTCCAAAGTTATCAACACTTTAATGTTTGGCGTTCCGAAACCCACCTTATCTCAGGCTGAAAAGCGTTTTTACGCATTGTGCCAAAACTTTTCAGGGAAGCTTCAGAACATGAAATTTTAACCTCCCACTATAGCAGAAAGGGTCTTTCTAGTAGGTGCACATCAAATCTAAGCTCTCTGAAGTGTTTTTCGAAAGTTATCAACACTTTTATGTTTGGCGTTCCGAAACCCACCTTATCTCAGGCTGAAAAGCGTTTTTGTGCATTGTGCCATAACTTTTCAGGGAAGCTTCAGAACATGAAATTTTAACCTCCCACTGTAGCAGAAAGGGTCTTTCTAGTAGTTGCACATCAAATCTAAACTGTCTGAAGTGTTTTTCCAAAGTTATCAACACTTTTATGTTTGGCGTTCCGAAACCCACCTTATCTCAGGCTGAAAAGCGTTTTTGTGCATTGTGCCATAACTTTTCAGGGAAGCTTCAGAACATGAAATTTTAACCTCCCACTATAGCAGAAAGGGTCTTTCTAGTAGTTGCACATCAAATCTAAGCTGTCTGAAGTGTTTTTCAAAAGTTATCAACACCTTTATGTTTGGCGTTCCGAAACCCACCTTATCTCAGGCTGAAAAGCGTTTTTGTGCATTGTGCCATAACTTTTCAGGAAAGCTTCAGAACATGAAATTTTAACCTCCCACTATAGCAGAGAGGGTCTTTCTAGTAGTTGCACATCAAATCTAAACTGTCTGAAGTGTTTTTCCAAAGTTATCAACACTTTTATGTTTGGCGTTCCGAAACCCACCTTATCTCAGGCTGAAAAGCGTTTTTACGCATTGTGCCATAACTTTTCAGGGAAGCTTCAGAACATGAAATTTTAACCTCCCACTATAGCAGAAAGGGTCTTTCTAGTAGGTGCACATCAAATCTAAGCTCTCTGAAGTGTTTTTCGAAAGTTATCAACACTTTTATGTTTGGCGTTCCGAAACCCACCTTATCTCAGGCTGAAAAGCGTTTTTGTGCATTGTGCCATAACTTTTCAGGGAAGCTTCAGAACATGAAATTTTAACCTCCCACTATAGCAGAAAGGGTCTTTCTAGTAGTTGCACATCAAATCTAAGCTGTCTGAAGTGTTTTTCAAAAGTTATCAAGACTTTTATGTTTGGCGTTCCGAAACCCACCTTATCTCAGGCTGAAAAGCGTTTTTGTGCATTGTGCCATAACTTTTCAGGGAAGCTTCAGAACATGAAATTTTAACCTCCCACTATAGCAGAAAGGGTCTTTCTAGTAGTTGCACATCAAATCTAAGCTGTCTGAAGTGTTTTTCAAAAGTTATCAACACTTTTATGTTTGGCGTTCCGAAACCCACCTTATCTCAGGCTGAAAAGCGTTTTTGTGCATTGTGCCATAACTTTTCAGGAAAGCTTCAGAACATGAAATTTTAACCTCCCACTATAGCAGAAAGGGTCTTTCTAGTAGTTGCACATCAAATCTAAACTGTCTGAAGTGTTTTTCCAAAGTTATCAACACTTTTATGTTTGGCGTTCCGAAACCCACCTTATCTCAGGCTGAAAAGCGTTTTTACGCATTGTGCCATAACTTTTCAGGGAAGCTTCAGAACATGAAATTTTAACCTCCCACTATAGCAGAAAGGGTCTTTCTAGTAGGTGCACATCAAATCTAAGCTCTCTGAAGTGTTTTTCGAAAGTTATCAACACTTTTATGTTTGGCGTTCCGAAACCCACCTTATCTCAGGCTGAAAAGCGTTTTTGTGCATTGTGCCATAACTTTTCAGGGAAGCTTCAGAACATGAAATTTTAACCTCCCACTATAGCAGAAAGGGTCTTTCTAGTAGTTGCACATCAAATCTAAACTGTCTGAAGTGTTTTTCCAAAGTTATCAACACTTTTATGTTTGGCGTTCCGAAACCCACCTTATCTCAGGCTGAAAAGCGTTTTTGTGCATTGTGCCATAACTTTTCAGGGAAGCTTCAGAACATGAAATTTTAACCTCCCACTATAGCAGAAAGGGTCTTTCTAGTAGTTGCACATCAAATCTAAGCTGTCTGAAGTGTTTTTCAAAAGTTATCAAAACTTTTATGTTTGGCGTTCCGAAACCCAACTTATCTCAGGCTGAAAAGCGTTTTTGTGCATTGTGCCATAACTTTTCAGGGAAGCTTCAGAACATGAAATTTTAACCTCCCACTATAGCAGAAAGGGTCTTTCTAGTAGTTGCACATCAAATCTAAACTGTCTGAAGTGTTTTTCCAAAGTTATCAACACTTTTATGTTTGGCGTTCCGAAACCCACCTTATCTCAGGCTGAAAAGCGTTTTTGTGCATTGTGCCATAACTTTTCAGGGAAGCTTCAGAACATGAAATTTTAACCTCCCACTATAGCAGAAAGGGTCTTTCTAGTAGTTGCACATCAAATCTAAGCTGTCTGAAGTGTTTTTCAAAAGTTATCAACACTTTTATGTTTGGCGTTCCGAAACCCAACTTATCTCAGGCTGAAAAGCGTTTTTGTGCATTGTGCCATAACTTTTCAGGAAAGCTTCAGAACATGAAATTTTAACCTCCCACTATAGCAGAAAGGGTCTTTCTAGTAGTTGCACATCAAATCTAAACTGTCTGAAGTGTTTTTCCAAAGTTATCAACACTTTAATGTTTGGCGTTCCGAAACCCACCTTATCTCAGGCTGAAAAGCGTTTTTACGCATTGTGCCAAAACTTTTCAGGGAAGCTTCAGAACATGAAATTTTAACCTCCCACTATAGCAGAAAGGGTCTTTCTAGTAGTTGCACATCAAATCTAAACTGTCTGAAGTGTTTTTCCACAGTTATCAACACTTTTATGTTTGGCGTTCCGAAACCCACCTTATCTCAGGCTGAAAAGCGTTTATACGCATTGCGCCATAACTTTTCAGGGAAGCTTCAGAACATGAAATTTTAACCTCCCACTATAGCAGAAAGGGTCTTTCTAGTAGGTGCACATCAAATCTAAGCTCTCTGAAGTGTTTTTCGAAAGTTATCAACACTTTTATGTTTGGCGTTCCGAAACCCACCTTATCTCAGGCTGAAAAGCGTTTTTACGCATTGTGCCATAACTTTTCAGGGAAGCTTCAGAACATGAAATTTTAACCTCCCACTATAGCAGAAAGGCTCTTTCTAGTAGGTGCACATCAAATCTAAGCTCTCTGAAGTGTTTTTCGAAAGTTATCAACACTTTTATGTTTGGCGTTCCGAAACCCACCTTATCTCAGGCTGAAAAGCGTTTTTGTGCATTGTGCCATATCTTTTCAGGAAAGCTTCAGAACATGAAATTTTAACCTCCCACTATAGCAGAAAGGGTCTTTCTAGTAGTTGCACATCAAATCTAAACTGTCTGAAGTGTTTTTCCAAAGTTATCAACACTTTTATGTTTGGCGTTCCGAAACCCACCTTATCTCAGGCTGAAAAGCGTTTTTGTGCATTGTGCCATAACTTTTCAGGGAAGCTTCAGAACATGAAATTATAACCTCCCACTATTGCAGAAAGGGTCTTTCTAGTAGTTGCACATCAAATCTAAACTGTCTGAAGTGTTTTTCCAAAGTTATCAACACTTTTATGTTTGGCGTTCCGAAACCCACCTTATCTCAGGCTGAAAAGCGTTTTTACGCATTGTGCCATAACTTTTCAGGGAAGCTTCAGAACATGAAATTTTAACCTCCCACTATAGCAGAAAGGGTCTTTCTAGTAGGTGCACATCAAATCTAAGCTCTCTGAAGTGTTTTTCGAAAGTTATCAACACTTTTATGTTTGGCGTTCCGAAACCCACCTTATCTCAGGCTGAAAAGCGTTTTTGTGCATTGTGCCATAACTTTTCAGGGAAGCTTCAGAACATGAAATTTTAACCTCCCACTATAGCAGAAAGGGTCTTTCTAGTAGTTGCACATCAAATCTAAGCTGTCTGAAGTGTTTTTCAAAAGTTATCAACACTTTTATGTTTGGCGTTCCGAAACCCACCTTATCTCAGGCTGAAAAGCGTTTTTGTGCATTGTGCCATAACTTTTCAGGAAAGCTTCAGAACATGAAATTTTAACCTCCCACTATAGCAGAAAGGGTCTTTCTAGTAGTTGCACATCAAATCTAAACTGTCTGAAGTGTTTTTCCAAAGTTATCAACACTTTTATGTTTGGCGTTCCGAAACCCACCTTATCTCAGGCTGAAAAGCGTTTTTGTGCATTGTGCCATAACTTTTCAGGGAAGCTTCAGAACATGAAATTTTAACCTCCCACTATAGCAGAAAGGGTCTTTCTAGTAGTTGCACATCAAATCTAAGCTGTCTGAAGTGTTTTTCAAAAGTTATCAACACTTTTATGTTTGGCGTTCCGAAACCCACCTTATCTCAGGCTGAAAAGCGTTTTTGTGCATTGTGCCATAACTTTTCAGGAAAGCTTCAGAACATGAAATTTTAACCTCCCACTATAGCAGAAAGGGTCTTTCTAGTAGTTGCACATCAAATCTAAACTGTCTGAAGTGTTTTTCCACAGTTATCAACACTTTTATGTTTGGCGTTCCGAAACCCACCTTATCTCAGGCTGAAAAGCGTTTATACGCATTGCGCCATAACTTTTCAGGGAAGCTTCAGAACATGAAATTTTAACCTCCCACTATAGCAGAAAGGGTCTTTCTAGTAGGTGCACATCAAATCTAAGCTCTCTGAAGTGTTTTTCGAAAGTTATCAACACTTTTATGTTTGGCGTTCCGAAACCCACCTTATCTCAGGCTGAAAAGCGTTTTTGTGCATTGTGCCATAACTTTTCAGGGAAGCTTCAGAACATGAAATTTTAACCTCCCACTATAGCAGAAAGGGTCTTTCTAGTAGTTGCACATCAAATCTAAACTGTCTGAAGTGTTTTTCCAAAGTTATTAACACTTTTATGTTTGGCGTTCCGAAACCCACCTTATCTCAGGCTGAAAAGCGTTTTTGTGCATTGTGCCATAACTTTTCAGGGAAGCTTCAGAACATGAAATTTTAACCTCCCACTATAGCAGAAAGGGTCTTTCTAGTAGTTGCACATCAAATCTAAGCTGTCTGAAGTGTTTTTCAAAAGTTATCAACACTTTTATGTTTGGCGTTCCGAAACCCACCTTATCTCAGGCTGAAAAGCGTTTTTGTGCATTGTGCCATAACTTTTCAGGAAAGCTTCAGAACATGAAATTTTAACCTCCCACTATAGCAGAAAGGGTCTTTCTAGTAGTTGCACATCAAATCTAAACTGTCTGAAGTGTTTTTCCAAAGTTATCAACACTTTTATGTTTGGCGTTCCGAAACCCACCTTATCTCAGGCTGAAAAGCGTTTTTACGCATTGTGCCATAACTTTTCAGGGAAGCTTCAGAACATGAAATTTTAACCTCCCACTATAGCAGAAAGGGTCTTTCTAGTAGGTGCACATCAAATCTAAGCTCTCTGAAGTGTTTTTCGAAAGTTATCAACACTTTTATGTTTGGCGTTCCGAAACCCACCTTATCTCAGGCTGAAAAGCGTTTTTGTGCATTGTGCCATAACTTTTCAGGGAAGCTTCAGAACATGAAATTTTAACCTCCCACTATAGCAGAAAGGGTCTTTCTAGTAGTTGCACATCAAATCTAAACTGTCTGAAGTGTTTTTCCAAAGTTATTAACACTTTTATGTTTGGCGTTCCGAAACCCACCTTATCTCAGGCTGAAAAGCGTTTTTGTGCATTGTGCCATAACTTTTCAGGGAAGCTTCAGAACATGAAATTTTAACCTCCCACTATAGCAGAAAGGGTCTTTCTAGTAGTTGCACATCAAATCTAAACTGTCTGAAGTGTTTTTCCAAAGTTATCAACACTTTTATGTTTGGCGTTCCGAAACCCACCTTATCTCAGGCTGAAAAGCGTTTTTGTGCATTGTGCCATAACTTTTCAGGGAAGCTTCAGAACATGAAATTTTAACCTCCCACTATAGCAGAAAGGGTCTTTCTAGTAGTTGCACATCAAATCTAAGCTGTCTGAAGTGTTTTTCAAAAGTTATCAACACTTTTATGTTTGGCGTTCCGAAACCCAACTTATCTCAGGCTGAAAAGCGTTTTTGTGCATTGTGCCATAACTTTTCAGGGAAGCTTCAGAACATGAAATTTTAACCTCCCACTATAGCAGAAAGCGTCTTTCTAGTAGTTGCACATCAAATCTGAGCTGTCTGAAGTGTTTTTCCAAAGTTATCAACACTTTTATGTTTGGCGTTCCGAAACCCACCTTATCTCAGGCTGAAAAGCGTTTTTGTGCATTGTGCCATAACTTTTCAGGGAAGCTTCAGAACATGAAATTTTAACCTCCCACTATAGCAGAAAGCGTCTTTCTAGTAGTTGCACATCAAATCTAAGCTGTCTGAAGTGTTTTTCAAAAGTTATCAACACTTTTATGTTTGGCGTTCCGAAACCCAACTTATCTCAGGCTGAAAAGCGTTTTTGTGCATTGTGCCATAACTTTTCAGGAAAGCTTCAGAACATGAAATTTTAACCTCCCACTATAGCAGAAAGGGTCTTTCTAGTAGTTGCACATCAAATCTAAGCTGTCTGAAGTGTTTTTCAAAAGTTATCAACACTTTTATGTTTGGCGTTCCGAAACCCACCTTATCTCAGGCTGAAAAGCGTTTTTGTGCATTGTGCCATAACTTTTCAGGAAAGCTTCAGAACATGAAATTTTAACCTCCCACTATAGCAGAAAGGGTCTTTCTAGTAGTTGCACATCAAATCTAAGCTGTCTAAAGTGTTTTTCAAAAGTTATCAACACTTTTATGTTTGGCGTTCCGAAACCCACCTTATCTCAGGCTGAAAAGCGTTTTTGTGCATTGTGCCATAACTTTTCAGGAAAGCTTCAGAACATGAAATTTTAACCTCCCACTATAGCAGAAAGGGTCTTTCTAGTAGTTGCACATCAAATCTAAACTGTCTGAAGTGTTTTTCCGAAGTTATCAACACTTTTATGTTTGGCGTTCCGAAACCCACCTTATCTCAGGCTGAAAAGCGTTTTTACGCATTGTGCCATAACTTTTCAGGGAAGCTTCAGAACATGAAATTTTAACCTCCCACTATAGCAGAAAGGCTCTTTCTAGTAGGTGCACATCAAATCTAAGCTCTCTGAAGTGTTTTTCGAAAGTTATCAACACTTTTATGTTTGGCGTTCCGAAACCCACCTTATCTCAGGCTGAAAAGCGTTTTTGTGCATTGTGCCATATCTTTTCAGGAAAGCTTCAGAACATGAAATTTTAACCTCCCACTATAGCAGAAAGGGTCTTTCTAGTAGTTGCACATCAAATCTAAACTGTCTGAAGTGTTTTTCCAAAGTTATTAACACTTTTATGTTTGGCGTTCCGAAACCCACCTTATCTCAGGCTGAAAAGCGTTTTTGTGCATTGTGCCATAACTTTTCAGGGAAGCTTCAGAACATGAAATTATAACCTCCCACTATTGCAGAAAGGGTCTTTCTAGTAGTTGCACATCAAATCTAAACTGTCTGAAGTGTTTTTCCAAAGTTATTAACACTTTTATGTTTGGCGTTCCGAAACCCACCTTATCTCAGGCTGAAAAGCGTTTTTGTGCATTGTGCCATAACTTTTCAGGGAAGCTTCAGAACATGAAATTTTAACCTCCCACTATAGCAGAAAGGGTCTTTCTAGTAGTTGCACATCAAATCTAAGCTGTCTGAAGTGTTTTTCAAAAGTTATCAACACTTTTATGTTTGGCGTTCCGAAACCCACCTTATCTCAGGCTGAAAAGCGTTTTTGTGCATTGTGCCATAACTTTTCAGGAAAGCTTCAGAACATGAAATTTTAACCTCCCACTATAGCAGAGAGGGTCTTTCTAGTAGTTGCACATCAAATCTAAACTGTCTGAAGTGTTTTTCCAAAGTTATCAACACTTTTATGTTTGGCGTTCCGAAACCCACCTTATCTCAGGCTGAAAAGCGTTTTTACGCATTGTGCCATAACTTTTCAGGGAAGCTTCAGAACATGAAATTTTAACCTCCCACTATAGCAGAAAGGGTCTTTCTAGTAGGTGCACATCAAATCTAAGCTCTCTGAAGTGTTTTTCGAAAGTTATCAACACTTTTATGTTTGGCGTTCCGAAACCCACCTTATCTCAGGCTGAAAAGCGTTTTTGTGCATTGTGCCATAACTTTTCAGGGAAGCTTCAGAACATGAAATTTTAACCTCCCACTATAGCAGAAAGGGTCTTTCTAGTAGTTGCACATCAAATCTAAGCTGTCTGAAGTGTTTTTCAAAAGTTATCAACACTTTTATGTTTGGCGTTCCGAAACCCACCTTATCTCAGGCTGAAAAGCGTTTTTGTGCATTGTGCCATAACTTTTCAGCAAAGCTTCAGAACATGAAATTTCAACCTCCCACTATAGCAGAAAGGGTCTTTCTAGTAGTTGCACATCAAATCTAAACTGTCTGAAGTGTTTTTCCAAAGTTATCAACACTTTTATGTTTGGCGTTCCGAAACCCACCTTATCTCAGGCTGAAAAGCGGTTTTGTGCATTGTGCCATAACTTTTCAGGGAAGCTTCAGAACATGAAATTTTAACCTCCCACTATAGCAGAAAGGGTCTTTCTAGTAGTTGCACATCAAATCTAAGCTGTCTGAAGTGTTTTTCAAAAGTTATCAACACTTTTATGTTTGGCGTTCCGAAACCCACCTTATCTCAGGCTGAAAAGCGTTTTTGTGCATTGTGCCATAACTTTTCAGGAAAGCTTCAGAACATGAAATTTTAACCTCCCACTATAGCAGAAAGGGTCTTTCTAGTAGTTGCACATCAAATCTAAACTGTCTGAAGTGTTTTTCCACAGTTATCAACACTTTTATGTTTGGCGTTCCGAAACCCACCTTATCTCAGGCTGAAAAGCGTTTATACGCATTGCGCCATAACTTTTCAGGGAAGCTTCAGAACATGAAATTTTAACCTCCCACTATAGCAGAAAGGGTCTTTCTAGTAGGTGCACATCAAATCTAAGCTCTCTGAAGTGTTTTTCGAAAGTTATCAACACTTTTATGTTTGGCGTTCCGAAACCCACCTTATCTCAGGCTGAAAAGCGTTTTTGTGCATTGTGCCATAACTTTTCAGGGAAGCTTCAGAACATGAAATTTTAACCTCCCACTATAGCAGAAAGGGTCTTTCTAGTAGTTGCACATCAAATCTAAACTGTCTGAAGTGTTTTTCCAAAGTTATTAACACTTTTATGTTTGGCGTTCCGAAACCCACCTTATCTCAGGCTGAAAAGCGTTTTTGTGCATTGTGCCATAACTTTTCAGGGAAGCTTCAGAACATGAAATTTTAACCTCCCACTATCGCAGAAAGGGTCTTTCTAGTAGTTGCACATCAAATCTAAACTGTCTGAAGTGTTTTTCCAAAGTTATCAACACTTTTATGTTTGGCGTTCCGAAACCCACCTTATCTCAGGCTGAAAAGCGTTTTTGTGCATTGTGCCATAACTTTTCAGGGAAGCTTCAGAACATGAAATTTTAACCTCCCACTATAGCAGAAAGGGTCTTTCTAGTAGTTGCACATCAAATCTAAGCTGTCTGAAGTGTTTTTCAAAAGTTATCAACACTTTTATGTTTGGCGTTCCGAAACCCACCTTATCTCAGGCTGAAAAGCGTTTTTACGCATTGTGCCATAACTTTTCAGGGAAGCTTCAGAACATGAAATTTTAACCTCCCACTATAGCAGAAAGGGTCTTTCTAGTAGGTGCACATCAAATCTAAGCTCTCTGAAGTGTTTTTCGAAAGTTATCAACACTTTTATGTTTGGCGTTCCGAAACCCACCTTATCTCAGGCTGAAAAGCGTTTTTGTGCATTGTGCCATAACTTTTCAGGGAAGCTTCAGAACATGAAATTTTAACCTCCCACTATAGCAGAAAGGGTCTTTCTAGTAGTTGCACATCAAATCTAAGCTGTCTGAAGTGTTTTTCAAAAGTTATCAACACTTTTATGTTTGGCGTTCCGAAACCCACCTTATCTCAGGCTGAAAAGCGTTTTTGTGCATTGTGCCATAACTTTTCAGGAAAGCTTCAGAACATGAAATTTTAACCTCCCACTATAGCAGAAAGGGTCTTTCTAGTAGTTGCACATCAAATCTAAACTGTCTGAAGTGTTTTTCCAAAGTTATCAACACTTTTATGTTTGGCGTTCCGAAACCCACCTTATCTCAGGCTGAAAAGCGTTTTTGTGCATTGTGCCATAACTTTTCAGGGAAGCTTCAGAACATGAAATTTTAACCTCCCACTATAGCAGAAAGGGTCTTTCTAGTAGTTGCACATCAAATCTAAGCTGTCTGAAGTGTTTTTCAAAAGTTATCAACACTTTTATGTTTGGCGTTCCGAAACCCACCTTATCTCAGGCTGAAAAGCGTTTTTGTGCATTGTGCCATAACTTTTCAGGAAAGCTTCAGAACATGAAATTTTAACCTCCCACTATAGCAGAAAGGGTCTTTCTAGTAGTTGCACATCAAATCTAAACTGTCTGAAGTGTTTTTCCAAAGTTATCAACACTTTTATGTTTGGCGTTCCGAAACCCACCTTATCTCAGGCTGAAAAGCGTTTTTACGCATTGTGCCATAACTTTTCAGGGAAGCTTCAGAACATGAAATTTTAACCTCCCACTATAGCAGAAAGGGTCTTTCTAGTAGGTGCACATCAAATCTAAGCTCTCTGAAGTGTTTTTCGAAAGTTATCAACACTTTTATGTTTGGCGTTCCGAAACCCACCTTATCTCAGGCTGAAAAGCGTTTTTGTGCATTGTGCCATAACTTTTCAGGGAAGCTTCAGAACATGAAATTTTAACCTCCCACTATAGCAGAAAGGGTCTTTCTAGTAGTTGCACATCAAATCTAAACTGTCTGAAGTGTTTTTCCAAAGTTATTAACACTTTTATGTTTGGCGTTCCGAAACCCACCTTATCTCAGGCTGAAAAGCGTTTTTGTGCATTGTGCCATAACTTTTCAGGGAAGCCTTAGAACATGAAATTTTAACCTCCCACTATAGCAGAAAGGGTCTTTCTAGTAGTTGCACATCAAATCTAAACTGTCTGAAGTGTTTTTCCAAAGTTATCAACACTTTTATGTTTGGCGTTCCGAAACCCACCTTATCTCAGGCTGAAAAGCGTTTATACGCATTGCGCCATAACTTTTCAGGGAAGCTTCAGAACATGAAATTTTAACCTCCCACTATAGCAGAAAGGGTCTTTCTAGTAGGTGCACATCAAATCTAAGCTCTCTGAAGTATTTTTCGAAAGTTATCAACACTTTTATGTTTGGCGTTCCGAAACCCACCTTATCTCAGGCTGAAAAGCGTTTTTGTGCATTGTGCCATAACTTTTCAGGGAAGCTTCAGAACATGAAATTTTAACCTCCCACTATAGCAGAAAGGGTCTTTCTAGTAGTTGCACATCAAATCTAAACTGTCTGAAGTGTTTTTCCAAAATTATTAACACTTTTATGTTTGGCGTTCCGAAACCCACCTTATCTCAGGCTGAAAAGCGTTTTTGTGCATTGTGCCATAACTTTTCAGGGAAGCTTCAGAACATGAAATTTTAACCTCCCACTATCGCAGAAAGGGTCTTTCTAGTAGTTGCACATCAAATCTAAACTGTCTGAAGTGTTTTTCCAAAGTTATCAACACTTTTATGTTTGGCGTTCCGAAACCCACCTTATCTCAGGCTGAAAAGCGTTTTTGTGCATTGTGCCATAACTTTTCAGGGAAGCTTCAGAACATGAAATTTTAACCTCCCACTATAGCAGAAAGGGTCTTTCTAGTAGTTGCACATCAAATCTAAGCTGTCTGAAGTGTTTTTCAAAAGTTATCAACACTTTTATGTTTGGCGTTCCGAAACCCACCTTATCTCAGGCTGAAAAGCGTTTTTACGCATTGTGCCATAACTTTTCAGGGAAGCTTCAGAACATGAAATTTTAACCTCCCACTATAGCAGAAAGGGTCTTTCTAGTAGGTGCACATCAAATCTAAGCTCTCTGAAGTGTTTTTCGAAAGTTATCAACACTTTTATGTTTGGCGTTCCGAAACCCACCTTATCTCAGGCTGAAAAGCGTTTTTGTGCATTGTGCCATAACTTTTCAGGGAAGCTTCAGAACATGAAATTTTAACCTCCCACTATAGCAGAAAGGGTCTTTCTAGTAGTTGCACATCAAATCTAAGCTGTCTGAAGTGTTTTTCAAAAGTTATCAACACTTTTATGTTTGGCGTTCCGAAACCCACCTTATCTCACGCTGAAAAGCGTTTTTGTGCATTGTGCCATAACTTTTCAGGAAAGCTTCAGAACATGAAATTTTAACCTCCCACTATAGCAGAAAGGGTCTTTCTAGTAGTTGCACATCAAATCTAAACTGTCTGAAGTGTTTTTCCAAAGTTATCAACACTTTTATGTTTGGCGTTCCGAAACCCACCTTATCTCAGGCTGAAAAGCGTTTTTGTGCATTGTGCCATAACTTTTCAGGGAAGCTTCAGAACATGAAATTTTAACCTCCCACTATAGCAGAAAGGGTCTTTCTAGTAGTTGCACATCAAATCTAAGCTGTCTGAAGTGTTTTTCAAAAGTTATCAACACTTTTATGTTTGGCGTTCCGAAACCCACCTTATCTCAGGCTGAAAAGCGTTTTTGTGCATTGTGCCATAACTTTTCAGGAAAGCTTCAGAACATGAAATTTTAACCTCCCACTATAGCAGAAAGGGTCTTTCTAGTAGTTGCACATCAAATCTAAACTGTCTGAAGTGTTTTTCCAAAGTTATCAACACTTTTATGTTTGGCGTTCCGAAACCCACCTTATCTCAGGCTGAAAAGCGTTTTTACGCATTGTGCCATAACTTTTCAGTGAAGCTTCAGAACATGAAATTTTAACCTCCCACTATAGCAGAAAGGGTCTTTCTAGTAGGTGCACATCAAATCTAAGCTCTCTGAAGTGTTTTTCGAAAGTTATCAACACTTTTATGTTTGGCGTTCCGAAACCCACCTTATCTCAGGCTGAAAAGCGTTTTTGTGCATTGTGCCATAACTTTTCAGGGAAGCTTCAGAACATGAAATTTTAACCTCCCACTATAGCAGAAAGGGTCTTTCTAGTAGTTGCACATCAAATCTAAACTGTCTGAAGTGTTTTTCCAAAGTTATTAACACTTTTATGTTTGGCGTTCCGAAACCCACCTTATCTCAGGCTGAAAAGCGTTTTTGTGCATTGTGCCATAACTTTTCAGGGAAGCCTTAGAACATGAAATTTTAACCTCCCACTATAGCAGAAAGGGTCTTTCTAGTAGTTGCACATCAAATCTAAACTGTCTGAAGTGTTTTTCCAAAGTTATCAACACTTTTATGTTTGGCGTTCCGAAACCCACCTTATCTCAGGCTGAAAAGCGTTTTTGTGCATTGTGCCATAACTTTTCAGGGAAGCTTCAGAACATGAAATTTTAACCTCCCACTATAGCAGAAAGGGTCTTTCTAGTAGTTGCACATCAAATCTAAGCTGTCTGAAGTGTTTTTCAAAAGTTATCAACACTTTTATGTTTGGCGTTCCGAAACCCAACTTATCTCAGGCTGAAAAGCGTTTTTGTGCATTGTGCCATAACTTTTCAGGGAAGCTTCAGAACATGAAATTTTAACCTCCCACTATAGCAGAAAGCGTCTTTCTAGTAGTTGCACATCAAATCTAAGCTGTCTGAAGTGTTTTTCCAAAGTTATCAACACTTTTATGTTTGGCGTTCCGAAACCCACCTTATCTCAGGCTGAAAAGCGTTTTTGTGCATTGTGCCATAACTTTTCAGGGAAGCTTCAGAACATGAAATTTTAACCTCCCACTATAGCAGAAAGCGTCTTTCTAGTAGTTGCACATCAAATCTAAGCTGTCTGAAGTGTTTTTCAAAAGTTATCAACACTTTTATGTTTGGCGTTCCGAAACCCAACTTATCTCAGGCTGAAAAGCGTTTTTGTGCATTGTGCCATAACTTTTCAGGAAAGCTTCAGAACATGAAATTTTAACCTCCCACTATAGCAGAAAGGGTCTTTCTAGTAGTTGCACATCAAATCTAAGCTGTCTGAAGTGTTTTTCAAAAGTTATCAACACTTTTATGTTTGGCGTTCCGAAACCCACCTTATCTCAGGCTGAAAAGCGTTTTTGTGCATTGTGCCATAACTTTTCAGGAAAGCTTCAGAACATGAAATTTTAACCTCCCACTATAGCAGAAAGGGTCTTTCTAGTAGTTGCACATCAAATCTAAACTGTCTGAAGTGTTTTTCCACAGTTATCAACACTTTTATGTTTGGCGTTCCGAAACCCACCTTATCTCAGGCTGAAAAGCGTTTATACGCATTGCGCCATAACTTTTCAGGGAAGCTTCAGAACATGAAATTTTAACCTCCCACTATAGCAGAAAGGGTCTTTCTAGTAGGTGCACATCAAATCTAAGCTCTCTGAAGTGTTTTTCGAAAGTTATCAACACTTTTATGTATGGCGTTCCGAAACCCACCTTATCTCAGGCTGAAAAGCGTTTTTGTGCATTGTGCCATAACTTTTCAGGGAAGCTTCAGAACATGAAATTTTAACCTCCCACTATAGCAGAAAGGGTCTTTCTAGTAGTTGCACATCAAATCTAAACTGTCTGAAGTGTTTTTCCAAAGTTATTAACACTTTTATGTTTGGCGTTCCGAAACCCACCTTATCTCAGGCTGAAAAGCGTTTTTGTGCATTGTGCCATAACTTTTCAGGGAAGCTTCAGAACATGAAATTTTAACCTCCCACTATAGCAGAAAGGGTCTTTCTAGTAGTTGCACATCAAATCTAAACTGTCTGAAGTGTTTTTCCAAAGTTATCAACACTTTTATGTTTGGCGTTCCGAAACCCACCTTATCTCAGGCTGAAAAGCGTTTTTCTGCATTGTGCCATAACTTTTCAGGGAAGCTTCAGAACATGAAATTTTAACCTCCCACTATAGCAGAAAGGGTCTTTCTAGTAGTTGCACATCAAATCTAAGCTGTCTGAAGTGTTTTTCAAAAGTTATCAACACTTTTATGTTTGGCGTTCCGAAACCCACCTTATCTCAGGCTGAAAAGCGTTTTTACGCATTGTGCCATAACTTTTCAGGGAAGCTTCAGAACATGAAATTTTAACCTCCCACTATAGCAGAAAGGGTCTTTCTAGTAGGTGCACATCAAATCTAAGCTCTCTGAAGTGTTTTTCGAAAGTTATCAACACTTTTATGTTTGGCGTTCCGAAACCCACCTTATCTCAGGCTGAAAAGCGTTTTTGTGCATTGTGCCATAACTTTTCAGGGAAGCTTCAGAACATGAAATTTTAACCTCCCACTATAGCAGAAAGGGTCTTTCTAGTAGTTGCACATCAAATCTAAGCTGTCTGAAGTGTTTTTCAAAAGTTATCAACACTTTTATGTTTGGCGTTCCGAAACCCACCTTATCTCAGGCTGAAAAGCGTTTTTGTGCATTGTGCCGTAACTTTTCAGGAAAGCTTCAGAACATGAAATTTTAACCTCCCACTATAGCAGAAAGGGTCTTTCTAGTAGTTGCACATCAAATCTAAGCTGTCTGAAGTGTTTTTCAAAAGTTATCAACACTTTTATGTTTGGCGTTCCGAAACCCACCTTATCTCAGGCTGAAAAGCGTTTTTACGCATTGTGCCATAACTTTTCAGGGAAGCTTCAGAACATGAAATTTTAACCTCCCACTATAGCAGAAAGGGTCTTTCTAGTAGGTGCACATCAAATCTAAGCTCTCTGAAGTGTTTTTCGAAAGTTATCAACACTTTTATGTTTGGCGTTCCGAAACCCACCTTATCTCAGGCTGAAAAGCGTTTTTGTGCATTGTGCCATAACTTTTCAGGGAAGCTTCAGAACATGAAATTTTAACCTCCCACTATAGCAGAAAGGGTCTTTCTAGTAGTTGCACATCAAATCTAAGCTGTCTGAAGTGTTTTTCAAAAGTTATCAACACTTTTATGTTTGGCGTTCCGAAACCCACCTTATCTCAGGCTGAAAAGCGTTTTTGTGCATTGTGCCATAACTTTTCAGGAAAGCTTCAGAACATGAAATTTTAACCTCCCACTATAGCAGAAAGGGTCTTTCTAGTAGTTGCACATCAAATCTAAACTGTCTGAAGTGTTTTTCCAAAGTTATCAACACTTTTATGTTTGGCGTTCCGAAACCCACCTTATCTCAGGCTGAAAAGCGTTTTTGTGCATTGTGCCATAACTTTTCAGGGAAGCTTCAGAACATGAAATTTTAACCTCCCACTATAGCAGAAAGGGTCTTTCTAGTAGTTGCACATCAAATCTAAGCTGTCTGAAGTGTTTTTCAAAAGTTATCAACACTTTTATGTTTGGCGTTCCGAAACCCACCTTATCTCAGGCTGAAAAGCGTTTTTGTGCATTGTGCCATAACTTTTCAGGAAAGCTTCAGAACATGAAATTTTAACCTCCCACTATAGCAGAAAGGGTCTTTCTAGTAGTTGCACATCAAATCTAAACTGTCTGAAGTGTTTTTCCAAAGTTATCAACACTTTTATGTTTGGCGTTCCGAAACCCACCTTATCTCAGGCTGAAAAGCGTTTTTACGCATTGTGCCATAACTTTTCAGGGAAGCTTCAGAACATGAAATTTTAACCTCCCACTATAGCAGAAAGGGTCTTTCTAGTAGGTGCACATCAAATCTAAGCTCTCTGAAGTGTTTTTCGAAAGTTATCAACACTTTTATGTTTGGCGTTCCGAAACCCACCTTATCTCAGGCTGAAAAGCGTTTTTGTGCATTGTGCCATAACTTTTCAGGGAAGCTTCAGAACATGAAATTTTAACCTCCCACTATAGCAGAAAGGGTCTTTCTAGTAGTTGCACATCAAATCTAAACTGTCTGAAGTGTTTTTCCAAAGTTATTAACACTTTTATGTTTGGCGTTCCGAAACCCACCTTATCTCAGGCTGAAAAGCGTTTTTGTGCATTGTGCCATAACTTTTCAGGGAAGCCTTAGAACATGAAATTTTAACCTCCCACTATAGCAGAAAGGGTCTTTCTAGTAGTTGCACATCAAATCTAAACTGTCT
Source organism: Synchiropus splendidus (assembly GCF_027744825.2). Taxonomy (NCBI): domain Eukaryota; kingdom Metazoa; phylum Chordata; class Actinopteri; order Syngnathiformes; family Callionymidae; genus Synchiropus; species Synchiropus splendidus. The sequence goes on from NW_026527060.1 coordinate 70,818, forward strand.
GAAGTGTTTTTCCAAAGTTATCAACACTTTTATGTTTGGCGTTCCGAAACCCACCTTATCTCAGGCTGAAAAGCGTTTATACGCATTGCGCCATAACTTTTCAGGGAAGCTTCAGAACATGAAATTTTAACCTCCCACTATAGCAGAAAGGGTCTTTCTAGTAGGTGCACATCAAATCTAAGCTCTCTGAAGTATTTTTCGAAAGTTATCAACACTTTTATGTTTGGCGTTCCGAAACCCACCTTATCTCAGGCTGAAAAGCGTTTTTGTGCATTGTGCCATAACTTTTCAGGGAAGCTTCAGAACATGAAATTTTAACCTCCCACTATAGCAGAAAGGGTCTTTCTAGTAGTTGCACATCAAATCTAAACTGTCTGAAGTGTTTTTCCAAAATTATTAACACTTTTATGTTTGGCGTTCCGAAACCCACCTTATCTCAGGCTGAAAAGCGTTTTTGTGCATTGTGCCATAACTTTTCAGGGAAGCTTCAGAACATGAAATTTTAACCTCCCACTATCGCAGAAAGGGTCTTTCTAGTAGTTGCACATCAAATCTAAACTGTCTGAAGTGTTTTTCCAAAGTTATCAACACTTTTATGTTTGGCGTTCCGAAACCCACCTTATCTCAGGCTGAAAAGCGTTTTTGTGCATTGTGCCATAACTTTTCAGGGAAGCTTCAGAACATGAAATTTTAACCTCCCACTATAGCAGAAAGGGTCTTTCTAGTAGTTGCACATCAAATCTAAGCTGTCTGAAGTGTTTTTCAAAAGTTATCAACACTTTTATGTTTGGCGTTCCGAAACCCACCTTATCTCAGGCTGAAAAGCGTTTTTACGCATTGTGCCATAACTTTTCAGGGAAGCTTCAGAACATGAAATTTTAACCTCCCACTATAGCAGAAAGGGTCTTTCTAGTAGGTGCACATCAAATCTAAGCTCTCTGAAGTGTTTTTCGAAAGTTATCAACACTTTTATGTTTGGCGTTCCGAAACCCACCTTATCTCAGGCTGAAAAGCGTTTTTGTGCATTGTGCCATAACTTTTCAGGGAAGCTTCAGAACATGAAATTTTAACCTCCCACTATAGCAGAAAGGGTCTTTCTAGTAGTTGCACATCAAATCTAAGCTGTCTGAAGTGTTTTTCAAAAGTTATCAACACTTTTATGTTTGGCGTTCCGAAACCCACCTTATCTCACGCTGAAAAGCGTTTTTGTGCATTGTGCCATAACTTTTCAGGAAAGCTTCAGAACATGAAATTTTAACCTCCCACTATAGCAGAAAGGGTCTTTCTAGTAGTTGCACATCAAATCTAAACTGTCTGAAGTGTTTTTCCAAAGTTATCAACACTTTTATGTTTGGCGTTCCGAAACCCACCTTATCTCAGGCTGAAAAGCGTTTTTGTGCATTGTGCCATAACTTTTCAGGGAAGCTTCAGAACATGAAATTTTAACCTCCCACTATAGCAGAAAGGGTCTTTCTAGTAGTTGCACATCAAATCTAAGCTGTCTGAAGTGTTTTTCAAAAGTTATCAACACTTTTATGTTTGGCGTTCCGAAACCCACCTTATCTCAGGCTGAAAAGCGTTTTTGTGCATTGTGCCATAACTTTTCAGGAAAGCTTCAGAACATGAAATTTTAACCTCCCACTATAGCAGAAAGGGTCTTTCTAGTAGTTGCACATCAAATCTAAACTGTCTGAAGTGTTTTTCCAAAGTTATCAACACTTTTATGTTTGGCGTTCCGAAACCCACCTTATCTCAGGCTGAAAAGCGTTTTTACGCATTGTGCCATAACTTTTCAGTGAAGCTTCAGAACATGAAATTTTAACCTCCCACTATAGCAGAAAGGGTCTTTCTAGTAGGTGCACATCAAATCTAAGCTCTCTGAAGTGTTTTTCGAAAGTTATCAACACTTTTATGTTTGGCGTTCCGAAACCCACCTTATCTCAGGCTGAAAAGCGTTTTTGTGCATTGTGCCATAACTTTTCAGGGAAGCTTCAGAACATGAAATTTTAACCTCCCACTATAGCAGAAAGGGTCTTTCTAGTAGTTGCACATCAAATCTAAACTGTCTGAAGTGTTTTTCCAAAGTTATTAACACTTTTATGTTTGGCGTTCCGAAACCCACCTTATCTCAGGCTGAAAAGCGTTTTTGTGCATTGTGCCATAACTTTTCAGGGAAGCCTTAGAACATGAAATTTTAACCTCCCACTATAGCAGAAAGGGTCTTTCTAGTAGTTGCACATCAAATCTAAACTGTCTGAAGTGTTTTTCCAAAGTTATCAACACTTTTATGTTTGGCGTTCCGAAACCCACCTTATCTCAGGCTGAAAAGCGTTTTTGTGCATTGTGCCATAACTTTTCAGGGAAGCTTCAGAACATGAAATTTTAACCTCCCACTATAGCAGAAAGGGTCTTTCTAGTAGTTGCACATCAAATCTAAGCTGTCTGAAGTGTTTTTCAAAAGTTATCAACACTTTTATGTTTGGCGTTCCGAAACCCAACTTATCTCAGGCTGAAAAGCGTTTTTGTGCATTGTGCCATAACTTTTCAGGGAAGCTTCAGAACATGAAATTTTAACCTCCCACTATAGCAGAAAGCGTCTTTCTAGTAGTTGCACATCAAATCTAAGCTGTCTGAAGTGTTTTTCCAAAGTTATCAACACTTTTATGTTTGGCGTTCCGAAACCCACCTTATCTCAGGCTGAAAAGCGTTTTTGTGCATTGTGCCATAACTTTTCAGGGAAGCTTCAGAACATGAAATTTTAACCTCCCACTATAGCAGAAAGCGTCTTTCTAGTAGTTGCACATCAAATCTAAGCTGTCTGAAGTGTTTTTCAAAAGTTATCAACACTTTTATGTTTGGCGTTCCGAAACCCAACTTATCTCAGGCTGAAAAGCGTTTTTGTGCATTGTGCCATAACTTTTCAGGAAAGCTTCAGAACATGAAATTTTAACCTCCCACTATAGCAGAAAGGGTCTTTCTAGTAGTTGCACATCAAATCTAAGCTGTCTGAAGTGTTTTTCAAAAGTTATCAACACTTTTATGTTTGGCGTTCCGAAACCCACCTTATCTCAGGCTGAAAAGCGTTTTTGTGCATTGTGCCATAACTTTTCAGGAAAGCTTCAGAACATGAAATTTTAACCTCCCACTATAGCAGAAAGGGTCTTTCTAGTAGTTGCACATCAAATCTAAACTGTCTGAAGTGTTTTTCCACAGTTATCAACACTTTTATGTTTGGCGTTCCGAAACCCACCTTATCTCAGGCTGAAAAGCGTTTATACGCATTGCGCCATAACTTTTCAGGGAAGCTTCAGAACATGAAATTTTAACCTCCCACTATAGCAGAAAGGGTCTTTCTAGTAGGTGCACATCAAATCTAAGCTCTCTGAAGTGTTTTTCGAAAGTTATCAACACTTTTATGTATGGCGTTCCGAAACCCACCTTATCTCAGGCTGAAAAGCGTTTTTGTGCATTGTGCCATAACTTTTCAGGGAAGCTTCAGAACATGAAATTTTAACCTCCCACTATAGCAGAAAGGGTCTTTCTAGTAGTTGCACATCAAATCTAAACTGTCTGAAGTGTTTTTCCAAAGTTATTAACACTTTTATGTTTGGCGTTCCGAAACCCACCTTATCTCAGGCTGAAAAGCGTTTTTGTGCATTGTGCCATAACTTTTCAGGGAAGCTTCAGAACATGAAATTTTAACCTCCCACTATAGCAGAAAGGGTCTTTCTAGTAGTTGCACATCAAATCTAAACTGTCTGAAGTGTTTTTCCAAAGTTATCAACACTTTTATGTTTGGCGTTCCGAAACCCACCTTATCTCAGGCTGAAAAGCGTTTTTCTGCATTGTGCCATAACTTTTCAGGGAAGCTTCAGAACATGAAATTTTAACCTCCCACTATAGCAGAAAGGGTCTTTCTAGTAGTTGCACATCAAATCTAAGCTGTCTGAAGTGTTTTTCAAAAGTTATCAACACTTTTATGTTTGGCGTTCCGAAACCCACCTTATCTCAGGCTGAAAAGCGTTTTTACGCATTGTGCCATAACTTTTCAGGGAAGCTTCAGAACATGAAATTTTAACCTCCCACTATAGCAGAAAGGGTCTTTCTAGTAGGTGCACATCAAATCTAAGCTCTCTGAAGTGTTTTTCGAAAGTTATCAACACTTTTATGTTTGGCGTTCCGAAACCCACCTTATCTCAGGCTGAAAAGCGTTTTTGTGCATTGTGCCATAACTTTTCAGGGAAGCTTCAGAACATGAAATTTTAACCTCCCACTATAGCAGAAAGGGTCTTTCTAGTAGTTGCACATCAAATCTAAGCTGTCTGAAGTGTTTTTCAAAAGTTATCAACACTTTTATGTTTGGCGTTCCGAAACCCACCTTATCTCAGGCTGAAAAGCGTTTTTGTGCATTGTGCCGTAACTTTTCAGGAAAGCTTCAGAACATGAAATTTTAACCTCCCACTATAGCAGAAAGGGTCTTTCGAGTAGTTGCACATCAAATCTAAACTGTCTGAAGTGTTTTTCCAAAGTTATCAACACTTTTATGTTTGGCGTTCCGAAACCCACCTTATCTCAGGCTGAAAAGCGTTTTTGTGCATTGTGCCATAACTTTTCAGGGAAGCTTCAGAACATGAAATTTTAACCTCCCACTATAGCAGAAAGGGTCTTTCTAGTAGTTGCACATCAAATCTAAGCTGTCTGAAGTGTTTTTCAAAAGTTATCAACACTTTTATGTTTGGCGTTCCGAAACCCACCTTATCTCAGGCTGAAAAGCGTTTTTGTGCATTGTGCCATAACTTTTCAGGAAAGCTTCAGAACATGAAATTTTAACCTCCCACTATAGCAGAAAGGGTCTTTCTAGTAGTTGCACATCAAATCTAAACTGTCTGAAGTGTTTTTCCAAAGTTATCAACACTTTTATGTTTGGCGTTCCGAAACCCACCTTATCTCAGGCTGAAAAGCGTTTTTACGCATTGTGCCATAACTTTTCAGGGAAGCTTCAGAACATGAAATTTTAACCTCCCACTATAGCAGAAAGGGTCTTTCTAGTAGGTGCACATCCAATCTAAGCTCTCTGAAGTGTTTTTCGAAAGTTATCAACACTTTTATGTTTGGCGTTCCGAAACCCACCTTATCTCAGGCTGAAAAGCGTTTTTGTGCATTGTGCCATAACTTTTCAGGGAAGCTTCAGAACATGAAATTTTAACCTCCCACTATAGCAGAAAGGGTCTTTCTAGTAGTTGCACATCAAATCTAAACTGTCTGAAGTGTTTTTCCAAAGTTATTAACACTTTTATGTTTGGCGTTCCGAAACCCACCTTATCTCAGGCTGAAAAGCGTTTTTGTGCATTGTGCCATAACTTTTCAGGGAAGCTTCAGAACATGAAATTTTAACCTCCCACTATAGCAGAAAGGGTCTTTCTAGTAGTTGCACATCAAATCTAAACTGTCTGAAGTGTTTTTCCAAAGTTATCAACACTTTTATGTTTGGCGTTCCGAAACCCACCTTATCTCAGGCTGAAAAGCGTTTTTGTGCATTGTGCCATAACTTTTCAGGGAAGCTTCAGAACATGAAATTTTAACCTCCCACTATAGCAGAAAGGGTCTTTCTAGTAGTTGCACATCAAATCTAAGCTGTCTGAAGTGTTTTTCAAAAGTTATCAACACTTTTATGTTTGGCGTTCCGAAACCCAACTTATCTCAGGCTGAAAAGCGTTTTTGTGCATTGTGCCATAACTTTTCAGGGAAGCTTCAGAACATGAAATTTTAACCTCCCACTATAGCAGAAAGGGTCTTTCTAGTAGTTGCACATCAAATCTAAACTGTCTGAAGTGTTTTTCCAAAGTTATCAACACTTTTATGTTTGGCGTTCCGAAACCCACCTTATCTCAGGCTGAAAAGCGTTTTTGTGCATTGTGCCATAACTTTTCAGGAAAGCTTCAGAACATGAAATTTTAACCTCCCACTATAGCAGAAAGGGTCTTTCTAGTAGTTGCACATCAAATCTAAGCTGTCTGAAGTGTTTTTCAAAAGTTATCAACACTTTTATGTTTGGCGTTCCGAAACCCACCTTATCTCAGGCTGAAAATCGTTTTTGTGCATTGTGCCATACCTTTTCAGGAAAGCTTCAGAACATGAAATTTTAACCTCCCACTATAGCAGAAAGGGTCTTTCTAGTAGTTGCACATCAAATCTAAACTGTCTAAAGTGTTTTTCCAAAGTTATCAACACTTTTATGTTTGGCGTTCCGAAACCCACCTTATCTCAGGCTGAAAAGCGTTTTTACGCATTGTGCCATAACTTTTCAGGGAAGCTTCAGAACATGAAATTTTAACCTCCCACTATAGCAGAAAGGGTCTTTCTAGTAGTTGCACATCAAATCTAAGCTGTCTGAAGTGTTTTTCAAAAGTTATCAACACTTTTATGTTTGGCGTTCCGAAACCCACCTTATCTCAGGCTGAAAAGCGTTTTTGTGCATTGTGCCATAACTTTTCAGGAAAGCTTCAGAACATGAAATTTTAACCTCCCACTATAGCAGAAAGGGTCTTTCTAGTAGTTGCACATCAAATCTAAACTGTCTGAAGTGTTTTTCCGAAGTTATCAACACTTTTATGTTTGGCGTTCCGAAACCCACCTTATCTCAGGCTGAAAAGCGTTTTTACGCATTGTGCCATAACTTTTCAGGGAAGCTTCAGAACATGAAATTTTAACCTCCCACTATAGCAGAAAGGCTCTTTCTAGTAGGTGCACATCAAATCTAAGCTCTCTGAAGTGTTTTTCGAAAGTTATCAACACTTTTATGTTTGGCGTTCCGAAACCCACCTTATCTCAGGCTGAAAAGCGTTTTTGTGCATTGTGCCATATCTTTTCAGGAAACCTTCAGAACATGAAATTTTAACCTCCCACTATAGCAGAAAGGGTCTTTCTAGTAGTTGCACATCAAATCTAAGCTGTCTGAAGTGTTTTTCAAAAGTTATCAACACTTTTATGTTTGGCGTTCCGAAACCCACCTTATCTCAGGCTGAAAAGCGTTTTTGTTCATTGTGCCATAACTTTTCAGGGAAGCTTCAGAACATGAAATTTTAACCTCCCACTATAGCAGAAATGGTCTTTCTAGTAGTTGCACATCAAATCTAAACTGTCTGAAGTGTTTTTCCAAAGTTATCAACACTTTTATGTTTGGCGTTCCGAAACCCACCTTATCTCAGGCTGAAAAGCGTTTTTACGCATTGTGCCATAACTTTTCAGGGAAGCTTCAGAACATGAAATTTTAACCTCCCACTATAGCAGAAAGGGTCTTTCTAGTAGGTGCACATCAAATCTAAGCTCTCTGAAGTGTTTTTCGAAAGTTATCAACACTTTTATGTTTGGCGTTCCGAAACCCACCTTATCTCAGGCTGAAAAGCGTTTTTGTGCATTGTGCCATAACTTTTCAGGGAAGCTTCAGAACATGAAATTTTAACCTCCCACTATAGCAGAAAGGGTCTTTCTAGTAGTTGCACATCAAATCTAAACTGTCTGAAGTGTTTTTCCAAAGTTATTAACACTTTTATGTTTGGCGTTCCGAAACCCACCTTATCTCAGGCTGAAAAGCGTTTTTGTGCATTGTGCCATAACTTTTCAGGGAAGCTTCAGAACATGAAATTTTAACCTCCCACTATAGCAGAAAGGGTCTTTCTAGTAGTTGCACATCAAATCTAAACTGTCTGAAGTGTTTTTCCAAAGTTATCAACACTTTTATGTTTGGCGTTCCGAAACCCACCTTATCTCAGGCTGAAAAGCGTTTTTGTGCATTGTGCCATAACTTTTCAGGGAAGCTTCAGAACATGAAATTTTAACCTCCCACTATAGCAGAAAGGGTCTTTCTAGTAGTTGCACATCAAATCTAAGCTGTCTGAAGTGTTTTTCAAAAGTTATCAACACTTTTATGTTTGGCGTTCCGAAACCCAACTTATCTCAGGCTGAAAAGCGTTTTTGTGCATTGTGCCATAACTTTTCAGGAAAGCTTCAGAACATGAAATTTTAACGTCCCACTATAGCAGAAAGGGTCTTTCTAGTAGTTGCACATCAAATCTAAGCTGTCTGAAGTGTTTTTCAAAAGTTATCAACACTTTTATGTTTGGCGTTCCGAAACCCACCTTATCTCAGGCTGAAAAGCGTTTTTGTGCATTGTGCCATACCTTTTCAGGAAAGCTTCAGAACATGAAATTTTAACCTCCCACTATAGCAGAAAGGGTCTTTCTAGTAGTTGCACATCAAATCTAAACTGTCTAAAGTGTTTTTCCAAAGTTATCAACACTTTTATATTTGGCGTTCCGAAACCCACCTTATCTCAGGCTGAAAAGCGTTTTTACGCATTGTGCCATAACTTTTCAGGGAAGCTTCAGAACATGAAATTTTAACCTCCCACTATAGCAGAAAGGGTCTTTCTAGTAGTTGCACATCAAATCTAAGCTGTCTGAAGTGTTTTTCAAAAGTTATCAACACTTTTATGTTTGGCGTTCCGAAACCCACCTTATCTCAGGCTGAAAAGCGTTTTTGTGCATTGTGCCATAACTTTTCAGGAAAGCTTCAGAACATGAAATTTTAACCTCCCACTATAGCAGAAAGGGTCTTTCTAGTAGTTGCACATCAAATCTAAACTGTCTGAAGTGTTTTTCCAAAGTTATCAACACTTTTATGTTTGGCGTTCCGAAACCCACCTTATCTCAGGCTGAAAAGCGTTTTTACGCATTGTGCCATAACTTTTCAGGGAAGCTTCAGAACATGAAATTTTAACCTCCCACTATAGCAGAAAGGCTCTTTCTAGTAGGTGCACATCAAATCTAAGCTCTCTGAAGTGTTTTTCGAAAGTTATCAACACTTTTATGTTTGGCGTTCCGAAACCCACCTTATCTCAGGCTGAAAAGCGTTTTTGTGCATTGTGCCATATCTTTTCAGGAAAGCTTCAGAACATGAAATTTTAACCACCCACTATAGCAGAAAGGGTCTTTCTAGTAGTTGCACATCAAATCTAAACTGTCTGAAGTGTTTTTCCAAAGTTATTAACACTTTTATGTTTGGCGTTCCGAAACCCACCTTATCTCAGGCTGAAAAGCGTTTTTGTGCATTGTGCCATAACTTTTCAGGGAAGCTTCAGAACATGAAATTATAACCTCCCACTATAGCAGAAAGGGTCTTTCTAGTAGTTGCACATCAAATCTAAACTGTCTGAAGTGTTTTTCCAAAGTTATTAACACTTTTATGTTTGGCGTTCCGAAACCCACCTTATCTCAGGCTGAAAAGCGTTTTTGTGCATTGTGCCATAACTTTTCAGGGAAGCTTCAGAACATGAAATTTTAACCTCCCACTATAGTAGAAAGGGTCTTTCTAGTAGTTGCACATCAAATCTAAACTGTCTGAAGTGTTTTTCCAAAGTTATCAACACTTTTATGTTTGGCGTTCCGAAACCCACCTTATCTCAGGCTGAAAAGCGTTTTTACGCATTGTGCCATAACTTTTCAGGGAAGCTTCAGAACATGAAATTTTAACCTCCCACTATAGCATAAAGGGTCTTTCTAGTAGGTGCACATCAAATCTAAGCTGTCTGAAGTGTTTTTCGAAAGTTATCAACACTTTTATGTTTGGCGTTCCGAAACCCACCTTATCTCAGGCTGAAAAGCGTTTTTGTGCATTGTGCCATAACTTTTCAGGGAAGCTTCAGAACATGAAATTTTAACCTCCCACTATAGCAGAAAGGGTCTTTCTAGTAGTTGCACATCAAATCTAAGCTGTCTGAAGTGTTTTTCAAAAGTTATCAACACTTTTATGTTTGGCGTTCCGAAACCCACCTTATCTCAGGCTGAAAAGCGTTTTTGTGCATTCTGTCATAACTTTTCAGGAAAGCTTCAGAACATGAAATTTTAACCTCCCACTATAGCAGAAAGGGTCTTTCTAGTAGTTGCACATCAAATCTAAACTGTCTGAAGTGTTTTTCCAAAGTTATCAACACTTTTATGTTTGGCGTTCCGAAACCCACCTTATCTCAGGCTGAAAAGCGTTTTTACGCATTGTGCCATAACTTTTCAGGGAAGCTTCAGAACATGAAATTTTAACCTCCCACTATAGCAGAAAGGGTCTTTCTAGTAGGTGCACATCAAATCTAAGCTCTCTGAAGTGTTTTTCGAAAGTTATCAACACTTTTATGTTTGGCGTTCCGAAACCCACCTTATCTCAGGCTGAAAAGCGTTTTTGTGCATTGTGCCATAACTTTTCAGGAAAGCTTCAGAACATGAAATTTTAACCTCCCACTATAGCAGAAAGGGTCTTTCTAGTAGTTGCACATCAAATCTAAACTGTCTGAAGTGTTTTTCCAAAGTTATTAACACTTTTATGTTTGGCGTTCCGAAACCCACCTTATCTCAGGCTGAAAAGCGTTTTTGTGCATTGTGCCATAACTTTTCAGGGAAGCTTCAGAACATGAAATTTTAACCTCCCACTATAGCAGAAAGGGTCTTTCTAGTAGTTGCACATCAAATCTAAACTGTCTGAAGTGTTTTTCCAAAGTTATTAACACTTTTATGTTTGGCGTTCCGAAACCCACCTTATCTCAGGCTGAAAAGCGTTTTTGTGCATTGTGCCATAAATTTTAAGGGATCTTCAGAACATGAAATTTTAACCTCCCACTATAGCAGAAAGGGTCTTTCTAGTAGTTGCACATCAAATCTAAGCTGTCTGAAGTGTTTTTCAAAAGTTATCAACACTTTTATGTTTGGCGTTCCGAAACCCACCTTATCTCAGGCTGAAAAGCGTTTTTGTGCATTGTGCCATAACTTTTCAGGGAAGCTTCAGAACATGAAATTTTAACCTCCCACTATAGCAGAAAGGGTCTTTCTAGTAGTTGCACATCAAATCTAAACTGTCTGAAGTGTTTTTCCAAAGTTATCAACACTTTTATGTTTGGCGTTCCGAAACCCACCTTATCTCAGGCTGAAAAGCGTTTTTGTGCATTGTGCCATTACTTTTCAGGGAAGCTTCAGAACATGAAATTTTAACCTCCCACTATAGCAGAAAGGGTCTTTCTAGTAGTTGCACATCAAATCTAAGCTGTCTGAAGTGTTTTTCAAAAGTTATCAACACTTTTATGTTTGGCGTTCCGAAACCCACCTTATCTCAGGCTGAAAAGCGTTTTTACGCATTGTGCCATAACTTTTCAGGGAAGCTTCAGAACATGAAATTTTAACCTCCCACTAAAGCAGAAAGGGTCTTTCTAGTAGGTGCACATCAAATCTAAACTCTCTGAAGTGTTTTTCGAAAGTTATCAACACTTTTATGTTTGGCGTTCCGAAACCCACCTTATCTCAGGCTGAAAAGCGTTTTTGTGCATTGTGCCATAACTTTTCAAGGAAGCTTCAGAACATGAAATTTTAACCTCCCACTATAGCAGAAAGGGTCTTTCTAGTAGTTGCACATCAAATCTAAACTGTCTGAAGTGTTTTTCCAAAGTTATTAACACTTTTATGTTTGGCGTTCCGAAACCCACCTTATCTCAGGCTGAAAAGCGTTTTTGTGCATTGTGCCATAACTTTTCAGGGAAGCTTCAGAACATGAAATTTTAACCTCCCACTATAGCAGAAAGGGTCTTTCTAGTAGTTGCACATCAAATCTAAGCTGTCTGAAGTGTTTTTCAAAAGTTATCAACACTTTTATGTTTGGCGTTCCGAAACCCACCTTATCTCAGGCTGAAAAGCGTTTTTACGCATTGTGCCATAACTTTTCAGGGAAGCTTCAGAACATGAAATTTTAACCTCCCACTAAAGCAGAAAGGGTCTTTCTAGTAGGTGCACATCAAATCTAAACTCTCTGAAGTGTTTTTCGAAAGTTATCAACACTTTTATGTTTGGCGTTCCGAAACCCACCTTATCTCAGGCTGAAAAGCGTTTTTGTGCATTGTGCCATAACTTTTCAGGGAAGCTTCAGAACATGAAATTTTAACCTCCCACTATAGCAGAAAGGGTCTTTCTAGTAGTTGCACATCAAATCTAAACTGTCTGAAGTGTTTTTCCAAAGTTATTAACACTTTTATGTTTGGCGTTCCGAAACCCACCTTATCTCAGGCTGAAAAGCGTTTTTGTGCATTGTGCCATAACTTTTCAGGGAAGCTTCAGAACATGAAATTTTAACCTCCCACTATAGCAGAAAGGGTCTTTCTAGTAGTTGCACATCAAATCTAAACTGTCTGAAGTGTTTTTCCAAAGTTATCAACACTTTTATGTTTGGCGTTCCGAAACCCACCTTATCTCAGGCTGAAAAGCGTTTTTGTGCATTGTGCCATAACTTTTCAGGGAAGCTTCAGAACATGAAATTTTAACCTCCCACTATAGCAGAAAGGGTCTTTCTAGTAGTTGCACATCAAATCTAAGCTGTCTGAAGTGTTTTTCAAAAGTTATCAACACTTTTATGTTTGGCGTTCCGAAACCCAACTTATCTCAGGCTGAAAAGCGTTTTTGTGCATTGTGCCATAACTTTTCAAGGAAGCTTCAGAACATGAAATTTTAACCTCCCACTATAGCAGAAAGGGTCTTTCTAGTAGTTGCACATCAAATCTAAACTGTCTAAAGTGTTTTTCCAAAGTTATCAACACTTTTATGTTTGGCGTTCCGAAACCCACCTTATCTCAGGCTGAAAAGCGTTTTTACGCATTGTGCCATAACTTTTCAGGGAAGCTTCAGAACATGAAATTTTAACCTCCCACTATAGCAGAAAGGGTCTTTCTAGTAGTTGCACATCAAATCTAAGCTGTCTGAAGTGTTTTTCAAAAGTTATCAACACTTTTATGTTTGGCGTTCCGAAACCCACCTTATCTCAGGCTGAAAAGCGTTTTTGTGCATTGTGCCATAACTTTTCAGGAAAGCTTCAGAACATGAAATTTTAACCTCCCACTATAGCAGAAAGGGTCTTTCTAGTAGTTGCACATCAAATCTAAACTGTCTGAAGTGTTTTTCCAAAGTTATCAACACTTTTATGTTTGGCGTTCCGAAACCCACCTTATCTCAGGCTGAAAAGCGTTTTTACGCATTGTGCCATAACTTTTCAGGGAAGCTTCAGAACATGAAATTTTAACCTCCCACTATAGCAGAAAGGCTCTTTCTAGTAGGTGCACATCAAATCTAAACTGTCTGAAGTGTTTTTCCAAAGTTATTAACACTTTTATGTTTGGCGTTCCGAAACCCACCTTATCTCAGGCTGAAAAGCGTTTTTGTGCATTGTGCCATAACTTTTCAGGGAAGCTTCAGAACATGAAATTATAACCTCCCACTATAGCAGAAAGGGTCTTTCTAGTAGTTGCACATCAAATCTAAACTGTCTGAAGTGTTTTTCCAAAGTTATTAACACTTTTATGTTTGGCGTTCCGAAACCCACCTTATCTCAGGCTGAAAAGCGTTTTTGTGCATTGTGCCATAACTTTTCAGGGAAGCTTCAGAACATGAAATTTTAACCTCCCACTATAGCAGAAATGTCTTTCTAGTAGTTGCACATCAAATCTAAACTGTCTGAAGTGTTTTTCCAAAGTTATCAACACCTTTATGTTTGGCGTTCCGAAACCCACCTTATCTCAGGCTGAAAAGCGTTTTTGTGCATTGTGCCATAACTTTTCAGGAAAGCTTCAGAACATGAAATTTTAACCTCCCACTATAGCAGAAAGGGTCTTTCTAGTAGTTGCACATCAAATCTAAACTGTCTGAAGTGTTTTTCCAAAGTTATCAACACTTTTATGTTTGGCGTTCCGAAACCCACCTTATCTCAGGCTGAAAAGCGTTTTTGTGCATTGTGCCATAACTTTTCAGGGAAGCTTCAGAACATGAAATTTTAACCTCCCACTATAGCAGAAAGGGTCTTTCTAGTAGTTGCACATCAAATCTAAGCTGTCTGAAGTGTTTTTCAAAAGTTATCAACACTTTTATGTTTGGCGTTCCGAAACCCAACTTATCTCAGGCTGAAAAGCGTTTTTGTGCATTGTGCCATAACTTTTCAGGGAAGCTTCAGAACATGAAATTTTAACCTCCCACTATAGCAGAAAGGGTCTTTCTAGTAGTTGCACATCAAATCTAAACTGTCTGAAGTGTTTTTCCAAAGTTATCAACACTTTTATGTTTGGCGTTCCGAAACCCACCTTATCTCAGGCTGAAAAGCGTTTTTGTGCATTGTGCCATAACTTTTCAGGGAAGCTTCAGAACATGAAATTTTAACCTCCCACTATAGCAGAAAGGGTCTTTCTAGTAGTTGCACATCAAATCTAAGCTGTCTGAAGTGTTTTTCAAAAGTTATCAACACTTTTATGTTTGGCGTTCCGAAACCCAACTTATCTCAGGCTGAAAAGCGTTTTTGTGCATTGTGCCATAACTTTTCAGGAAAGCTTCAGAACATGAAATTTTAACGTCCCACTATAGCAGAAAGGGTCTTTCTAGTAGTTGCACATCAAATCTAAGCTGTCTGAAGTGTTTTTCAAAAGTTATCAACACTTTTATGTTTGGCGTTCCGAAACCCACCTTATCTCAGGCTGAAAAGCGTTTTTGTGCATTGTGCCATACCTTTTCAGGAAAGCTTCAGAACATGAAATTTTAACCTCCCACTATAGCAGAAAGGGTCTTTCTAGTAGTTGCACATCAAATCTAAACTGTCTAAAGTGTTTTTCCAAAGTTATCAACACTTTTATGTTTGGCGTTCCGAAACCCACCTTATCTCAGGCTGAAAAGCGTTTTTACGCATTGTGCCATAACTTTTCAGGGAAGCTTCAGAACATAAAATTTTAACCTCCCACTATAGCAGAAAGGGTCTTTCTAGTAGTTGCACATCAAATCTAAGCTGTCTGAAGTGTTTTTCAAAAGTTATCAACACTTTTATGTTTGGCGTTCCGAAACCCACCTTATCTCAGGCTGAAAAGCGTTTTTGTGCATTGTGCCATAACTTTTCAGGAAAGCTTCAGAACATGAAATTTTAACCTCCCACTATAGCAGAAAGGGTCTTTCTAGTAGTTGCACATCAAATCTAAACTGTCTGAAGTGTTTTTCCAAAGTTATCAACACTTTTATGTTTGGCGTTCCGAAACCCACCTTATCTCAGGCTGAAAAGCGTTTTTACGCATTGTGCCATAACTTTTCAGGAAAGCTTCAGAACATGAAATTTTAACCTCCCACTATAGCAGAAAGGGTCTTTCTAGTAGTTGCACATCAAATCTAAACTGTCTGAAGTGTTTTTCCAAAGTTATCAACACTTTTATGTTTGGCGTTCCGAAACCCACCTTATCTCAGGCTGAAAAGCGTTTTTGTGCATTGTGCCATAACTTTTCAGGGAAGCTTCAGAACATGAAATTTTAACCTCCCACTATAGCAGAAAGGGTCTTTCTAGTAGTTGCACATCAAATCTAAGCTGTCTGAAGTGTTTTTCAAAAGTTATCAACACTTTTATGTTTGGCGTTCCGAAACCCACCTTATCTCAGGCTGAAAAGCGTTTTTGTGCATTGTGCCATAACTTTTCAGGAAAGCTTCAGAACATGAAATTTTAACCTCCCACTATAGCAGAAAGGGTCTTTCTAGTAGTTGCACATCAAATCTAAACTGTCTGAAGTGTTTTTCCAAAGTTATCAACACTTTTATGTTTGGCGTTCCGAAACCCACCTTATCTCAGGCTGAAAAGCGTTTTTACGCATTGTGCCATAACTTTTCAGGGAAGCTTCAGAACATGAAATTTTAACCTCCCACTAAAGCAGAAAGGGTCTTTCTAGTAGGTGCACATCAAATCTAAACTCTCTGAAGTGTTTTTCGAAAGTTATCAACACTTTTATGTTTGGCGTTCCGAAACCCAACTTATCTCAGGCTGAAAAGCGTTTTTGTGCATTGTGCCATAACTTTTCAGGAAAGCTTCAGAACATGAAATTTTAACGTCCCACTATAGCAGAAAGGGTCTTTCTAGTAGTTGCACATCAAATCTAAGCTGTCTGAAGTGTTTTTCAAAAGTTATCAACACTTTTATGTTTGGCGTTCCGAAACCCACCTTATCTCAGGCTGAAAAGCGTTTTTGTGCATTGTGCCATACCTTTTCAGGAAAGCTTCAGAACATGAAATTTTAACCTCCCACTATAGCAGAAAGGGTCTTTCTAGTAGTTGCACATCAAATCTAAACTGTCTAAAGTGTTTTTCCAAAGTTATCAACACTTTTATGTTTGGCGTTCCGAAACCCACCTTATCTCAGGCTGAAAAGCGTTTTTACGCATTGTGCCATAACTTTTCAGGGAAGCTTCAGAACATAAAATTTTAACCTCCCACTATAGCAGAAAGGGTCTTTCTAGTAGTTGCACATCAAATCTAAGCTGTCTGAAGTGTTTTTCAAAAGTTATCAACACTTTTATGTTTGGCGTTCCGAAACCCACCTTATCTCAGGCTGAAAAGCGTTTTTGTGCATTGTGCCATAACTTTTCAGGAAAGCTTCAGAACATGAAATTTTAACCTCCCACTATAGCAGAAAGGGTCTTTCTAGTAGTTGCACATCAAATCTAAACTGTCTGAAGTGTTTTTCCAAAGTTATCAACACTTTTATGTTTGGCGTTCCGAAACCCACCTTATCTCAGGCTGAAAAGCGTTTTTACGCATTGTGCCATAACTTTTCAGGAAAGCTTCAGAACATGAAATTTTAACCTCCCACTATAGCAGAAAGGGTCTTTCTAGTAGTTGCACATCAAATCTAAACTGTCTGAAGTGTTTTTCCAAAGTTATCAACACTTTTATGTTTGGCGTTCCGAAACCCACCTTATCTCAGGCTGAAAAGCGTTTTTGTGCATTGTGCCATAACTTTTCAGGGAAGCTTCAGAACATGAAATTTTAACCTCCCACTATAGCAGAAAGGGTCTTTCTAGTAGTTGCACATCAAATCTAAGCTGTCTGAAGTGTTTTTCAAAAGTTATCAACACTTTTATGTTTGGCGTTCCGAAACCCACCTTATCTCAGGCTGAAAAGCGTTTTTGTGCATTGTGCCATAACTTTTCAGGAAAGCTTCAGAACATGAAATTTTAACCTCCCACTATAGCAGAAAGGGTCTTTCTAGTAGTTGCACATCAAATCTAAACTGTCTGAAGTGTTTTTCCAAAGTTATCAACACTTTTATGTTTGGCGTTCCGAAACCCACCTTATCTCAGGCTGAAAAGCGTTTTTACGCATTGTGCCATAACTTTTCAGGGAAGCTTCAGAACATGAAATTTTAACCTCCCACTAAAGCAGAAAGGGTCTTTCTAGTAGGTGCACATCAAATCTAAACTCTCTGAAGTGTTTTTCGAAAGTTATCAACACTTTTATGTTTGGCGTTCCGAAACCCACCTTATCTCAGGCTGAAAAGCGTTTTTGTGCATTGTGCCATAACTTTTCAGGGAAGCTTCAGAACATGAAATTTTAACCTCCCACTATAGCAGAAAGGGTCTTTCTAGTAGTTGCACATCAAATCTAAACTGTCTGAAGTGTTTTTCCAAAGTTATTAACACTTTTATGTTTGGCGTTCCGAAACCCACCTTATCTCAGGCTGAAAAGCGTTTTTGTGCATTGTGCCATAACTTTTCAGGGAAGCTTCAGAACATGAAATTTTAACCTCCCACTATAGCAGAAAGGGTCTTTCTAGTAGTTGCACATCAAATCTAAACTGTCTGAAGTGTTTTTCCAAAGTTATCAACACTTTTATGTTTGGCGTTCCGAAACCCACCTTATCTCAGGCTGAAAACCGTTTTTGTGCATTGTGCCATAACTTTTCAGGGAAGCTTCAGAACATGAAATTTTAACCTCCCACTATAGCAGAAAGGGTCTTTCTAGTAGTTGCACATCAAATCTAAGCTGTCTGAAGTGTTTTTCAAAAGTTATCAACACTTTTATGTTTGGCGTTCCGAAACCCAACTTATCTCAGGCTGAAAAGCGTTTTTGTGCATTGTGCCATAACTTTTCAGGGAAGCTTCAGAACATGAAATTTTAACCTCCCACTATAGCAGAAAGGGTCTTTCTAGTAGTTGCACATCAAATCTAAACTGTCTGAAGTGTTTTTCCAAAGTTATCAACACTTTTATGTTTGGCGTTCCGAAACCCACCTTATCTCAGGCTGAAAAGCGTTTTTGTGCATTGTGCCATAACTTTTCAGGGAAGCTTCAGAACATGAAATTTTAACCTCCCACTATAGCAGAAAGGGTCTTTCTAGTAGTTGCACATCAAATCTAAGCTGTCTGAAGTGTTTTTCAAAAGTTATCAACACTTTTATGTTTGGCGTTCCGAAACCCAACTTATCTCAGGCTGAAAAGCGTTTTTGTGCATTGTGCCATAACTTTTCAGGAAAGCTTCAGAACATGAAATTTTAACCTCCCACTATAGCAGAAAGGGTCTTTCTAGTAGTTGCACATCAAATCTAAGCTGTCTGAAGTGTTTTTCAAAAGTTATCAACACTTTTATGTTTGGCGTTCCGAAACCCACCTTATCTCAGGCTGAAAAGCGTTTTTGTGCATTGTGCCATACCTTTTCAGGAAAGCTTCAGAACATGAAATTTTAACCTCCCACTATAGCAGAAAGGGTCTTTCTAGTAGTTGCACATCAAATCTAAACTGTCTAAAGTGTTTTTCCAAAGTTATCAACACTTTTATGTTTGGCGTTCCGAAACCCACCTTATCTCAGGCTGAAAAGCGTTTTTACGCATTGTGCCATAACTTTTCAGGGAAGCTTCAGAACATGAAATTTTAACCTCCCACTATAGCAGAAAGGGTCTTTCTAGTAGTTGCACATCAAATCTAAGCTGTCTGAAGTGTTTTTCAAAAGTTATCAACACTTTTGTTTGGCGTTCCGAAACCCACCTTATCTCAGGCTGAAAAGCGTTTTTGTGCATTGTGCCATAACTTTTCAGGGAAGCTTCAGAACATGAAATTTTAACCTCCCACTAAAGCAGAAAGGGTCTTTCTAGTAGGTGCACATCAAATCTAAACTCTCTGAAGTGTTTTTCGAAAGTTATCAACACTTTTATGTTTGGCGTTCCGAAACCCACCTTATCTCAGGCTGAAAAGCGTTTTTGTGCATTGTGCCATAACTTTTCAGGGAAGTTTCAGAACATGAAATTTTAACCTCCCACTATAGCAGAAAGGGTCTTTCTAGTAGTTGCACATCAAATCTAAACTGTCTGAAGTGTTTTTCCAAAGTTATTAACACTTTTATGTTTGGCGTTCCGAAACCCACCTTATCTCAGGCTGAAAAGCGTTTTTGTGCATTGTGCCATAACTTTTCAGGGAAGCTTCAGAACATGAAATTTTAACCTCCCACTATAGCAGAAAGGGTCTTTCTAGTAGTTGCACATCAAATCTAAACTGTCTGAAGTGTTTTTCCAAAGTTATCAACACTTTTATGTTTGGCGTTCCGAAACCCACCTTATCTCAGGCTGAAAACCGTTTTTGTGCATTGTGCCATAACTTTTCAGGGAAGCTTCAGAACATGAAATTTTAACCTCCCACTATAGCAGAAAGGGTCTTTCTAGTAGTTGCACATCAAATCTAAGCTGTCTGAAGTGTTTTTCAAAAGTTATCAACACTTTTATGTTTGGCGTTCCGAAACCCAACTTATCTCAGGCTGAAAAGCGTTTTTGTGCATTGTGCCATAACTTTTCAGGGAAGCTTCAGAACATGAAATTTTAACCTCCCACTATAGCAGAAAGGGTCTTTCTAGTAGTTGCACATCAAATCTAAACTGTCTGAAGTGTTTTTCCAAAGTTATCAACACTTTTATGTTTGGCGTTCCGAAACCCACCTTATCTCAGGCTGAAAAGCGTTTTTGTGCATTGTGCCATAACTTTTCAGGGAAGCTTCAGAACATGAAATTTTAACCTCCCACTATAGCAGAAAGGGTCTTTCTAGTAGTTGCACATCAAATCTAAGCTGTCTGAAGTGTTTTTCAAAAGTTATCAACACTTTTATGTTTGGCGTTCCGAAACCCAACTTATCTCAGGCTGAAAAGCGTTTTTGTGCATTGTGCCATAACTTTTCAGGAAAGCTTCAGAACATGAAATTTTAACCTCCCACTATAGCAGAAAGGGTCTTTCTAGTAGTTGCACATCAAATCTAAGCTGTCTGAAGTGTTTTTCAAAAGTTATCAACACTTTTATGTTTGGCGTTCCGAAACCCACCTTATCTCAGGCTGAAAAGCGTTTTTGTGCATTGTGCCATACCTTTTCAGGAAAGCTTCAGAACATGAAATTTTAACCTCCCACTATAGCAGAAAGGGTCTTTCTAGTAGTTGCACATCAAATCTAAACTGTCTAAAGTGTTTTTCCAAAGTTATCAACACTTTTATGTTTGGCGTTCCGAAACCCACCTTATCTCAGGCTGAAAAGCGTTTTTACGCATTGTGCCATAACTTTTCAGGGAAGCTTCAGAACATGAAATTTTAACCTCCCACTATAGCAGAAAGGGTCTTTCTAGTAGTTGCACATCAAATCTAAGCTGTCTGAAGTGTTTTTCAAAAGTTATCAACACTTTTGTTTGGCGTTCCGAAACCCACCTTATCTCAGGCTGAAAAGCGTTTTTGTGCATTGTGCCATAACTTTTCAGGGAAGCTTCAGAACATGAAATTTTAACCTCCCACTAAAGCAGAAAGGGTCTTTCTAGTAGGTGCACATCAAATCTAAACTCTCTGAAGTGTTTTTCGAAAGTTATCAACACTTTTATGTTTGGCGTTCCGAAACCCACCTTATCTCAGGCTGAAAAGCGTTTTTGTGCATTGTGCCATAACTTTTCAGGGAAGTTTCAGAACATGAAATTTTAACCTCCCACTATAGCAGAAAGGGTCTTTCTAGTAGTTGCACATCAAATCTAAACTGTCTGAAGTGTTTTTCCAAAGTTATTAACACTTTTATGTTTGGCGTTCCGAAACCCACCTTATCTCAGGCTGAAAAGCGTTTTTGTGCATTGTGCCATAACTTTTCAGGGAAGCTTCAGAACATGAAATTTTAACCTCCCACTATAGCAGAAAGGGTCTTTCTAGTAGTTGCACATCAAATCTAAACTGTCTGAAGTGTTTTTCCAAAGTTATCAACACTTTTATGTTTGGCGTTCCGAAACCCACCTTATCTCAGGCTGAAAACCGTTTTTGTGCATTGTGCCATAACTTTTCAGGGAAGCTTCAGAACATGAAATTTTAACCTCCCACTATAGCAGAAAGGGTCTTTCTAGTAGTTGCACATCAAATCTAAGCTGTCTGAAGTGTTTTTCAAAAGTTATCAACACTTTTATGTTTGGCGTTCCGAAACCCAACTTATCTCAGGCTGAAAAGCGTTTTTGTGCATTGTGCCATAACTTTTCAGGGAAGCTTCAGAACATGAAATTTTAACCTCCCACTATAGCAGAAAGGGTCTTTCTAGTAGTTGCACATCAAATCTAAACTGTCTGAAGTGTTTTTCCAAAGTTATCAACACTTTTATGTTTGGCGTTCCGAAACCCACCTTATCTCAGGCTGAAAAGCGTTTTTGTGCATTGTGCCATAACTTTTCAGGGAAGCTTCAGAACATGAAATTTTAACCTCCCACTATAGCAGAAAGGGTCTTTCTAGTAGTTGCACATCAAATCTAAGCTGTCTGAAGTGTTTTTCAAAAGTTATCAACACTTTTATGTTTGGCGTTCCGAAACCCAACTTATCTCAGGCTGAAAAGCGTTTTTGTGCATTGTGCCATAACTTTTCAGGAAAGCTTCAGAACATGAAATTTTAACCTCCCACTATAGCAGAAAGGGTCTTTCTAGTAGTTGCACATCAAATCTAAGCTGTCTGAAGTGTTTTTCAAAAGTTATCAACACTTTTATGTTTGGCGTTCCGAAACCCACCTTATCTCAGGCTGAAAAGCGTTTTTGTGCATTGTGCCATACCTTTTCAGGAAAGCTTCAGAACATGAAATTTTAACCTCCCACTATAGCAGAAAGGGTCTTTCTAGTAGTTGCACATCAAATCTAAACTGTCTAAAGTGTTTTTCCAAAGTTATCAACACTTTTATGTTTGGCGTTCCGAAACCCACCTTATCTCAGGCTGAAAAGCGTTTTTACGCATTGTGCCATAACTTTTCAGGGAAGCTTCAGAACATGAAATTTTAAACTCCCACTATAGCAGAAAGGGTCTTTCTAGTAGTTGCACATCAAATCTAAGCTGTCTGAAGTGTTTTTCAAAAGTTATCAACACTTTTGTTTGGCGTTCCGAAACCCACCTTATCTCAGGCTGAAAAGCGTTTTTGTGCATTGTGCCATAACTTTTCAGGAAAGCTTCAGAACATGAAATTTTAACCTCCCACTATAGCAGAAAGGGTCTTTCTAGTAGTTGCACATCAAATCTAAACTGTCTGAAGTGTTTTTCCAAAGTTATCAACACCTTTATGTTTGGCGTTCCGAAACCCACCTTATCTCATGCTGAAAAGCGTTTTTACGCATTGTGCCATAACTTTTCAGGGAAGCTTCAGAACATGAAATTTTAACTTCCCACTATAGCAGAAAGGGTCTTTCTAGTAGGTGCACATCAAATCTAAGCTGTCTGAAGTGTTTTTCGAAAGTTATCAACACTTTTATGTTTGGCGTTCCGAAACCCACCTTATCTCAGGCTGAAAAGCGTTTTTGTGCATTGTGCCATAACTTTTCAGGGAAGCTTCAGAACATGAAATTTTAACCTCCCACTATAGCAGAAAGGGTCTTTCTAGTAGTTGCACATCAAATCTAAGCTGTCTGAAGTGTTTTTCAAAAGTTATCAACACTTTTATGTTTGGCGTTCCGAAACCCACCTTATCTCAGGCTGAAAAGCGTTTTTGTGCATTGTGCCATAACTTTTCAGGAAAGCTTCAGAACATGAAATTTTAACCTCCCACTATAGCAGAAAGGGTCTTTCTAGTAGTTGCACATCAAATCTAAACTGTCTGAAGTGTTTTTCCAAAGTTATCAACACTTTTATGTTTGGCGTTCCGAAACCCACCTTATCTCAGGCTGAAAAGCGTTTTTACGCATTGTGCCATAACTTTTCAGGGAAGCTTCAGAACATGAAATTTTAACCTCCCACTATAGCAGAAAGGGTCTTTCTAGTAGTTGCACATCAAATCTAAGCTGTCTGAAGTGTTTTTCCAAAGTTATCAACACTTTTATGTTTGGCGTTCCGAAACCCACCTTATCTCAGGCTGAAAAGCGTTTTTACGCATTGTGCCATAACTTTTCAGGGAAGCTTCAGAACATGAAATTTTAACCTCCCACTATAGCAGAAAGGGTCTTTCTAGTAGGTGCACATCAAATCTAAGCTCTCTGAAGTGTTTTTCGAATGTTATCAACACTTTTATGTTTGGCGTTCCGAAACCCACCTTATCTCAGGCTGAAAAGCGTTTTTGTGCATTGTGCCATAACTTTTCAGGAAAGCTTCAGAACATGAAATTTTAACCTCCCACTATAGCAGAAAGGGTCTTTCTAGTAGTTGCACATCAAATCTAAACTGTCTGAAGTGTTTTTCCAAAGTTATTAACACTTTTATGTTTGGCGTTCCGAAACCCACCTTATCTCAGGCTGAAAAGCGTTTTTGTGCATTGTGCCATAACTTTTCAGGGAAGCTTCAGAACATGAAATTTTAACCTCCCACTATAGCAGAAAGGGTCTTTCTAGTAGTTGCACATCAAATCTAAACTGTCTGAAGTGTTTTTCCAAATTTATTAACACTTTTATGTTTGGCGTTCCGAAACCCACCTTATCTCAGGCTGAAAAGCGTTTTTGTGCATTGTGCCATAACTTTTCAGGGAAGCTTCAGAACATGAAATTTTAACCTCCCACTATAGCAGAAAGGGTCTTTCTAGTAGTTGCACATCAAATCTAAGCTGTCTGAAGTGTTTTTCAAAAGTTATCAACACTTTTATGTTTGGCGTTCCGAAACCCACCTTATCTCAGGCTGAAGAGCGTTTTTGTGCATTGTGCCATAACTTTTCAGGAAAGCTTCAGAACATGAAATTTTAACCTCCCACTATAGCAGAAAGGGTCTTTCTAGTAGTTGCACATCAAATCTAAACTGTCTGAAGTGTTTTTCCAAAGTTATCAACACTTTTATGTTTGGCGTTCCGAAACCCACCTTATCTCAGGCTGAAAAGCGTTTTTCCGCATTGTGCCATAACTTTTCAGGGAAGCTTCAGAACATGAAATTTTAACCTCCCACTAAAGCAGAAAGGGTCTTTCTAGTAGGTGCACATCAAATCTAAACTCTCTGAAGTGTTTTTCGAAAGTTATCAACACTTTTATGTTTGGCGTTCCGAAACCCACCTTATCTCAGGCTGAAAAGCGTTTTTGTGCATTGTGCCATAACTTTTCAAGGAAGTTTCAGAACATGAAATTTTAACCTCCCACTATAGCAGAAAGGGTCTTTCTAGTAGTTGCACATCAAATCTAAACTGTCTGAAGTGTTTTTCCAAAGTTATCAACACTTTTATGTTTGGCGTTCCGAAACCCACCTTATCTCAGGCTGAAAAGCGTTTTTGTGCATTGTGCCATAACTTTTCAGGGAAGCTTCAGAACATGAAATTTTAACCTCCCACTATAGCAGAAAGGGTCTTTCTAGTAGTTGCACATCAAATCTAAGCTGTCTGAAGTGTTTTTCAAAAGTTATCAACACTTTTATGTTTGGCGTTCCGAAACCCAACTTATCTCAGGCTGAAAAGCGTTTTTGTGCATTGTGCCATAACTTTTCAGGAAAGCTTCAGAACATGAAATTTTAACCTCCCACTATAGCAGAAAGGGTCTTTCTAGTAGTTGCACATCAAATCTAAGCTGTCTGAAGTGTTTTTCAAAAGTTATCAACACTTTTATGTTTGGCGTTCCGAAACCCACCTTATCTCAGGCTGAAAAGCGTTTTTGTGCATTGTGCCATACCTTTTCAGGAAAGCTTCAGAACATGAAATTTTAACCTCCCACTATAGCAGAAAGGGTCTTTCTAGTAGTTGCACATCAAATCTAAACTGTCTAAAGTGTTTTTCCAAAGTTATCAACACTTTTATGTTTGGCGTTCCGAAACCCACCTTATCTCAGGCTGAAAAGCGTTTTTACGCATTGTGCCATAACTTTTCAGGGAAGCTTCAGAACATGAAATTTTAACCTCCCACTATAGCAGAAAGGGTCTTTCTAGTAGTTGCACATCAAATCTAAGCTGTCTGAAGTGTTTTTCAAAAGTTATCAACACTTTTGTTTGGCGTTCCGAAACCCACCTTATCTCAGGCTGAAAAGCGTTTTTGTGCATTGTGCCATAACTTTTCAGGGAAGCTTCAGAACATGAAATTTTAACCTCCCACTAAAGCAGAAAGGGTCTTTCTAGTAGGTGCACATCAAATCTAAACTCTCTGAAGTGTTTTTCGAAAGTTATCAACACTTTTATGTTTGGCGTTCCGAAACCCACCTTATCTCAGGCTGAAAAGCGTTTTTGTGCATTGTGCCATAACTTTTCAGGGAAGTTTCAGAACATGAAATTTTAACCTCCCACTATAGCAGAAAGGGTCTTTCTAGTAGTTGCACATCAAATCTAAACTGTCTGAAGTGTTTTTCCAAAGTTATTAACACTTTTATGTTTGGCGTTCCGAAACCCACCTTATCTCAGGCTGAAAAGCGTTTTTGTGCATTGTGCCATAACTTTTCTGGGAAGCTTCAGAACATGAAATTTTAACCTCCCACTATAGCAGAAAGGGTCTTTCTAGTAGTTGCACATCAAATCTAAACTGTCTGAAGTGTTTTTCCAAAGTTATCAACACTTTTATGTTTGGCGTTCCGAAACCCACCTTATCTCAGGCTGAAAACCGTTTTTGTGCATTGTGCCATAACTTTTCAGGGAAGCTTCAGAACATGAAATTTTAACCTCCCACTATAGCAGAAAGGGTCTTTCTAGTAGTTGCACATCAAATCTAAGCTGTCTGAAGTGTTTTTCAAAAGTTATCAACACTTTTATGTTTGGCGTTCCGAAACCCAACTTATCTCAGGCTGAAAAGCGTTTTTGTGCATTGTGCCATAACTTTTCAGGGAAGCTTCAGAACATGAAATTTTAACCTCCCACTATAGCAGAAAGGGTCTTTCTAGTAGTTGCACATCAAATCTAAACTGTCTGAAGTGTTTTTCCAAAGTTATCAACACTTTTATGTTTGGCGTTCCGAAACCCACCTTATCTCAGGCTGAAAAGCGTTTTTGTGCATTGTGCCATAACTTTTCAGGGAAGCTTCAGAACATGAAATTTTAACCTCCCACTATAGCAGAAAGGGTCTTTCTAGTAGTTGCACATCAAATCTAAGCTGTCTGAAGTGTTTTTCAAAAGTTATCAACACTTTTATGTTTGGCGTTCCGAAACCCAACTTATCTCAGGCTGAAAAGCGTTTTTGTGCATTGTGCCATAACTTTTCAGGAAAGCTTCAGAACATGAAATTTTAACCTCCCACTATAGCAGAAAGGGTCTTTCTAGTAGTTGCACATCAAATCTAAGCTGTCTGAAGTGTTTTTCAAAAGTTATCAACACTTTTATGTTTGGCGTTCCGAAACCCACCTTATCTCAGGCTGAAAAGCGTTTTTGTGCATTGTGCCATACCTTTTCAGGAAAGCTTCAGAACATGAAATTTTAACCTCCCACTATAGCAGAAAGGGTCTTTCTAGTAGTTGCACATCAAATCTAAACTGTCTAAAGTGTTTTTCCAAAGTTATCAACACTTTTATGTTTGGCGTTCCGAAACCCACCTTATCTCAGGCTGAAAAGCGTTTTTACTCATTGTGCCATAACTTTTCAGGGAAGCTTCAGAACATGAAATTTTAAACTCCCACTATAGCAGAAAGGGTCTTTCTAGTAGTTGCACATCAAATCTAAGCTGTCTGAAGTGTTTTTCAAAAGTTATCAAAACTTTTGTTTGGCGTTCCGAAACCCACCTTATCTCAGGCTGAAAAGCGTTTTTGTGCATTGTGCCATAACTTTTCAGGAAAGCTTCAGAACATGAAATTTTAACCTCCCACTATAGCAGAAAGGGTCTTTCTAGTAGTTGCACATCAAATCTAAACTGTCTGAAGTGTTTTTCCAAAGTTATCAACACTTTTATGTTTGGCGTTCCGAAACCCACCTTATCTCAGGCTGAAAAGCGTTTTTACGCATTGTGCCATAACTTTTCAGGGAAGCTTCAGAACATGAAATTTTAACCTCCCACTATAGCAGAAAGGCTCTTTCTAGTAGGTGCACATCAAATCTAAGCTCTCTGAAGTGTTTTTCGAAAGTTATCAACACTTTTATGTTTGGCGTTCCGAAACCCACCTTATCTCAGGCTGAAAAGCGTTTTTGTGCATTGTGCCATATCTTTTCAGGAAAGCTTCAGAACATGAAATTTTAACCTCCCACTATAGCAGAAAGGGTCTTTCTAGTAGTTGCACATCAAATCTAAACTGTCTGAAGTGTTTTTCCAAAGTTATTAACACTTTTATGTTTGGCGTTCCGAAACCCACCTTATCTCAGGCTGAAAAGCGTTTTTGTGCATTGTGCCATAACTTTTCAGGGAAGCTTCAGAACATGAAATTATAACCTCCCACTATAGCAAAAAGGGTCTTTCTAGTAGTTGCACATCAAATCTAAACTGTCTGAAGTGTTTTTCCAAAGTTATTAACACTTTTATGTTTGGCGTTCCGAAACCCACCTTATCTCAGGCTGAAAAGCGTTTTTGTGCATTGTGCCATAACTTTTCAGGGAAGCTTCAGAACATGAAATTTTAACCTCCCACTATAGCAGAAAGGGTCTTTCTAGTAGTTGCACATCAAATCTAAACTGTCTGAAGTGTTTTTCCAAAGTTATCAACACCTTTATGTTTGGCGTTCCGAAACCCACCTTATCTCATGCTGAAAAGCGTTTTTACGCATTGTGCCATAACTTTTCAGGGAAGCTTCAGAACATGAAATTTTAACTTCCCACTATAGCAGAAAGGGTCTTTCTAGTAGGTGCACATCAAATCTAAGCTGTCTGAAGTGTTTTTCGAAAGTTATCAACACTTTTATGTTTGGCGTTCCGAAACCCACCTTATCTCAGGCTGAAAAGCGTTTTTGTGCATTGTGCCATAACTTTTCAGGGAAGCTTCAGAACATGAAATTTTAACCTCCCACTATAGCAGAAAGGGTCTTTCTAGTAGTTGCACATCAAATCTAAGCTGTCTGAAGTGTTTTTCAAAAGTTATCAACACTTTTATGTTTGGCGTTCCGAAACCCACCTTATCTCAGGCTGAAAAGCGTTTTTGTGCATTGTGCCATAACTTTTCAGGAAAGCTTCAGAACATGAAATTTTAACCTCCCACTATAGCAGAAAGGGTCTTTCTAGTAGTTGCACATCAAATCTAAACTGTCTGAAGTGTTTTTCCAAAGTTATCAACACTTTTATGTTTGGCGTTCCGAAACCCACCTTATCTCAGGCTGAAAAGCGTTTTTACGCATTGTGCCATAACTTTTCAGGGAAGCTTCAGAACATGAAATTTTAACCTCCCACTATAGCAGAAAGGGTCTTTCTAGTAGTTGCACATCAAATCTAAGCTGTCTGAAGTGTTTTTCCAAAGTTATCAACACTTTTATGTTTGGCGTTCCGAAACCCACCTTATCTCAGGCTGAAAAGCGTTTTTACGCATTGTGCCATAACTTTTCAGGGAAGCTTCAGAACATGAAATTTTAACCTCCCACTATAGCAGAAAGGGTCTTTCTAGTAGGTGCACATCAAATCTAAGCTCTCTGAAGTGTTTTTCGAATGTTATCAACACTTTTATGTTTGGCGTTCCGAAACCCACCTTATCTCAGGCTGAAAAGCGTTTTTGTGCATTGTGCCATAACTTTTCAGGAAAGCTTCAGAACATGAAATTTTAACCTCCCACTATAGCAGAAAGGGTCTTTCTAGAAGTTGCACATCAAATCTAAACTGTCTGAAGTGTTTTTCCAAAGTTATTAACACTTTTATGTTTGGCGTTCCGAAACCCACCTTATCTCAGGCTGAAAAGCGTTTTTGTGCATTGTGCCATAACTTTTCAGGGAAGCTTCAGAACATGAAATTTTAACCTCCCACTATAGCAGAAAGGGTCTTTCTAGTAGTTGCACATCAAATCTAAACTGTCTGAAGTGTTTTTCCAAATTTATTAACACTTTTATGTTTGGCGTTCCGAAACCCACCTTATCTCAGGCTGAAAAGCGTTTTTGTGCATTGTGCCATAACTTTTCAGGGAAGCTTCAGAACATGAAATTTTAACCTCCCACTATAGCAGAAAGGGTCTTTCTAGTAGTTGCACATCAAATCTAAGCTGTCTGAAGTGTTTTTCAAAAGTTATCAACACTTTTATGTTTGGCGTTCCGAAACCCACCTTATCTCAGGCTGAAGAGCGTTTTTGTGCATTGTGCCATAACTTTTCAGGAAAGCTTCAGAACATGAAATTTTAACCTCCCACTATAGCAGAAAGGGTCTTTCTAGTAGTTGCACATCAAATCTAAACTGTCTGAAGTGTTTTTCCAAAGTTATCAACACTTTTATGTTTGGCGTTCCGAAACCCACCTTATCTCAGGCTGAAAAGCGTTTTTCCGCATTGTGCCATAACTTTTCAGGGAAGCTTCAGAACATGAAATTTTAACCTCCCACTAAAGCAGAAAGGGTCTTTCTAGTAGGTGCACATCAAATCTAAACTCTCTGAAGTGTTTTTCGAAAGTTATCAACACTTTTATGTTTGGCGTTCCGAAACCCACCTTATCTCAGGCTGAAAAGCGTTTTTGTGCATTGTGCCATAACTTTTCAAGGAAGCTTCAGAACATGAAATTTTAACCTCCCACTATAGCAGAAAGGGTCTTTCTAGTAGTTGCACATCAAACCTAAACTGTCTGAAGTGTTTTTCCAAAGTTATTAACACTTTTATGTTTGGCGTTCCGAAACCCACCTTATCTCAGGCTGAAAAGCGTTTTTGTGCATTGTGCCATAACTTTTCAGGGAAGCTTCAGAACATGAAATTTTAACCTCCCACTATAGCAGAAAGGGTCTTTCTAGTAGTTGCACATCAAATCTAAACTGTCTGAAGTGTTTTTCCAAAGTTATCAACACTTTTATGTTTGGCGTTCCGAAACCCACCTTATCTCAGGCTGAAAAGCGTTTTTGTGCATTGTGCCATAACTTTTCAGGGAAGCTTCAGAACATGAAATTTTAACCTCCCACTATAGCAGAAAGGGTCTTTCTAGTAGTTGCACATCAAATCTAAGCTGTCTGAAGTGTTTTTCAAAAGTTATCAACACTTTTATGTTTGGCGTTCCGAAACCCAACTTATCTCAGGCTGAAAAGCGTTTTTGTGCATTGTGCCATAACTTTTCAGGGAAGCTTCAGAACATGAAATTTTAACCTCCCACTATAGCAGAAAGGGTCTTTCTAGTAGTTGCACATCAAATCTAAGCTGTCTGAAGTGTTTTTCCAAAGTTATCAACACTTTTATGTTTGGCGTTCCGAAACCCACCTTATCTCAGGCTGAAAAGCGTTTTTACGCATTGTGCCATAACTTTTCAGGGAAGCTTCAGAACATGAAATTTTAACCTCCCACTATAGCAGAAAGGGTCTTTCTAGTAGGTGCACATCAAATCTAAGCTCTCTGAAGTGTTTTTCGAATGTTATCAACACTTTTATGTTTGGCGTTCCGAAACCCACCTTATCTCAGGCTGAAAAGCGTTTTTGTGCATTGTGCCATAACTTTTCAGGAAAGCTTCAGAACATGAAATTTTAACCTCCCACTATAGCAGAAAGGGTCTTTCTAGTAGTTGCACATCAAATCTAAACTGTCTGAAGTGTTTTTCCAAAGTTATTAACACTTTTATGTTTGGCGTTCCGAAACCCACCTTATCTCAGGCTGAAAAGCGTTTTTGTGCATTGTGCCATAACTTTTCAGGGAAGCTTCAGAACATGAAATTTTAACCTCCCACTATAGCAGAAAGGGTCTTTCTAGTAGTTGCACATCAAATCTAAACTGTCTGAAGTGTTTTTCCAAATTTATTAACACTTTTATGTTTGGCGTTCCGAAACCCACCTTATCTCAGGCTGAAAAGCGTTTTTGTGCATTGTGCCATAACTTTTCAGGGAAGCTTCAGAACATGAAATTTTAACCTCCCACTATAGCAGAAAGGGTCTTTCTAGTAGTTGCACATCAAATCTAAGCTGTCTGAAGTGTTTTTCAAAAGTTATCAACACTTTTATGTTTGGCGTTCCGAAACCCACCTTATCTCAGGCTGAAGAGCGTTTTTGTGCATTGTGCCATAACTTTTCAGGAAAGCTTCAGAACATGAAATTTTAACCTCCCACTATAGCAGAAAGGGTCTTTCTAGTAGTTGCACATCAAATCTAAACTGTCTGAAGTGTTTTTCCAAAGTTATCAACACTTTTATGTTTGGCGTTCCGAAACCCACCTTATCTCAGGCTGAAAAGCGTTTTTCCGCATTGTGCCATAACTTTTCAGGGAAGCTTCAGAACATGAAATTTTAACCTCCCACTAAAGCAGAAAGGGTCTTTCTAGTAGGTGCACATCAAATCTAAACTCTCTGAAGTGTTTTTCGAAAGTTATCAACACTTTTATGTTTGGCGTTCCGAAACCCACCTTATCTCAGGCTGAAAAGCGTTTTTGTGCATTGTGCCATAACTTTTCAAGGAAGCTTCAGAACATGAAATTTTAACCTCCCACTATAGCAGAAAGGGTCTTTCTAGTAGTTGCACATCAAACCTAAACTGTCTGAAGTGTTTTTCCAAAGTTATTAACACTTTTATGTTTGGCGTTCCGAAACCCACCTTATCTCAGGCTGAAAAGCGTTTTTGTGCATTGTGCCATAACTTTTCAGGGAAGCTTCAGAACATGAAATTTTAACCTCCCACTATAGCAGAAAGGGTCTTTCTAGTAGTTGCACATCAAATCTAAACTGTCTGAAGTGTTTTTCCAAAGTTATCAACACTTTTATGTTTGGCGTTCCGAAACCCACCTTATCTCAGGCTGAAAAGCGTTTTTGTGCATTGTGCCATAACTTTTCAGGGAAGCTTCAGAACATGAAATTTTAACCTCCCACTATAGCAGAAAGGGTCTTTCTAGTAGTTGCACATCAAATCTAAGCTGTCTGAAGTGTTTTTCAAAAGTTATCAACACTTTTATGTTTGGCGTTCCGAAACCCAACTTATCTCAGGCTGAAAAGCGTTTTTGTGCATTGTGCCATAACTTTTCAGGGAAGCTTCAGAACATGAAATTTTAACCTCCCACTATAGCAGAAAGGGTCTTTCTAGTAGTTGCACATCAAATCTAAGCTGTCTGAAGTGTTTTTCAAAAGTTATCAACACTTTTATGTTTGGCGTTCCGAAACCCAACTTATCTCAGGCTGAAAAGCGTTTTTGTGCATTGTGCCATAACTTTTCAGGAAAGCTTCAGAACATGAAATTTTAACCTCCCACTATAGCAGAAAGGGTCTTTCTAGTAGTTGCACATCAAATCTAAGCTGTCTGAAGTGTTTTTCAAAAGTTATCAACACTTTTATGTTTGGCGTTCCGAAACCCACCTTATCTCAGGCTGAAAAGCGTTTTTGTGCATTGTGCCATACCTTTTCAGGAAAGCTTCAGAACATGAAATTTTAACCTCCCACTATAGCAGAAAGGGTCTTTCTAGTAGTTGCACATCAAATCTAAACTGTCTAAAGTGTTTTTCCAAAGTTATCAACACTTTTATGTTTGGCGTTCCGAAACCCACCTTATCTCAGGCTGAAAAGCTTTTTTACGCATTGTGCCATAACTTTTCAGGGAAGCTTCAGAACATGAAATTTTAACCTCCCACTATAGCAGAAAGGGTCTTTCTAGTAGTTGCACATCAAATCTAAGCTGTCTGAAGTGTTTTTCAAAAGTTATCAACACTTTTATGTTTGGCGTTCCGAAACCCACCTTATCTCAGGCTGAAAAGCGTTTTTGTGCATTGTGCCATAACTTTTCAGGAAAGCTTCAGAACATGAAATTTTAACCTCCCACTATAGCAGAAAGGGTCTTTCTAGTAGTTGCACATCAAATCTAAACTGTCTGAAGTGTTTTTTCAAAGTTATCAACACTTTTATGTTTGGCGTTCCGAAACCCACCTTATCTCAGGCTGAAAAGCGTTTTTACGCATTGTGCCATAACTTTTCAGGGAAGCTTCAGAACATGAAATTTTAACCTCCCACAATAGCAGAAAGGGTCTTTCTAGTAGGTGCACATCAAATCTAAGCTCTCTGAAGTGTTTTTCGAAAGTTATCAACACTTTTATGTTTGGCGTTCCGAAACCCACCTTATCTCAGGCTGAAAAGCGTTTTTGTGCATTGTGCCATAACTTTTCAGGGAAGCTTCAGAACATGAAATTTTAACCTCCCACTATAGCAGAAAGGGTCTTTCTAGTAGTTGCACATCAAATCTAAACTGTCTGAAGTGTTTTTCCAAAGTTATTAACACTTTTATGTTTGGCGTTCCGAAACCCACCTTATCTCAGGCTGAAAAGCGTTTTTGTGCATTGTGCCATAACTTTTCAGGGAAGCTTCAGAACATGAAATTTTAACCTCCCACTATAGCAGAAAGGGTCTTTCTAGTAGTTGCACATCAAATCTAAACTGTCTGAAGTGTTTTTCCAAAGTTATCAACACTTTTATGTTTGGCGTTCCGAAACCCACCTTATCTCAGGCTGAAAAGCGTTTTTGTGCATTGTGCCATAACTTTTCAGGGAAGCTTCAGAACATGAAATTTTAACCTCCCACTATAGCAGAAAGGGTCTTTCTAGTAGTTGCACATCAAATCTAAGCTGTCTGAAGTGTTTTTCAAAAGTTATCAACACTTTTATGTTTGGCGTTCCGAAACCCACCTTATCTCAGGCTGAAAAGCGTTTTTGTGCATTGTGCCATAACTTTTCAGGGAAGCTTCAGAACATGAAATTTTAACCTCCCACTATAGCAGAAAGGGTCTTTCTAGTAGTTGCACATCAAATCTAAACTGTCTGAAGTGTTTTTCCAAAGTTATCAACACTTTTATGTTTGGCGTTCCGAAACCCACCTTATCTCAGGCTGAAAAGCGTTTTTGTGCATTGTGCCATAACTTTTCAGGGAAGCTTCAGAACATGAAATTTTAACCTCCCACTATAGCAGAAAGGGTCTTTCTAGTAATTGCACATCAAATCTAAGCTGTCTGAAGTGTTTTTCAAAAGTTATTAACACTTTTATGTTTGGCGTTCCGAAACCCACCTTATCTCAGGCTGAAAAGCGTTTTTGTGCATTGTGCCATAACTTTTCAGGAAAGCTTCAGAACATGAAATTTTAACCTCCCACTATAGCAGAAAGGGTCTTTCTAGTAGTTGCACATCAAATCTAAACTGTCTGAAGTGTTTTTCCAAAGTTATCAACACTTTTATGTTTGGCGTTCCGAAACCCACCTTATCTCAGGCTGAAAAGCGTTTTTACGCATTGTGCCATAACTTTTCAGGGAAGCTTCGGAACATGAAATTTTAACCTCCCACTATAGCAGAAAGGGTCTTTCTAGTAGGTGCACATCAAATCTAAGCTCTCTGAACTGTTTTTCGAAAGTTATCAACACTTTTATGTTTGGCGTTCCGAAACCCACCTTATCTCAGGCTGAAAAGCGTTTTTGTGCATTGTGCCATAACTTTTCAGGGAAGCTTCAGAACATGAAATTTTAACCTCCCACTATAGCAGAAAGGGTCTTTCTAGTAGTTGCACATCAAATCTAAACTGTCTGAAGTGTTTTTCCAAAGTTATTAACACTTTTATGTTTGGCGTTCCGAAACCCACCTTATCTCAGGCTGAAAAGCGTTTTTGTGCATTGTGCCATAACTTTTCAGGAAAGCTTCAGAACATGAAATTTTAACCTCCCACTATAGCAGAAAGGGTCTTTCTAGTAGTTGCACATCAAATCTAAACTGTCTGAAGTGTTTTTCCAAAGTTATCAACACTTTTATGTTTGGCGTTCCGAAACCCACCTTATCTCAGGCTGAAAAGCGTTTTTGTGCATTGTGCCATAACTTTTCAGGGAAGCTTCAGAACATGAAATTTTAACCTCCCACTATAGCAGAAAGGGTCTTTCTAGTAGTTGCACATCAAATCTAAGCTGTCTGAAGTGTTTTTCAAAAGTTATCAACACTTTTATGTTTGGCGTTCCGAAACCCACCTTATCTCAGGCTGAAAAGCGTTTTTGTGCATTGTGCCATAACTTTTCAGGAAAGCTTCAGAACATGAAATTGTAACCTCCCACTATAGCAGAAAGTGTATTTCTAGTAGGTGCACATCAAATCTAAGCTCTCTGAAGTGTTTTTCGAAAGTTATCAACACTTTTATGTTTGGCGTTCCGAAACCCACCTTATCTCAGGCTGAAAAGCGTTTTTGTGCATTGTGCCATAACTTTTCAGGGAAGCTTCAGAACATGAAATTTTAACCTCCCACTATAGCAGAAAGGGTCTTTCTCGTAGTTGCACATCAAATCTAAGCTGTCTGAAGTGTTTTTCAAAAGTTATCAACACTTTTATGTTTGGCGTTCCGAAACCCACCTTATCTCAGGCTGAAAAGCGTTTTTGTGCATTGTGCCATAACTTTTCAGGAAAGCTTCAGAACATGAAATTTTAACCTCCCACTATAGCAGAAAGGGTCTTTCTAGTAGTTGCACATCAAATCTAAACTGTCTGAAGTGTTTTTCCAAAGTTATTAACACTTTTATGTTTGGCGTTCCGAAACCCACCTTATCTCAGGCTGAAAAGCGTTTTTACGCATTGTGCCATAACTTTTAAGGGAAGCTTCAGAACATGAAATTTTAACCTCCCACTATAGCAGAAAGGGTCTTTCTAGTAGTTGCACATCAAATCTAAACTGTCTGAAGTGTTTTTCCAAAGTTATTAACACTTTTATGTTTGGCGTTCCGAAACCCACCTTATCTCAGGCTGAAAAGCGTTTTTACGCATTGTGCCATAACTTTTCAGGGAAGCTTCAGAACATGAAATTTTAACCTCCCACTATAGCAGAAAGGGTCTTTCTAGTAGTTGCACATCAAATCTAAACTGTCTGAAGTGTTTTTCCAAAGTTATCAACACTTTTATGTTTGGCGTTCCGAAACCCACCTTATCTCAGGCTGAAAAGCGTTTTTACGCATTGTGCCATAACTTTTCAGGGAAGCTTCAGAACATGAAATTTTAACCTCCCACTATAGCAGAAAGGGTCTTTCTAGTAGGTGCACATCAAATCTAAGCTCTCTGAAGTGTTTTTCGAAAGTTATCAACACTTTTATGTTTGGCGTTCCGAAACCCACCTTATCTCAGGCTGAAAAGCGTTTTTGTGCATTGTGCCATAACTTTTCAGGAAAGCTTCAGAACATGAAATTTTAACCTCCCACTATAGCAGAAAGGGTCTTTCTAGTAGTTGCACATCAAATCTAAACTGTCTGAAGTGTTTTTCCAAAGTTATTAACACTTTTATGTTTGGCGTTCCGAAACCCACCTTATCTCAGGCTGAAAAGCGTTTTTGTGCATTGTGCCATAACTTTTCAGGGAAGCTTCAGAACATGAAATTTTAACCTCCCACTATAGCAGAAAGGGTCTTTCTAGTAGTTGCACATCAAATCTAAACTGTCTGAAGTGTTTTTCCAAAGTTATTAACACTTTTATGTTTGGCGTTCCGAAACCCACCTTATCTCAGGCTGAAAAGCGTTTTTGTGCATTGTGCCATAACTTTTCAGGGAAGCTTCAGAACATGAAATTTTAACCTCCCACTATAGCAGAAAGGGTCTTTCTAGTAGTTGCACATCAAATCTAAGCTGTCTGAAGTGTTTTTCGAAAGTTATCAACACTTTTATGTTTGGCGTTCCGAAACCCACCTTATCTCAGGCTGAAAAGCGTTTTTTTGCATTGTGCCATAACTTTTCAGGGAAGCTTCAGAACATGAAATTTTAACCTCCCACTATAGCAGAAAGGGTCTTTCTAGTAGTTGCACATCAAATCTAAGCTGTCTGAAGTGTTTTTCAAAAGTTATCAACACTTTTATGTTTGGCGTTCCGAAACCCACCTTATCTCAGGCTGAAAAGCGTTTTTGTGCATTGTGCCATAACTTTTCAGGAAAGCTTCAGAACATGAAATTTTAACCTCCCACTATAGCAGAAAGGGTCTTTCTAGTAGTTGCACATCAAATCTAAACTGTCTGAAGTGTTTTTCCAAAGTTATCAACACTTTTATGTTTGGCGTTCCGAAACCCACCTTATCTCAGGCTGAAAAGCGTTTTTACCCATTGTGCCATAACTTTTCAGGGAAGCTTCAGAACATGAAATTTTAACCTCCCACTATAGCAGAAAGGGTCTTTCTAGTAGATGCACATCAGATCTAAGCTGTCTGAAGTGTTTTTCGAAAGTTATCAACACTTTTATGTTTGGCGTTCCGAAACCCACCTTATCTCAGGCTGAAAAGCGTTTTTGTGCATTGTGCCATAACTTTTCAGGGAAGCTTCAGAACATGAAATTTTAACCTCCCACTATAGCAGAAAGGGTCTTTCTAGTAGTTGCACATCAAATCTAAACTGTCTGAAGTGTTTTTCCAAAGTTATTAACACTTTTATTTTTGGCGTTCCGAAACCCACCTTATCTCAGGCTGAAAAGCGTTTTTGTGCATTGTGCCATAACTTTTCAGGGAAGCTTCAGAACATGAAATTTTAACCTCCCACTATAGCAGAAAGGGTCTTTCTAGTAGTTGCACATCAAATCTAAACTGTCTGAAGTGTTTTTCCAAAGTTATCAACACTTTTATGTTTGGCGTTCCGAAACCCACCTTATCTCAGGCTGAAAAGCGTTTTTGTGCATTGTGCCATAACTTTTCAGGGAAGCTTCAGAACATGAAATTTTAACCTCCCACTATAGCAGAAAGGGTCTTTCTAGTAGTTGCACATCAAATCTAAGCTGTCTGAAGTGTTTTTCAAAAGTTATCAACACTTTTATGTTTGGCGTTCCGAAACCCACCTTATCTCAGGCTGAAAAGCGTTTTTGTGCATTGTGCCATAACTTTTCAGGAAAGCTTCAGAACATGAAATTTTAACCTCCCACTATAGCAGAAAGGGTCTTTCTAGTAGTTGCACATCAAATCTAAACTGTCTGAAGTGTTTTTCCAAAGTTATCAACACTTTTATGTTTGGCGTTCCGAAACCCACCTTATCTCAGGCTGAAAAGCGTTTTTACGCATTGTGCCATAACTTTTCAGGGAAGCTTCAGAACATGAAATTTTAACCTCCCACTATAGCAGAAAGGGTCTTTCTAGTAGTTGCACATCAAATCTAAACTGTCTGAAGTGTTTTTCCAAAGTTATCAACACTTTTATGTTTGGCGTTCCGAAACCCACCTTATCTCAGGCTGAAAAGCGTTTTTGTGCATTGTGCCATAACTTTTCAGGGAAGCTTCAGAACATGAAATTTTAACCTCCCACTATAGCAGAAAGGGTCTTTCTAGTAGTTGCACATCAAATCTAAGCTGTCTGAAGTGTTTTTCAAAAGTTATCAACACTTTTATGTTTGGCGTTCCGAAACCCACCTTATCTCAGGCTGAAAAGCGTTTTTGTGCATTGTGCCATAACTTTTCAGGAAAGCTTCAGAACATGAAATTTTAACCTCCCACTATAGCAGAAAGGGTCTTTCTAGTAGTTGCACATCAAATCTAAACTGTCTGAAGTGTTTTTCCAAAGTTATCAACACTTTTATGTTTGGCGTTCCGAAACCCACCTTATCTCAGGCTGAAAAGCGTTTTTGTGCATTGTGCCATAACTTTTCAGGGAAGCTTCAGAACATGAAATTTTAACCTCCCACTATAGCAGAAAGGGTCTTTCTAGTAGTTGCACATCAAATCTAAGCTGTCTGAAGTGTTTTTCAAAAGTTATCAACACTTTTATGTTTGGCGTTCCGAAACCCACCTTATCTCAGGCTGAAAAGCGTTTTTGTGCATTGTGCCATAACTTTTCAGGAAAGCTTCAGAACATGAAATTTTAACCTCCCACTATAGCAGAAAGGGTCTTTCTAGTAGTTGCACATCAAATCTAAACTGTCTGAAGTGTTTTTCCAAAGTTATCAACACTTTTATGTTTGGCGTTCCGAAACCCACCTTATCTCAGGCTGAAAAGCGTTTTTACGCATTGTGCCATAACTTTTCAGGGAAGCTTCAGAACATGAAATTTTAACCTCCCACTATAGCAGAAAGGGACTTTCTAGTAGGTGCACATCAAATCTAAGCTCTCTGAACAGTTTTTCGAAAGTTATCAACACTTTTATGTTTGGCGTTCCGAAACCCACCTTATCTCAGGCTGAAAAGCGTTTTTGTGCATTGTGCCATAACTTTTCAGGGAAGCTTCAGAACATGAAATTTTAACCTCCCACTATAGCAGAAAGGGTCTTTCTAGTAGTTGCACATCAAATCTAAACTGTCTGAAGTGTTTTTCCAAAGTTATTAACACTTTTATGTTTGGCGTTCCGAAACCCACCTTATCTCAGGCTGAAAAGCGTTTTTGTGTATTGTGCCATAACTTTTCAGGAAAGCTTCAGAACATGAAATTTTAACCTCCCACTATAGCAGAAAGGGTCTTTCTAGTAGTTGCACATCAAATCTAAACTGTCTGAAGTGTTTTTCCAAAGTTATCAACACTTTTATGTTTGGCGTTCCGAAACCCACCTTATCTCAGGCTGAAAAGCGTTTTTGTGCATTGTGCCATAACTTTTCAGGGAAGCTTCAGAACATGAAATTTTAACCTCCCACTATAGCAGAAAGGGTCTTTCTAGTAGTTGCACATCAAATCTAAGCTGTCTGAAGTGTTTTTCAAAAGTTATCAACACTTTTATGTTTGGCGTTCCGAAACCCACCTTATCTCAGGCTGAAAAGCGTTTTTGTGCATTGTGCCATAACTTTTCAGGGAAGCTTCAGAACATGAAATTTTAACCTCCCACTATAGCAGAAAGGGTCTTTCTAGTAGTTGCACATCAAATCTAAGCTGTCTGAAGTGTTTTTCAAAAGTTATCAACACTTTTATGTTTGGCGTTCCGAAACCCACCTTATCTCAGGCTGAAAAGCGTTTTTGTGCATTGTGCCATAACTTTTCAGGAAAGCTTCAGAACATGAAATTTTAACCTCCCACTATAGCAGAAAGGGTCTTTCTAGTAGTTGCACATCAAATCTAAACTGTCTGAAGTGTTTTTCCAAAGTTATCAACACTTTTATGTTTGGCGTTCCGAAACCCACCTTATCTCAGGCTGAAAAGCGTTTTTACGCATTGTGCCATAACTTTTCAGGGAAGCTTCAGAACATGAAATTTTAACCTCCCACAATAGCAGAAAGGGTCTTTCTAGTAGGTGCACATCAAATCTAAGCTCTCTGAAGTGTTTTTCGAAAGTTATCAACACTTTTATGTTTGGCGTTCCGAAACCCACCTTATCTCAGGCTGAAAAGCGTTTTTGTGCATTGTGCCATAACTTTTCAGGGAAGCTTCAGAACATGAAATTTTAACCTCCCACTATAGCAGAAAGGGTCTTTCTAGTAGTTGCACATCAAATCTAAACTGTCTGAAGTGTTTTTCCAAAGTTATCAACACTTTTATGTTTGGCGTTCCGAAACCCACCTTATCTCAGGCTGAAAAGCGTTTTTGTGCATTGTGCCATAACTTTTCAGGGAAGCTTCAGAACATGAAATTTTAACCTCCCACTATAGCAGAAAGGGTCTTTCTAGTAGTTGCACATCAAATCTAAGCTGTCTGAAGTGTTTTTCAAAAGTTATCAACACTTTTATGTTTGGCGTTCCGAAACCCACCTTATCTCAGGCTGAAAAGCGTTTTTGTGCATTGTGCCATAACTTTTCAGGGAAGCTTCAGAACATGAAATTTTAACCTCCCACTATAGCAGAAAGGGTCTTTCTAGTAGTTGCACATCAAATCTAAACTGTCTGAAGTGTTTTTCCAAAGTTATCAACACTTTTATGTTTGGCGTTCCGAAACCCACCTTATCTCAGGCTGAAAAGCGTTTTTGTGCATTGTGCCATAACTTTTCAGGGAAGCTTCAGAACATGAAATTTTAACCTCCCACTATAGCAGAAAGGGTCTTTCTAGTAGTTGCACATCAAATCTAAACAGTCTGAAGTGTTTTTCCAAAGTTATCAACACTTTTATGTTTGGCGTTCCGAAACCCACCTTATCTCAGGCTGAAAAGCGTTTTTGTGCATTGTGCCATAAGTTTTCAGGGAAGCTTCAGAACATGAAATTTTAACCTCCCACTATAGCAGAAAGGGTCTTTCTAGTAGTTGCACATCAAATCTAAACTGTCTGAAGTGTTTTTCCAAAGTTATCAACACTTTTATGTTTGGCGTTCCGAAACCCACCTTATCTCAGGCTGAAAAGCGTTTTTGTGCATTGTGCCATAACTTTTCAGGGAAGCTTCAGAACATGAAATTTTAACCTCCCACTATAGCAGAAAGGGTCTTTCTAGTAGTTGCACATCAAATCTAAGCTGTCTGAAGTGTTTTTCAAAAGTTATTAACACTTTTATGTTTGGC
The DNA here is from genome assembly GCF_027744825.2 of Synchiropus splendidus. Classification (NCBI taxonomy): domain Eukaryota; kingdom Metazoa; phylum Chordata; class Actinopteri; order Syngnathiformes; family Callionymidae; genus Synchiropus; species Synchiropus splendidus. The sequence continues at coordinate 112,394 of NW_026527060.1, forward strand.
GTTCCGAAACCCACCTTATCTCAGGCTGAAAAGCGTTTTTGTGCATTGTGCCATAACTTTTCAGGAAAGCTTCAGAACATGAAATTTTAACCTCCCACTATAGCAGAAAGGGTCTTTCTAGTAGTTGCACATCAAATCTAAGCTGTCTGAAGTGTTTTTCAAAAGTTATCAACACTTTTATGTTTGGCGTTCCGAAACCCACCTTATCTCAGGCTGAAAAGCGTTTTTGTGCATTGTGCCATAACTTTTCAGGGAAGCTTCAGAACATGAAATTTTAACCTCCCACTATAGCAGAAAGGGTCTTTCTAGTAGTTGCACATCAAATCTAAGCTGTCTGAAGTGTTTTTCAAAAGTTATCAACACTTTTATGTTTGGCGTTCCGAAACCCACCTTATCTCAGGCTGAAAAGCGTTTTTGTGCATTGTGCCATAACTTTTCAGGAAAGCTTCAGAACATGAAATTTTAACCTCCCACTATAGCAGAAAGGGTCTTTCTAGTAGTTGCACATCAAATCTAAACTGTCTGAAGTGTTTTTCCAAAGTTATCAACTCTTTTATGTTTGGCGTTCCGAAACCCACCTTATCTCAGGCTGAAAAGCGTTTTTACGCATCGTGCCATAACTTTTCAGGGAAGCTTCAGAACATGAAATTTTAACCTCCCACTATAGCAGAAAGGGTCTTTCTAGTAGGTGCACATCAAATCTAAGCTCTCTGAAGTGTTTTTCGAAAGTTATCAACACTTTTATGTTTGGCGTTCCGAAACCCACCTTATCTCAGGCTGAAAAGCGTTTTTGTGCATTGTGCCATAACTTTTCAGGGAAGCTTCAGAACATGAAATTTTAACCTCCCACTATAGCAGAAAGGGTCTTTCTAGTAGTTGCACATCAAATCTAAACTGTCTGAAGTGTTTTTCCAAAGTTATTAACACTTTTATGTTTGGCGTTCCGAAACCCACCTTATCTCAGGCTGAAAAGCGTTTTTGTGCATTGTGCCATAACTTTTCAGGGAAGCTTCAGAACATGAAATTTTAACCTCCCACTATAGCAGAAAGGGTCTTTCTAGTAGTTGCACATCAAATCTAAGCTGTCTGAAGTGTTTTTCAAAAGTTATCAACACTTTTATGTTTGGCGTTCCGAAACCCACCTTATCTCAGGCTGAAAAGCGTTTTTGTGCATTGTGCCATAACTTTTCAGGAAAGCTTCAGAACATGAAATTTTAACCTCCCACTATAGCAGAAAGGGTCTTTCTAGTAGTTGCACATCAAATCTAAACTGTCTGAAGTGTTTTTCCAAAGTTATCAACACTTTTATGTTTGGCGTTCCGAAACCCACCTTATCTCAGGCTGAAAAGCGTTTTTACGCATTGTGCCATAACTTTTCAGGGAAGCTTCAGAACATGAAATTTTAACCTCCCACTATAGCAGAAAGGGTCTTTCTAGTAGGTGCACATCAAATCTAAGCTCTCTGAAGTGTTTTTCGAAAGTTATCAACACTTTTATGTTTGGCGTTCCGAAACCCACCTTATCTCAGGCTGAAAAGCGTTTTTGTGCATTGTGCCATAACTTTTCAGGGAAGCTTCAGAACATGAAATTTTAACCTCCCACTATAGCAGAAAGGGTCTTTCTAGTAGTTGCACATTAAATCTAAGCTGTCTGAAGTGTTTTTCAAAAGTTATTAACACTTTTATGTTTGGCGTTCCGAAACCCACCTTATCTCAGGCTGAAAAGCGTTTTTGTGCATTGTGCCATAACTTTTCAGGAAAGCTTCAGAACATGAAATTTTAACCTCCCACTATAGCAGAAAGGGTCTTTCTAGTAGTTGCACATCAAATCTAAACTGTCTGAAGTGTTTTTCCAAAGTTATTAACACTTTTATGTTTGGAGTTCCGAAACCCACCTTATCTCAGGCTGAAAAGCGTTTTTGTGCATTGTGCCATAACTTTTCAGGAAAGCTTCAGAACATGAAATTTTAACCTCCCACTATAGCAGAAAGGGTCTTTCTAGTAGTTGCACATCAAATCTAAACTGTCTGAAGTGTTTTTCCAAAGTTATCAACACTTTTATGTTTGGCGTTCCGAAACCCACCTTATCTCAGGCTGAAAAGCGTTTTTGTGCATTGTGCCATAACTTTTCAGGGAAGCTTCAGAACATGAAATTTTAACCTCCCACTATAGCAGAAAGGGTCTTTCTAGTAGTTGCACATCAAATCTAAACAGTCTGAAGTGTTTTTCCAAAGTTATCAACACTTTTATGTTTGGCGTTCCGAAACCCACCTTATCTCAGGCTGAAAAGCGTTTTTGTGCATTGTGCCATAACTTTTCAGGGAAGCTTCAGAACATGAAATTTTAACCTCCCACTATAGCAGAAAGGGTCTTTCTAGTAGTTGCACATCAAATCTAAACTGTCTGAAGTGTTTTTCCAAAGTTATCAACACTTTTATGTTTGGCGTTCCGAAACCCACCTTATCTCAGGCTGAAAAGCGTTTTTGTGCATTGTGCCATAACTTTTCAGGGAAGCTTCAGAACATGAAATTTTAACCTCCCACTATAGCAGAAAGGGTCTTTCTAGTAGTTGCACATCAAATCTAAGCTGTCTGAAGTGTTTTTAAAAAGTTATTAACACTTTTATGTTTGGCGTTCCGAAACCCACCTTATCTCAGGCTGAAAAGCGTTTTTGTGCATTGTGCCATAACTTTTCAGGAAAGCTTCAGAACATGAAATTTTAACCTCCCACTATAGCAGAAAGGGTCTTTCTAGTAGTTGCACATCAAATCTAAACTGTCTGAAGTGTTTTTCCAAAGTTATCAACACTTTTATGTTTGGCGTTCCGAAACCCACCTTATCTCAGGCTGAAAAGCGTTTTTGTGCATTGTGCCATAACTTTTCAGGGAAGCTTCAGAACATGAAATTTTAACCTCCCACTATAGCAGAAAGGGTCTTTCTAGTAGTTGCACATCAAATCTAAGCTGTCTGAAGTGTTTTTCAAAAGTTATCAACACTTTTATGTTTGGCGTTCCGAAACCCACCTTATCTCAGGCTGAAAAGCGTTTTTGTGCATTGTGCCATAACTTTTCAGGGAAGCTTCAGAACATGAAATTTTAACCTCCCACTATAGCAGAAAGGGTCTTTCTAGTAGTTGCACATCAAATCTAAGCTGTCTGAAGTGTTTTTCAAAAGTTATCAACACTTTTATGTTTGGCGTTCCGAAACCCACCTTATCTCAGGCTGAAAAGCGTTTTTGTGCATTGTGCCATAACTTTTCAGGAAAGCTTCAGAACATGAAATTTTAACCTCCCACTATAGCAGAAAGGGTCTTTCTAGTAGTTGCACATCAAATCTAAACTGTCTGAAGTGTTTTTCCAAAGTTATCAACTCTTTTATGTTTGGCGTTCCGAAACCCACCTTATCTCAGGCTGAAAAGCGTTTTTACGCATCGTGCCATAACTTTTCAGGGAAGCTTCAGAACATGAAATTTTAACCTCCCACTATAGCAGAAAGGGTCTTTCTAGTAGGTGCACATCAAATCTAAGCTCTCTGAAGTGTTTTTCGAAAGTTATCAACACTTTTATGTTTGGCGTTCCGAAACCCACCTTATCTCAGGCTGAAAAGCGTTTTTGTGCATTGTGCCATAACTTTTCAGGGAAGCTTCAGAACATGAAATTTTAACCTCCCACTATAGCAGAAAGGGTCTTTCTAGTAGTTGCACATCAAATCTAAACTGTCTGAAGTGTTTTTCCAAAGTTATTAACACTTTTATGTTTGGCGTTCCGAAACCCACCTTATCTCAGGCTGAAAAGCGTTTTTGTGCATTGTGCCATAACTTTTCAGGGAAGCTTCAGAACATGAAATTTTAACCTCCCACTATAGCAGAAAGGGTCTTTCTAGTAGTTGCACATCAAATCTAAGCTGTCTGAAGTGTTTTTCAAAAGTTATCAACACTTTTATGTTTGGCGTTCCGAAACCCACCTTATCTCAGGCTGAAAAGCGTTTTTGTGCATTGTGCCATAACTTTTCAGGAAAGCTTCAGAACATGAAATTTTAACCTCCCACTATAGCAGAAAGGGTCTTTCTAGTAGTTGCACATCAAATCTAAACTGTCTGAAGTGTTTTTCCAAAGTTATCAACACTTTTATGTTTGGCGTTCCGAAACCCACCTTATCTCAGGCTGAAAAGCGTTTTTACGCATTGTGCCATAACTTTTCAGGGAAGCTTCAGAACATGAAATTTTAACCTCCCACTATAGCAGAAAGGGTCTTTCTAGTAGGTGCACATCAAATCTAAGCTCTCTGAAGTGTTTTTCGAAAGTTATCAACACTTTTATGTTTGGCGTTCCGAAACCCACCTTATCTCAGGCTGAAAAGCGTTTTTGTGCATTGTGCCATAACTTTTCAGGGAAGCTTCAGAACATGAAATTTTAACCTCCCACTATAGCAGAAAGGGTCTTTCTAGTAGTTGCACATCAAATCTAAACTGTCTGAAGTGTTTTTCCAAAGTTATTAACACTTTTATGTTTGGCGTTCCGAAACCCATCTTATCTCAGGCTGAAAAGCGTTTTTGTGCATTGTGCCATAACTTTTCAGGGAAGCTTCAGAACATGAAATTTTAACCTCCCACTATAGCAGAAAGGGTCTTTCTAGTAGTTGCACATCAAATCTAAACTGTCTGAAGTGTTTTTCCAAAGTTATCAACACTTTTATGTTTGGCGTTCCGAAACCCACCTTATCTCAGGCTGAAAAGCGTTTTTGTGCATTGTGCCATAACTTTTCAGGGAAGCTTCAGAACATGAAATTTTAACCTCCCACTATAGCAGAAAGGGTCTTTCTAGTAGTTGCACATCAAATCTAAGCTGTCTGAAGTGTTTTTCAAAAGTTATCAACACTTTTATGTTTGGCGTTCCGAAACCCACCTTATCTCAGGCTGAAAAGCGTTTTTGTGCATTGTGCCATAACTTTTCAGGGAAGCTTCAGAACATGAAATTTTAACCTCCCACTATAGCAGAAAGGGTCTTTCTAGTAGTTGCACATCAAATCTAAACTGTCTGAAGTGTTTTTCCAAAGTTATTAACACTTTTATGTTTGGCGTTCCGAAACCCACCTTATCTCAGGCTGAAAAGCGTTTTTGTGCATTGTGCCATAACTTTTCAGGGAAGCTTCAGAACATGAAATTTTAACCTCCCACTATAGCAGAAAGGGTCTTTCTAGTAGTTGCACATCAAATCTAAACTGTCTGAAGTGTTTTTCCAAAGTTATCAACACTTTTATGTTTGGCGTTCCGAAACCCACCTTATCTCAGGCTGAAAAGCGTTTTTGTGCATTGTGCCATAACTTTTCAGGGAAGCTTCAGAACATGAAATTTTAACCTCCCACTATAGCAGAAAGGGTCTTTCTAGTAGTTGCACATCAAATCTAATCTGTCTGAAGTGTTTTTCAAAAGTTATCAACACTTTTATGTTTGGCGTTCCGAAACCCACCTTATCTCTGGCTGAAAAGCGTTTTTGTGCATTGTGCCATAACTTTTCAGGGAAGCTTCAGAACATGAAATTTTAACCTCCCACTATAGCAGAAAGGGTCTTTCTAGTAGTTGCACATCAAATCTAAACTGTCTGAAGTGTTTTTCCAAAGTTATTAACACTTTTATGTTTGGCGTTCCGAAACCCACCTTATCTCAGGCTGAAAAGCGTTTTTGTGCATTGTGCCATAACTTTTCAGGGAAGCTTCAGAACATGAAATTTTAACCTCCCACTATAGCAGAAAGAGTCTTTCTAGTAGTTGCACATCAAATCTAAACTGTCTGAAGTGTTTTTCCAAAGTTATTAACACTTTTATGTTTGGCGTTCCGAAACCCACCTTATCTCAGGCTGAAAAGCGTTTTTGTGCATTGTGCCAGAACTTTTCAGGGAAGCTTCAGAACATGAAATTTTAACCTCCCACTATAGCAGAAAGGGTCTTTCTAGTAGTTGCACATCAAATCTAAACTGTCTGAAGTGTTTTTCCAAAGTTATCAACACTTTTATGTTTGGCGTTCCGAAACCCACCTTATCTCAGGCTGAAAAGCGTTTTTGTGCATTGTGCCATAACTTTTCAGGGAAGCTTCAGAACATGAAATTTTAACCTCCCACTATAGCAGAAAGGGTCTTTCTAGTAGGTGCACATCAAATCTAAGCTGTCTGAAGTGTTTTTCGAAAGTTATCAACACTTTTATGTTTGGCGTTCCGAAACCCACCTTATCTCAGGCTGAAAAGCGTTTTTGTGCATTGTGCCATAACTTTTCAGGGAAGCTTCAGAACATGAAATTTTAACCTCCCACTATAGCAGAAAGGGTCTTTCTAGTAGTTGCACATCAAATCTAAACAGTCTGAAGTGTTTTTCCAAAGTTATCAACACTTTTATGTTTGGCGTTCCGAAACCCACCTTATCTCAGGCTGAAAAGCGTTTTTGTGCATTGTGCCATAACTTTTCAGGGAAGCTTCAGAACATGAAATTTTAACCTCCCACTATAGCAGAAAGGGTCTTTCTAGTAGTTGCACATCAAATCTAAACTGTCTGAAGTGTTTTTCCAAAGTTATCAACACTTTTATGTTTGGCGTTCCGAAACCCACCTTATCTCAGGCTGAAAAGCGTTTTTGTGCATTGTGCCATAACTTTTCAGGGAAGCTTCAGAACATGAAATTTTAACCTCCCACTATAGCAGAAAGGGTCTTTCTAGTAGTTGCACATCAAATCTAAGCTGTCTGAAGTGTTTTTCAAAAGTTATTAACACTTTTATGTTTGGCGTTCCGAAACCCACCTTATCTCAGGCTGAAAAGCGTTTTTGTGCATTGTGCCATAACTTTTCAGGAAAGCTTCAGAACATGAAATTTTAACCTCCCACTATAGCAGAAAGGGTCTTTCTAGTAGTTGCACATCAAATCTAAACTGTCTGAAGTGTTTTTCCAAAGTTATCAACACTTTTATGTTTGGCGTTCCGAAACCCACCTTATCTCAGGCTGAAAAGCGTTTTTGTGCATTGTGCCATAACTTTTCAGGGAAGCTTCAGAACATGAAATTTTAACCTCCCACTATAGCAGAAAGGGTCTTTCTAGTAGTTGCACATCAAATCTAAGCTGTCTGAAGTGTTTTTCAAAAGTTATCAACACTTTTATGTTTGGCGTTCCGAAACCCACCTTATCTCAGGCTGAAAAGCGTTTTTGTGCATTGTGCCATAACTTTTCAGGAAAGCTTCAGAACATGAAATTTTAACCTCCCACTATAGCAGAAAGGGTCTTTCTAGTAGTTGCACATCAAATCTAAACTGTCTGAAGTGTTTTTCCAAAGTTATCAACACTTTTATGTTTGGCGTTCCGAAACCCACCTTATCTCAGGCTGAAAAGCGTTTTTACGCATCGTGCCATAACTTTTCAGGGAAGCTTCAGAACATGAAATTTTAACCTCCCACTATAGCAGAAAGGGTCTTTCTAGTAGGTGCACATCAAATCTAAGCTCTCTGAAGTGTTTTTCGAAAGTTATCAACACTTTTATGTTTGGCGTTCCGAAACCCACCTTATCTCAGGCTGAAAAGCGTTTTTGTGCATTGTGCCATAACTTTTCAGGGAAGCTTCAGAACATGAAATTTTAACCTCCCACTATAGCAGAAAGGGTCTTTCTAGTAGTTGCACATCAAATCTAAACTGTCTGAAGTGTTTTTCCAAAGTTATTAACACTTTTATGTTTGGCGTTCCGAAACCCACCTTATCTCAGGCTGAAAAGCGTTTTTGTGCATTGTGCCATAACTTTTCAGGGAAGCTTCAGAACATGAAATTTTAACCTCCCACTATAGCAGAAAGGGTCTTTCTAGTAGTTGCACATCAAATCTAAACTGTCTGAAGTGTTTTTCCAAAGTTATCAACACTTTTATGTTTGGCGTTCCGAAACCCACCTTATCTCAGGCTGAAAAGCGTTTTTGTGCATTGTGCCATAACTTTTCAGGGAAGCTTCAGAACATGAAATTTTAACCTCCCACTATAGCAGAAAGGGTCTTTCTAGTAGTTGCACATCAAATCTAATCTGTCTGAAGTGTTTTTCAAAAGTTATCAACACTTTTATGTTTGGCGTTCCGAAACCCACCTTATCTCTGGCTGAAAAGCGTTTTTGTGCATTGTGCCATAACTTTTCAGGGAAGCTTCAGAACATGAAATTTTAACCTCCCACTATAGCAGAAAGGGTCTTTCTAGTAGTTGCACATCAAATCTAAACTGTCTGAAGTGTTTTTCCAAAGTTATTAACACTTTTATGTTTGGCGTTCCGAAACCCACCTTATCTCAGGCTGAAAAGCGTTTTTGTGCATTGTGCCATAACTTTTCAGGGAAGCTTCAGAACATGAAATTTTAACCTCCCACTATAGCAGAAAGAGTCTTTCTAGTAGTTGCACATCAAATCTAAACTGTCTGAAGTGTTTTTCCAAAGTTATTAACACTTTTATGTTTGGCGTTCCGAAACCCACCTTATCTCAGGCTGAAAAGCGTTTTTGTGCATTGTGCCAGAACTTTTCAGGGAAGCTTCAGAACATGAAATTTTAACCTCCCACTATAGCAGAAAGGGTCTTTCTAGTAGTTGCACATCAAATCTAAACTGTCTGAAGTGTTTTTCCAAAGTTATCAACACTTTTATGTTTGGCGTTCCGAAACCCACCTTATCTCAGGCTGAAAAGCGTTTTTACGCATTGTGCCATAACTTTTCAGGGAAGCTTCAGAACATGAAATTTTAACCTCCCACTATAGCAGAAAGGGTCTTTCTAGTAGGTGCACATCAAATCTAAGCTGTCTGAAGTGTTTTTCGAAAGTTATCAACACTTTTATGTTTGGCGTTCCGAAACCCACCTTATCTCAGGCTGAAAAGCGTTTTTGTGCATTGTGCCATAACTTTTCAGGGAAGCTTCAGAACATGAAATTTTAACCTCCCACTATAGCAGAAAGGGTCTTTCTAGTAGTTGCACATCAAATCTAAACAGTCTGAAGTGTTTTTCCAAAGTTATCAACACTTTTATGTTTGGCGTTCCGAAACCCACCTTATCTCAGGCTGAAAAGCGTTTTTGTGCATTGTGCCATAACTTTTCAGGGAAGCTTCAGAACATGAAATTTTAACCTCCCACTATAGCAGAAAGGGTCTTTCTAGTAGTTGCACATCAAATCTAAACTGTCTGAAGTGTTTTTCCAAAGTTATCAACACTTTTATGTTTGGCGTTCCGAAACCCACCTTATCTCAGGCTGAAAAGCGTTTTTGTGCATTGTGCCATAACTTTTCAGGGAAGCTTCAGAACATGAAATTTTAACCTCCCACTATAGCAGAAAGGGTCTTTCTAGTAGTTGCACATCAAATCTAAGCTGTCTGAAGTGTTTTTCAAAAGTTATTAACACTTTTATGTTTGGCGTTCCGAAACCCACCTTATCTCAGGCTGAAAAGCGTTTTTGTGCATTGTGCCATAACTTTTCAGGAAAGCTTCAGAACATGAAATTTTAACCTCCCACTATAGCAGAAAGGGTCTTTCTAGTAGTTGCACATCAAATCTAAACTGTCTGAAGTGTTTTTCCAAAGTTATCAACACTTTTATGTTTGGCGTTCCGAAACCCACCTTATCTCAGGCTGAAAAGCGTTTTTGTGCATTGTGCCATAACTTTTCAGGGAAGCTTCAGAACATGAAATTTTAACCTCCCACTATAGCAGAAAGGGTCTTTCTAGTAGTTGCACATCAAATCTAAGCTGTCTGAAGTGTTTTTCAAAAGTTATCAACACTTTTATGTTTGGCGTTCCGAAACCCACCTTATCTCAGGCTGAAAAGCGTTTTTGTGCATTGTGCCATAACTTTTCAGGAAAGCTTCAGAACATGAAATTTTAACCTCCCACTATAGCAGAAAGGGTCTTTCTAGTAGTTGCACATCAAATCTAAACTGTCTGAAGTGTTTTTCCAAAGTTATCAACACTTTTATGTTTGGCGTTCCGAAACCCACCTTATCTCAGGCTGAAAAGCGTTTTTACGCATCGTGCCATAACTTTTCAGGGAAGCTTCAGAACATGAAATTTTAACCTCCCACTATAGCAGAAAGGGTCTTTCTAGTAGGTGCACATCAAATCTAAGCTCTCTGAAGTGTTTTTCGAAAGTTATCAACACTTTTATGTTTGGCGTTCCGAAACCCACCTTATCTCAGGCTGAAAAGCGTTTTTGTGCATTGTGCCATAACTTTTCAGGGAAGCTTCAGAACATGAAATTTTAACCTCCCACTATAGCAGAAAGGGTCTTTCTAGTAGTTGCACATCAAATCTAAACTGTCTGAAGTGTTTTTCCAAAGTTATTAACACTTTTATGTTTGGCGTTCCGAAACCCACCTTATCTCAGGCTGAAAAGCGTTTTTGTGCATTGTGCCATAACTTTTCAGGGAAGCTTCAGAACATGAAATTTTAACCTCCCACTATAGCAGAAAGGGTCTTTCTAGTAGTTGCACATCAAATCTAAGCTGTCTGAAGTGTTTTTCAAAAGTTATCAACACTTTTATGTTTGGCGTTCCGAAACCCACCTTATCTCAGGCTGAAAAGCGTTTTTGTGCATTGTGCCATAACTTTTCAGGAAAGCTTCAGAACATGAAATTTTAACCTCCCACTATAGCAGAAAGGGTCTTTCTAGTAGTTGCACATCAAATCTAAACTGTCTGAAGTGTTTTTCCAAAGTTATCAACAGTTTTATGTTTGGCGTTCCGAAACCCACCTTATCTCAGGCTGAAAAGCGTTTTTACGCATTGTGCCATAACTTTTCAGGGAAGCTTCAGAACATGAAATTTTAACCTCCCACTATAGCAGAAAGGGTCTTTCTAGTAGGTGCACATCAAATCTAAGCTCTCTGAAGTGTTTTTCGAAAGTTATCAACACTTTTATGTTTGGCGTTCCGAAACCCACCTTATCTCAGGCTGAAAAGCGTTTTTGTGCATTGTGCCATAACTTTTCAGGGAAGCTTCAGAACATGAAATTTTAACCTCCCACTATAGCAGAAAGGGTCTTTCTAGTAGTTGCACATCAAATCTAAACTGTCTGAAGTGTTTTTCCAAAGTTATTAACACTTTTATGTTTGGCGTTCCGAAACCCATCTTATCTCAGGCTGAAAAGCGTTTTTGTGCATTGTGCCATAACTTTTCAGGGAAGCTTCAGAACATGAAATTTTAACCTCCCACTATAGCAGAAAGGGTCTTTCTAGTAGTTGCACATCAAATCTAAACTGTCTGAAGTGTTTTTCCAAAGTTATCAACACTTTTATGTTTGGCGTTCCGAAACCCACCTTATCTCAGGCTGAAAAGCGTTTTTGTGCATTGTGCCATAACTTTTCAGGGAAGCTTCAGAACATGAAATTTTAACCTCCCACTATAGCAGAAAGGGTCTTTCTAGTAGTTGCACATCAAATCTAAGCTGTCTGAAGTGTTTTTCAAAAGTTATCAACACTTTTATGTTTGGCGTTCCGAAACCCACCTTATCTCAGGCTGAAAAGCGTTTTTGTGCATTGTGCCATAACTTTTCAGGGAAGCTTCAGAACATGAAATTTTAACCTCCCACTATAGCAGAAAGGGTCTTTCTAGTAGTTGCACATCAAATCTAAACTGTCTGAAGTGTTTTTCCAAAGTTATTAACACTTTTATGTTTGGCGTTCCGAAACCCACCTTATCTCAGGCTGAAAAGCGTTTTTGTGCATTGTGCCATAACTTTTCAGGGAAGCTTCAGAACATGAAATTTTAACCTCCCACTATAGCAGAAAGGGTCTTTCTAGTAGTTGCACATCAAATCTAAACTGTCTGAAGTGTTTTCCCAAAGTTATCAACACTTTTATGTTTGGCGTTCCGAAACCCACCTTATCTCAGGCTGAAAAGCGTTTTTGTGCATTGTGCCATAACTTTTCAGGGAAGCTTCAGAACATGAAATTTTAACCTCCCACTATAGCAGAAAGGGTCTTTCTAGTAGTTGCACATCAAATCTAATCTGTCTGAAGTGTTTTTCAAAAGTTATCAACACTTTTATGTTTGGCGTTCCGAAACCCACCTTATCTCTGGCTGAAAAGCGTTTTTGTGCATTGTGCCATAACTTTTCAGGGAAGCTTCAGAACATGAAATTTTAACCTCCCACTATAGCAGAAAGGGTCTTTCTAGTAGTTGCACATCAAATCTAAACTGTCTGAAGTGTTTTTCCAAAGTTATTAACACTTTTATGTTTGGCGTTCCGAAACCCACCTTATCTCAGGCTGAAAAGCGTTTTTGTGCATTGTGCCATAACTTTTCAGGGAAGCTTCAGAACATGAAATTTTAACCTCCCACTATAGCAGAAAGAGTCTTTCTAGTAGTTGCACATCAAATCTAAACTGTCTGAAGTGTTTTTCCAAAGTTATTAACACTTTTATGTTTGGCGTTCCGAAACCCACCTTATCTCAGGCTGAAAAGCGTTTTTGTGCATTGTGCCAGAACTTTTCAGGGAAGCTTCAGAACATGAAATTTTAACCTCCCACTATAGCAGAAAGGGTCTTTCTAGTAGTTGCACATCAAATCTAAACTGTCTGAAGTGTTTTTCCAAAGTTATCAACACTTTTATGTTTGGCGTTCCGAAACCCACCTTATCTCAGGCTGAAAAGCGTTTTTACGCATTGTGCCATAACTTTTCAGGGAAGCTTCAGAACATGAAATTTTAACCTCCCACTATAGCAGAAAGGGTCTTTCTAGTAGGTGCACATCAAATCTAAGCTGTCTGAAGTGTTTTTCGAAAGTTATCAACACTTTTATGTTTGGCGTTCCGAAACCCACCTTATCTCAGGCTGAAAAGCGTTTTTGTGCATTGTGCCATAACTTTTCAGGGAAGCTTCAGAACATGAAATTTTAACCTCCCACTATAGCAGAAAGGGTCTTTCTAGTAGTTGCACATCAAATCTAAGCTGTCTGAAGTGTTTTTCCAAAGTTATCAACACTTTTATGTTTGGCGTTCCGAAACCCACCTTATCTCAGGCTGAAAAGCGTTTTTGTGCATTGTGCCATAACTTTTCAGGAAAGCTTCAGAACATAAAATTTTAACCTCCCACTATAGCAGAAAGGGTCTTTCTAGTAGTTGCACATCAAATCTAAACTGTCTGAAGTGTTTTTCCAAAGTTATTAACACTTTTATGTTTGGCGTTCCGAAACCCACCTTATCTCAGGCTGAAAAGCGTTTTTGTGCATTGTGCCATAACTTTTCAGGGAAGCTTCAGAACATGAAATTTTAACCTCCCACTATAGCAGAAAGGGTCTTTCTAGTAGTTGCACATCAAATCTAAACTGTCTGAAGTGTTTTTCCAAAGTTATCAACACTTTTATGTTTGGCGTTCCGAAACCCACCTTATCTCAGGCTGAAAAGCGTTTTTACGCATTGTGCCATAACTTTTCAGGGAAGCTTCAGAACATGAAATTTTAACCTCCCACTATAGCAGAAAGGGTCTTTCTAGTAGTTGCACATCAAATCTAAGCTGTCTGAAGTGTTTTTCAAAAGTTATCAACACTTTTATGTTTGGCGTTCCGAAACCCACCTTATCTCAGGCTGAAAAGCGTTTTTACGCATTGTGCCATAACTTTTCAGGGAAGCTTCAGAACATGAAATTTTAACCTCCCACTATACCAGAAAGGGTCTTTCTAGTAGTTGTACATCAAATCTAAACTGTCTGAAGTGTTTTTCCAAAGTTATCAACACTTTTATGTTTGGCGTTCCGAAACCCACCTTATCACAGGCTGAAAAGCGTTTTTGTGCATTGTGCCATAACTTTTCAGGGAAGCTTCAGAACATGAAATTTTAACCTCCCACTATAGCAGAAAGGGTCTTTCTAGTAGTTGCACATCAAATCTAAACTGTCTGAAGTGTTTTTCCAAAGTTATCAACACTTTTATGTTTGGCGTTCCGAAACCCACCTTATCTCAGGCTGAAAAGCGTTTTTGTGCATTGTGCCATAACTTTTCAGGGAAGCTTCAGAACATGAAATTTTAACCTCCCACTATAGCAGAAAGGGTCTTTCTAGTAGTTGCACATCATATCTAAACTGTCTGAAGTGTTTTTCCAAAGTTATTAACACTTTTATGTTTGGCGTTCCGAAACCCACCTTATCTCAGGCTGAAAAGCGTTTTTGTGCATTGTGCCATAACTTTTCAGGGAAGCTTCAGAACATGAAATTTTAACCTCCCACTATAGCAGAAAGGGTCTTTCTAGTAGTTGCACATCAAATCTAAACTGTCTGAAGTGTTTTTCCAAAGTTATCAACACTTTTATGTTTGGCGTTCCGAAACCCACCTTATCTCAGGCTGAAAAGCGTTTTTACGCATTGTGCCATAACTTTTCAGGGAAGCTTCAGAACATGAAATTTTAACCTCCCACTATAGCAGAAAGGGTCTTTCTAGTAGGTGCACATCAAATCTAAGCTGTCTGAAGTGTTTTTCGAAAGTTATCAACACTTTTATGTTTGGCGTTCCGAAACCCACCTTATCTCAGGCTGAAAAGCGTTTTTGTGCATTGTGCCATAACTTTTCAGGGAAGCTTCAGAACATGAAATTTTAACCTCCCACTATAGCAGAAAGGGTCTTTCTAGTAGTTGCACATCAAATCTAAGCTGTCTGAAGTGTTTTTCAAAAGTTATCAACACTTTTATGTTTGGCGTTCCGAAACCCACCTTATCTCAGGCTGAAAAGCGTTTTTGTGCATTGTGCCATAACTTTTCAGGAAAGCTTCAGAACATGAAATTTTAACCTCCCACTATAGCAGAAAGGGTCTTTCTAGTAGTTGCACATCAAATCTAAACTGTCTGAAGTGTTTTTCCAAAGTTATCAACACTTTTATGTTTGGCGTTCCGAAACCCACCTTATCTCTGGCTGAAAAGCGTTTTTGTGCATTGTGCCATAACTTTTCAGGGAAGCTTCAGAACATGAAATTTTAACCTCCCACTATAGCAGAAAGGGTCTTTCTAGTAGTTGCACATCAAATCTAAACTGTCTGAAGTGTGTTTCCAAAGTTATTAACACTTTTATGTTTGGCGTTCCGAAACCCACCTTATCTCAGGCTGAAAAGCGTTTTTGTGCATTGTGCCATAACATTTCAGGGAAGCTTCAGAACATGAAATTTTAACCTCCCACTATAGCAGAAAGGGTCTTTCTAGTAGTTGCACATCAAATCTAAGCTGTCTGAAGTGTTTTTAAAAAGTTATCAACACTTTTATGTTTGGCGTTCCGAAACCCACCTTATCTCAGGCTGAAACGCGTTTTTGTGCATTGTGCCATAACTTTTCAGGAAAGCTTCAGAACATGAAATTTTAACCTCCCACTATAGCAGAAAGGGTCTTTCTAGTAGGTGCACATCAAATCTAAACTGTCTGAAGTGTTTTTCCAAAGTTATTAACACTTTTATGTTTGGCGTTCCGAAACCCACCTTATCTCAGGCTGAAAAGCGTTTTTGTGCATTGTGCCATAACTTTTCAGGGAAGCTTCAGAACATGAAATTTTAACCTCCCACTATAGCAGAAAGGGTCTTTCTAGTAGTTGCACATCAAATCTAAACTGTCTGAAGTGTTTTTCCAAAGTTATCAACACTTTTATGTTTGGCGTTCCGAAACCCACCTTATCTCAGGCTGAAAAGCGTTTTTACGCATTGTGCCATAACTTTTCAGGGAAGCTTCAGAACATGAAATTTTAACCTCCCACTATAGCAGAAAGGGTCTTTCTAGTAGGTGCACATCAAATCTAAGCTGTCTGAAGTGTTTTTCGAAAGTTATCAACACTTTTATGTTTGGCGTTCCGAAACCCACCTTATCTCAGGCTGAAAAGCGTTTTTGTGCATTGTGCCATAACTTTTCAGGGAAGCTTCAGAACATGAAATTTTAACCTCCCACTATAGCAGAAAGGGTCTTTCTAGTAGTTGCACATCAAATCTAAGCTGTCTGAAGTGTTTTTCGAAAGTTATCAACACTTTTATGTTTGGCGTTCCGAAACCCACCTTATCTCAGGCTGAAAAGCGTTTTTGTGCATTGTGCCATAACTTTTCAGGGAAGCTTCAGAACATGAAATTTTAACCTCCCACTATAGCAGAAAGGGTCTTTCTAGTAGTTGCACATCAAATCTAAACTGTCTGAAGTGTTTTTCCAAAGTTATTAACACTTTTATGTTTGTCGTTCCGAAACCCACCTTATCTCAGGCTGAAAAGCGTTTTTGTGCATTGTGCCATAACTTTTCAGGGAAGCTTCAGAACATGAAATTTTAACCTCCCACTATAGCAGAAAGGGTCTTTCTAGTAGTTGCACATCAAATCTAAACTGTCTGAAGTGTTTTTCCAATGTTATCAACACTTTTATGTTTGGCGTTCCGAAACCCACCTTATCTCAGGCTGAAAAGCGTTTTTGTGCATTGTGCCATAACTTTTCAGGGAAGCTTCAGAACATGAAATTTTAACCTCCCACTATAGCAGAAAGGGTCTTTCTAGTAGTTGCACATCAAATCTAAGCTGTCTGAAGTGTTTTTCAAAAGTTATCAACACTTTTATGTTTGGCGTTCCGAAACCCACCTTATCTCAGGCTGAAAAGCGTTTTTGTGCATTGTGCCATAACTTTTCAGGAAAGCTTCAGAACATGAAATTTTAACCTCCCACTATAGCAGAAAGGGTCTTTCTAGTAGTTGCACATCAAATCTAAACTGTCTGAAGTGTTTTTCCAAAGTTATCAACACTTTTATGTTTGGCGTTCCGAAACCCACCTTATCTCAGGCTGAAAAGCGTTTTTACGCATTGTGCCATAACTTTTCAGGGAAGCTTCAGAACATGAAATTTTAACCTTCCACTATAGCAGAAAGGGTCTTTCTAGTAGTTGCACATCAAATCGAAACTGTCTGAAGTGTTTTTCCAAAGTTATCAACACTTTTATGTTTGGCGTTCCGAAACCCACCTTATCTCAGGCTGAAAAGCGTTTTTGTGC
Organism: Synchiropus splendidus; assembly: GCF_027744825.2. NCBI lineage: Eukaryota > Metazoa > Chordata > Actinopteri > Syngnathiformes > Callionymidae > Synchiropus > Synchiropus splendidus. Next base: position 129,358 of record NW_026527060.1, read on the forward strand.
ATTGTGCCATAACTTTTCAGGGAAGCTTCAGAACATGAAATTTTAACCTCCCACTATAGCAGAAAGGGTCTTTCTAGTAGTTGCACATCAAATCTAAACTGTCTGAAGTGTTTTTCCAAAGTTATTAACACTTTTATGTTTGGCGTTCCGAAACCCACCTTATCTCAGGCTGAAAAGCGTTTTTGTGCATTGTGCCATAACTTTTCAGGGCAGCTTCAGAACATGAAATTTTAACCTCCCACTATAGCAGAAAGGGTCTTTCTAGTAGGTGCACATCAAATCTAAGCTGTCTGAAGTGTTTTTCGAAAGTTATCAACACTTTTATGTTTGGCGTTCCGAAACCCACCTTATCTCAGGCTGAAAAGCGTTTTTGTGCATTGTGCCATAACTTTTCAGGGAAGCTTCAGAACATGAAATTTTAACCTCCCACTATAGCAGAAAGGGTCTTTCTAGTAGGTGCACATCAAATCTAAGCTCTCTGAAGTGTTTTTCGAAAGTTATTAACACTTTTATGTTTGGTGTTCCGAAACCCACCTTATCTCAGGCTGAAAAGCGTTTTTGTGCATTGTGCCATAACTTTTCAGGGAAGCTTCAGAACATGAAATTTTAACCTCCCACTATAGCAGAAAGGGTCTTTCTAGTAGTTGCACATCAAATCTAAACTGTCTGAAGTGTTTTTCCAAAGTTATTAACACTTTTATGTTTGGCGTTCCGAAACCCACCTTATCTCTGGCTGAAAAGCGTTTTTGTGCATTGTGCCATAACTTTTCAGGGAAGCTTCAGAACATGAAATTTTAACCTCCCACTATAGCAGAAAGGGTCTTTCTAGTAGTTGCACATCAAATCTAAACTGTCTGAAGTGTTTTTCCAAAGTTATCAACACTTTTATGTTTGGCGTTCCGAAACCCACCTTATCTCAGGCTGAAAAGCGTTTTTGTGCATTGTGCCATAACTTTTCAGGGAAGCTTCAGAACATGAAATTTTAACCTCCCACTATAGCAGAAAGGGTCTTTCTAGTAGTTGCACATCAAATCTAAGCTGTCTGAAGTGTTTTTCAAAAGTTATCAACACTTTTATGTTTGGCGTTCCGAAACCCACCTTATCTCAGGCTGAAAAGCGTTTTTGTGCATTGTGCCATAACTTTTCAGGAAAGCTTCAGAACATGAAATTTTAACCTCCCACTATAGCAGAAAGGGTCTTTCTAGTAGTTGCACATCAAATCTAAACTGTCTGAAGTGTTTTTCCAAAGTTATCAACACTTTTATGTTTGGCGTTCCGAAACCCACCTTATCTCAGGCTGAAAAGCGTTTTTACGCATTGTGCCATAACTTTTCAGGGAAGCTTCAGAACATGAAATTTTAACCTCCCACTATAGCAGAAATGGTCTTTCTAGTAGGTGCACATCAAATCTAAGCTCTCTGAAGTGTTTTTCGAAAGTTATCAACACTTTTATGTTTGGCGTTCCGAAACCCACCTTATCTCAGGCTGAAAAGCGTTTTTGTGCATTGTGCCATAACTTTTCAGGGAAGCTTCAGAACATGAAATTTTAACCTCCCACTATAGCAGAAAGGGTCTTTCTAGTAGTTGCACATCAAATCTAAACTGTCTGAAGTGTTTTTCCAATGTTATCAACACTTTTATGTTTGGCGTTCCGAAACCCACCTTATCTCAGGCTGAAAAGCGTTTTTGTGCATTGTGCCATAACTTTTCAGGGAAGCTTCAGAACATGAAATTTTAACCTCCCACTATAGCAGAAAGGGTCTTTCTAGTAGTTGCACATCAAATCTAAGCTGTCTGAAGTGTTTTTCAAAAGTTATCAACACTTTTATGTTTGGCGTTCCGAAACCCACCTTATCTCAGGCTGAAAAGCGTTTTTGTGCATTGTGCCATAACTTTTCAGGAAAGCTTCAGAACATGAAATTTTAACCTCCCACTATAGCAGAAAGGGTCTTTCTAGTAGTTGCACATCAAATCTAAACTGTCTGAAGTGTTTTTCCAAAGTTATCAACACTTTTATGTTTGGCGTTCCGAAACCCACCTTATCTCAGGCTGAAAAGCGTTTTTACGCATTGTGCCATAACTTTTCAGGGAAGCTTCAGAACATGAAATTTTAACCTTCCACTATAGCAGAAAGGGTCTTTCTAGTAGTTGCACATCAAATCGAAACTGTCTGAAGTGTTTTTCCAAAGTTATCAACACTTTTATGTTTGGCGTTCCGAAACCCACCTTATCTCAGGCTGAAAAGCGTTTTTGTGCATTGTGCCATAACTTTTCAGGGAAGCTTCAGAACATGAAATTTTAACCTCCCACTATAGCAGAAAGGGTCTTTCTAGTAGTTGCACATCAAATCTAAACTGTCTGAAGTGTTTTTCCAAAGTTATTAACACTTTTATGTTTGGCGTTCCGAAACCCACCTTATCTCAGGCTGAAAAGCGTTTTTGTGCATTGTGCCATAACTTTTCAGGGAAGCTTCAGAACATGAAATTTTAACCTCCCACTATAGCAGAAAGGGTCTTTCTAGTAGGTGCACATCAAATCTAAGCTGTCTGAAGTGTTTTTCGAAAGTTATCAACACTTTTATGTTTGGCGTTCCGAAACCCACCTTATCTCAGGCTGAAAAGCGTTTTTGTGCATTGTGCCATAACTTTTCAGGGAAGCTTCAGAACATGAAATTTTAACCTCCCACTATAGCAGAAAGGGTCTTTCTAGTAGTTGCACATCAAATCTAAGCTGTCTGAAGTGTTTTTCAAAAGTTATCAACACTTTTATGTTTGGCGTTCCGAAACCCACCTTATCTCAGGCTGAAAAGCGTTTTTGTGCATTGTGCCATAACTTTTCAGGAAAGCTTCAGAACATTAAATTTTAACCTCCCACTATAGCAGAAAGGGTCTTTCTAGTAGTTGCACATCAAATCTAAACTGTCTGAAGTGTTTTTCCAAAGTTATCAACACTTTTATGTTTGGCGTTCCGAAACCCACCTTATCTCAGGCTGAAAAGCGTTTTTACGCATTGTGCCATAACTTTTCAGGGAAGCTTCAGAACATGAAATTTTAACCTCCCACTATAGCAGAAAGGGTCTTTCTAGTAGGTGCACATCAAATCTAAGCTCTCTGAAGTGTTTTTTGAAAGTTATCAACACTTTTATGTTTGGCGTTCCGAAACCCACCTTATCTCAGGCTGAAAAGCGTTTTTGTGCATTGTGCCATAACTTTTCAGGGAAGCTTCAGAACATGAAATTTTAACCTCCCACTATAGCAGAAAGGGTCTTTCTAGTAGTTGCACATCAAATCTAAACTGTCTGAAGTGTTTTTCCAAAGTTATTAACACTTTTATGTTTGGCGTTCCGAAACCCACCTTATCTCAGGCTGAAAAGCGTTTTTGTGCATTGTGCCATAACTTTTCAGGGAAGCTTCAGAACATGAAATTTTAACCTCCCACTATAGCAGAAAGGGTCTTTCTAGTAGGTGCACATCAAATCTAAGCTCTCTGAAGTGTTTTTCGAAAGTTATTAACACTTTTATGTTTGGCGTTCCGAAACCCACCTTATCTCAGGCTGAAAAGCGTTTTTGTGCATTGTGCCATAACTTTTCAGGGAAGCTTCAGAACATGAAATTTTAACCTCCCACTATAGCAGAAAGGGTCTTTCTAGTAGTTGCACATCAAATCTAAACTGTCTGAAGTGTTTTTCCAAAGTTATTAACACTTTTATGTTTGGCGTTCCGAAACCCACCTTATCTCTGGCTGAAAAGCGTTTTTGTGCATTGTGCCATAACTTTTCAGGGAAGCTTCAGAACATGAAATTTTAACCTCCCACTATAGCAGAAAGGGTCTTTCTAGTAGTTGCACATCAAATCTAAACTGTCTGAAGTGTTTTTCCAAAGTTATCAACACTTTTATGTTTGGCGTTCCGAAACCCACCTTATCTCAGGCTGAAAAGCGTTTTTGTGCATTGTGCCATAACTTTTCAGGGAAGCTTCAGAACATGAAATTTTAACCTCCCACTATAGCAGAAAGGGTCTTTCTAGTAGTTGCACATCAAATCTAAGCTGTCTGAAGTGTTTTTCAAAAGTTATCAACACTTTTATGTTTGGCGTTCCGAAACCCACCTTATCTCAGGCTGAAAAGCGTTTTTGTGCATTGTGCCATAACTTTTCAGGAAAGCTTCAGAACATGAAATTTTAACCTCCCACTATAGCAGAAAGGGTCTTTCTAGTAGTTGCACATCAAATCTAAACTGTCTGAAGTGTTTTTCCAAAGTTATCAACACTTTTATGTTTGGCGTTCCGAAACCCACCTTATCTCAGGCTGAAAAGCGTTTTTACGCATTGTGCCATAACTTTTCAGGGAAGCTTCAGAACATGAAATTTTAACCTCCCACTATAGCAGAAATGGTCTTTCTAGTAGGTGCACATCAAATCTAAGCTCTCTGAAGTGTTTTTCGAAAGTTATCAACACTTTTATGTTTGGCGTTCCGAAACCCACCTTATCTCAGGCTGAAAAGCGTTTTTGTGCATTGTGCCATAACTTTTCAGGGAAGCTTCAGAACATGAAATTTTAACCTCCCACTATAGCAGAAAGGGTCTTTCTAGTAGTTGCACATCAAATCTAAACTGTCTGAAGTGTTTTTCCAAAGTTATTAACACTTTTATGTTTGTCGTTCCGAAACCCACCTTATCTCAGGCTGAAAAGCGTTTTTGTGCATTGTGCCATAACTTTTCAGGGAAGCTTCAGAACATGAAATTTTAACCTCCCACTATAGCAGAAAGGGTCTTTCGAGTAGTTGCACATCAAATCTAAACTGTCTGAAGTGTTTTTCCAAAGTTATCAACACTTTTATGTTTGGCGTTCCGAAACCCACCTTATCTCAGGCTGAAAAGCGTTTTTACGCATTGTGCCATAACTTTTCAGGGAAGCTTCAGAACATGAAATTTTAACCTCCCACTATAGCAGAAAGGGTCTTTCTAGTAGGTGCACATCAAATCTAAGCTGTCTGAAGTGTTTTTCGAAAGTTATCAACACTTTTATGTTTGGCGTTCCGAAACCCACCTTATCTCAGGCTGAAAAGCGTTTTTGTGCATTGTGCCATAACTTTTCAGGGAAGCTTCAGAACATGAAATTTTAACCTCCCACTATAGCAGAAAGGGTCTTTCTAGTAGTTGCACATCAAATCTAAGCTGTCTGAAGTGTTTTTCAAAAGTTATCAACACTTTTATGTTTGGCGTTCCGAAACCCACCTTATCTCAGGCTGAAAAGCGTTTTTGTGCATTGTGCCATAACTTTTCAGGAAAGCTTCAGAACATGAAATTTTAACCTCCCACTATAGCAGAAAGGGTCTTTCTAGTAGTTGCACATCAAATCTAAACTGTCTGAAGTATTTTTCCAAAGTTATCAACACTTTTATGTTTGGCGTTCCGAAACCCACCTTATCTCAGACTGAAAAGCGTTTTTACGCATTGTGCCATAACTTTTCAGGGAAGCTTCAGAACATGAAATTTTAACCTCCCACTATAGCAGAAAGGGTCTTTCTAGTAGGTGCACATCAAATCTAAGCTCTCTGGAGTGTTTTTCGAAAGTTATCAACACTTTTATGTTTGGCGTTCCGAAACCCACCTTATCTCAGGCTGAAAAGCGTTTTTGTGCATTGTGCCATAACTTTTCAGGGAAGCTTCAGAACATGAAATTTTAACCTCCCACTATAGCAGAAAGGGTCTTTCTAGTAGTTGCACATCAAATCTAAGCTGTCTGAAGTGTTTTTCAAAAGTTATCAACACTTTTATGTTTGGCGTTCCGAAACCCACCTTATCTCAGGCTGAAAAGCGTTTTTGTGCATTGTGCCATAACTTTTCAGGAAAGCTTCAGAACATGAAATTTTAACCTCCCACTATAGCAGAAAGGGTCTTTCTAGTAGTTGCACATCAAATCTAAACTGTCTGAAGTGTTTTTCCAAAGTTATCAACACTTTTATGTTTGGCGTTCCGAAACCCACCTTATCTCAGGCTGAAAAGCGTTTTTACGCATTGTGCCATAACTTTTCAGGGAAGCTTCAGAACATGAAATTTTAACCTCCCACTATAGCAGAAATGGTCTTTCTAGTAGGTGCACATCAAATCTAAGCTCTCTGAAGTGTTTTTCGAAAGTTATCAACACTTTTATGTTTGGCGTTCCGAAACCCACCTTATCTCAGGCTGAAAAGCGTTTTTGTGCATTGTGCCATAACTTTTCAGGGAAGCTTCAGAACATGAAATTTTAACCTCCCACTATAGCAGAAAGGGTCTTTCTAGTAGTTGCACATCAAATCTAAACTGTCTGAAGTGTTTTTCCAAAGTTATTAACACTTTTATGTTTGTCGTTCCGAAACCCACCTTATCTCAGGCTGAAAAGCGTTTTTGTGCATTGTGCCATAACTTTTCAGGGAAGCTTCAGAACATGAAATTTTAACCTCCCACTATAGCAGAAAGGGTCTTTCTAGTAGTTGCACATCAAATCTAAACTGTCTGAAGTGTTTTTCCAATGTTATCAACACTTTTATGTTTGGCGTTCCGAAACCCACCTTATCTCAGGCTGAAAAGCGTTTTTGTGCATTGTGCCATAACTTTTCAGGGAAGCTTCAGAACATGAAATTTTAACCTCCCACTATAGCAGAAAGGGTCTTTCTAGTAGTTGCACATCAAATCTAATCTGTCTGAAGTGTTTTTCAAAAGTTATCAACACTTTTATGTTTGGCGTTCCGAAACCCACCTTATCTCAGGCTGAAAAGCGTTTTTGTGCATTGTGCCATAACTTTTCAGAAAAGCTTCAGAACATGAAATTTTAACCTCCCACTATAGCAGAAAGGGTCTTTCTAGTAGTTGCACATCAAATCTAATCTGTCTGAAGTGTTTTTCAAAAGTTATCAACACTTTTATGTTTGGCGTTCCGAAACCCACCTTATCTCAGGCTGAAAAGCGTTTTTGTGCATTGTGCCATAACTTTTCAGAAAAGCTTCAGAACATGAAATTTTAACTTCCCACTATAGCAGAAAGGGTCTTTCTAGTAGTTGCACATCAAATCTAAACTGTCTGAAGTGTTTTTCCAAAGTTATCAACACTTTTATGTTTGGCGTTCCGAAACCCACCTTATCTCAGGCTGAAAAGCGTTTTTACGCATTGTGCCATAACTTTTCAGGGAAGCTTCAGAACATGAAATTTTAACCTCCCACTATAGCAGAAAGGGTCTTTCTAGTAGGTGCACATCAAATCTAAGCTCTCTGAAGTGTTTTTCGAAAGTTATCAACACTTTTATGTTTGCCGTTCCGAAACCCACCATATCTCAGGCTGAAAAGCGTTTTTGTGCATTGTGCCATAACTTTTCAGGAAAGCTTCAGAACATGAAATTTTAACCTCCCACTATAGCAGAAAGGGTCTTTCTAGTAGTTGCACATCAAATCTAAACTGTCTGAAGTGTTTTTCCAAAGTTATTAACACTTTTATGTTTGGCGTTCCGAAACCCACCTTATCTCAGGCTGAAAAGGGTGTTTGTGCATTGTGCCATAACTTTTCAGGGAAGCTTCAGAACATGAAATTTTAACCTCCCACTATAGCAGAAAGGGGGTTTCTAGTAGTTGCACATCAAATCTAAACTGTCTGAAGTGTTTTTCCAAAGTTATTAACACTTTTATGTTTGGCGTTCCGAAACCCACCTTATCTCAGGCTGAAAAGCGTTTTTGTGCATTGTGCCATAACTTTTCAGGGAAGCTTCAGAACATGAAATTTTAACCTCCCACTATAGCAGAAAGGGTCTTTCTAGTAGGTGCACATCAAATCTAAGCTCTCTGAAGTGTTTTTCGAAAGTTATTAACACTTTTAGGTTTGGCGTTCCGAAACCCACCTTATCTCAGGCTGAAAAGCGTTTTTGTGCATTGTGCCATAACTTTTCAGGGAAGCTTCAGAACATGAAATTTTAACCTCCCACTATAGCAGAAAGGGTCTTTCTAGTAGTTGCACATCAAATCTAAACTGTCTGAAGTGTTTTTCCAAAGTTATTAACACTTTTATGTTTGGCGTTCCGAAACCCACCTTATCTCTGGCTGAAAAGCGTTTTTGTGCATTGTGCCATAACTTTTCAGGGAAGCTTCAGAACATGAAATTTTAACCTCCCACTATAGCAGAAAGGGTCTTTCTAGTAGTTGCACATCAAATCTAAACTGTCTGAAGTGTTTTTCCAAAGTTATCAACACTTTTATGTTTGGCGTTCCGAAACCCACCTTATCTCAGGCTGAAAAGCGTTTTTGTGCATTGTGCCATAACTTTTCAGGGAAGCTTCAGAACATGAAATTTTAACCTCCCACTATAGCAGAAAGGGTCTTTCTAGTAGTTGCACATCAAATCTAAGCTGTCTGAAGTGTTTTTCAAAAGTTATCAACACTTTTATGTTTGGCGTTCCGAAACCCACCTTATCTCAGGCTGAAAAGCGTTTTTGTGCATTGTGCCATAACTTTTCAGGAAAGCTTCAGAACATGAAATTTTAACCTCCCACTATAGCAGAAAGGGTCTTTCTAGTAGTTGCACATCAAATCTAAACTGTCTGAAGTGTTTTTCCAAAGTTATCAACACTTTTATGTTTGGCGTTCCGAAACCCACCTTATCTCAGGCTGAAAAGCGTTTTTACGCATTGTGCCATAACTTTTCAGGGAAGCTTCAGAACATGAAATTTTAACCTCCCACTATAGCAGAAATGGTCTTTCTAGTAGGTGCACATCAAATCTAAGCTCTCTGAAGTGTTTTTCGAAAGTTATCAACACTTTTATGTTTGGCGTTCCGAAACCCACCTTATCTCAGGCTGAAAAGCGTTTTTGTGCATTGTGCCATAACTTTTCAGGGAAGCTTCAGAACATGAAATTTTAACCTCCCACTATAGCAGAAAGGGTCTTTCTAGTAGTTGCACATCAAATCTAAACTGTCTGAAGTGTTTTTCCAAAGTTATTAACACTTTTATGTTTGTCGTTCCGAAACCCACCATATCTCAGGCTGAAAAGCGTTTTTGTGCATTGTGCCATAACTTTTCAGGGAAGCTTCAGAACATGAAATTTTAACCTCCCACTATAGCAGAAAGGGTCTTTCTAGTAGTTGCACATCAAATCTAAACTGTCTGAAGTGTTTTTCCAATGTTATCAACACTTTTATGTTTGGCGTTCCGAAACCCACCTTATCTCAGGCTGAAAAGCGTTTTTGTGCATTGTGCCATAACTTTTCAGGGAAGCTTCAGAACATGAAATTTTAACCTCCCACTATAGCAGAAAGGGTCTTTCTAGTAGTTGCACATCAAATCTAATCTGTCTGAAGTGTTTTTCAAAAGTTATCAACACTTTTATGTTTGGCATTCCGAAACCCACCTTATCTCAGGCTGAAAAGCGTTTTTGTGCATTGTGCCATAACTTTTTAGGAAAGCTTCAGAACATGAAATTTTAACCTCCCACTATAGCAGAAAGGGTCTTTCTAGTAGTTGCACATCAAATCTAAACTGTCTGAAGTGTTTTTCCAAAGTTATCAACACTTTTATGTTTGGCGTTCCGAAACCCACCTTATCTCAGGCTGAAAAGCGTTTTTACGCATTGTGCCATAACTTTTCAGGGAAGCTTCAGAACATGAAATTTTAACCTCCCACTATAGCAGAAAGGGTCTTTCTAGTAGGTGCACATCAAATCTAAGCTGTCTGAAGTGTTTTTCGAAAGTTATCAACACTTTTATGTTTGGCGTTCCGAAACCCACCTTATCTCAGGCTGAAAAGCGTTTTTGTGCATTGTGCCATAACTTTTCAGGGAAGCTTCAGAACATGAAATTTTAACCTCCCACTATAGCAGAAAGGGTCTTTCTAGTAGTTGCATATCAAATCTAAGCTGTCTGAAGTGTTTTTCAAAAGTTATCAACACTTTTATGTTTGGCGTTCCGAAACCCACCTTATCTCAGGCTGAAAAGCGTTTTTGTGCATTGTGCCATAACTTTTCAGGAAAGCTTCAGAACATGAAATTTTAACCTCCCACTATAGCAGAAAGGGTCTTTCTAGTAGTTGCACATCAAATCTAAACTGTCTGAAGTGTTTTTCCAAAGTTATCAACACTTTTATGTTTGGCGTTCCGAAACCCACCTTATCTCAGGCTGAAAAGCGTTTTTGTGCATTGTGCCATAACTTTTCAGGGAAGCTTCAGAACATGAAATTTTAACCTCCCACTATAGCAGAAATGGTCTTTCTAGTAGGTGCACATCAAATCTAAGCTCTCTGAAGTGTTTTTCGAAAGTTATCAACACTTTTATGTTTGGCGTTCCGAAACCCACCTTATCTCAGGCTGAAAAGCGTTTTTGTGCATTGTGCCATAACTTTTCAGGGAAGCTTCAGAACATGAAATTTTAACCTCCCACTATAGCAGAAAGGGTCTTTCTAGTAGTTGCACATCAAATCTAAACTGTCTGAAGTGTTTTTCCAAAGTTATTAACACTTTTATGTTTGTCGTTCCGAAACCCACCTTATCTCAGGCTGAAAAGCGTTTTTGTGCATTGTGCCATAACTTTTCAGGGAAGCTTCAGAACATGAAATTTTAACCTCCCACTATAGCAGAAAGGGTCTTTCTAGTAGTTGCACATCAAATCTAAACTGTCTGAAGTGTTTTTCCAATGTTATCAACACTTTTATGTTTGGCGTTCCGAAACCCACCTTATCTCAGGCTGAAAAGCGTTTTTGTGCATTGTGCCATAACTTTTCAGGGAAGCTTCAGAACATGAAATTTTAACCTCCCACTATAGCAGAAAGGGTCTTTCTAGTAGTTGCACATCAAATCTAATCTGTCTGAAGTGTTTTTCAAAAGTTATCAACACTTTTATGTTTGGCGTTCCGAAACCCACCTTATCTCAGGCTGAAAAGCGTTTTTGTGCATTGTGCCATAACTTTTCAGGAAAGCTTCAGAACATGAAATTTTAACCTCCCACTATAGCAGAAAGGGTCTTTCTAGTAGTTGCACATCAAATCTAAACTGTCTGAAGTGTTTTTCCAAAGTTATCAACACTTTTATGTTTGGCGTTCCGAAACCCACCTTATCTCAGGCTGAAAAGCGTTTTTACGCATTGTGCCATAACTTTTCAGGGAAGCTTCAGAACATGAAATTTTAACCTCCCACTATAGCAGAAAGGGTCTTTCTAGTAGGTGCACATCAAATCTAAGCTCTCTGAAGTGTTTTTCGAAAGTTATCAACACTTTTATATTTGGCGTTCCGAAACCCACCATATCTCAGGCTGAAAAGCGTTTTTGTGCATTGTGCCATAACTTTTCAGGAAAGCTTCAGAACATGAAATTTTAACCTCCCACTATAGCAGAAAGGGTCTTTCTAGTAGTTGCACATCAAATCTAAACTGTCTGAAGTGTTTTTCCAAAGTTATTAACACTTTTATGTTTGGCGTTCCGAAACCCACCTTATCTCAGGCTGAAAAGCGTGTTTGTGCATTGTGCCATAACTTTTCAGGGAAGCTTCAGAACATGAAATTTTAACCTCCCACTATAGCAGAAAGGGGGTTTCTAGTAGTTGCACATCAAATCTAAACTGTCTGAAGTGTTTTTCCAAAGTTATTAACACTTTTATGTTTGGCGTTCCGAAACCCACCTTATCTCAGGCTGAAAAGCGTTTTTGTGCATTGTGCCATAACTTTTCAGGGAAGCTTCAGAACATGAAATTTTAACCTCCCACTATAGCAGAAAGGGTCTTTCTAGTAGTTGCACATCAAATCTAAACTGTCTGAAGTGTTTTTCCAAAGTTATCAACACTTTTATGTTTGGCGTTCCGAAACCCACCTTATCTCAGGCTGAAAAGCGTTTTTACGCATTGTGCCATAACTTTTCAGGGAAGCTTCAGAACATGAAATTTTAACCTCCCACTATAGCAGAAAGGGTCTTTCTAGTAGGTGCACATCAAATCTAAGCTGTCTGAAGTGTTTTTCGAAAGTTATCAACACTTTTATGTTTGGCGTTCCGAAACCCACCTTATCTCAGGCTGAAAAGTGTTTTTGTGCATTGTGCCATAACTTTTCAGGGAAGCTTCAGAACATGAAATTTTAACCTCCCACTATAGCAGAAAGGGTCTTTCTAGTAGTTGCACATCAAATCTAAGCTGTCTGAAGTGTTTTTCCAAAGTTATCAACACTTTTATGTTTGGCGTTCCGAAACCCACCTTATCTCAGGCTGAAAAGCGTTTTTGTGCATTGTGCCATAACTTTTCAGGGAAGCTTCAGAACATGAAATTTTAACCTCCCACTATAGCAGAAAGGGTCTTTCTAGTAGTTGCACATCAAATCTAAACTGTCTGAAGTGTTTTTCCAAAGTTATTAACACTTTTATGTTTGGCGTTCCGAAACCCACCTTATCTCAGGCTGAAAAGCGTTTTTGTGCATTGTGCCATAACTTTTCAGGGAAGCTTCAGAACTTGAAATTTTAACCTCCCACTATAGCAGAAAGGGTCTTTCTAGTAGTTGCACATCAAATCTAAACTGTCTGAAGTGTTTTTCCAAAGTTATCAACACTTTTATGTTTGGCGTTCCGAAACCCACCTTATCTCAGGCTGAAAAGCGTTTTTACGCATTGTGCCATAACTTTTCAGGGAAGCTTCAGAACATGAAATTTTAACCTCCCACTATAGCAGAAAGGGTCTTTCTAGTAGGTGCACATCAAATCTAAGCTGTCTGAAGTGTTTTTCGAAAGTTATCAACACTTTTATGTTTGGCGTTCCGAAACCCACCTTATCTCAGGCTGAAAAGCGTTTTTGTGCATTGTGCCATAACTTTTCAGGGAAGCTTCAGAACATGAAATTTTAACCTCCCACTATAGCAGAAAGGGTCTTTCTAGTAGTTGCACATCAAATCTAAGCTGTCTGAAGTGTTTTTCAAAAGTTATCAACACTTTTATGTTTGGCGTTCCGAAACCCACCTTATCTCAGGCTGAAAAGCGTTTTTACGCATTGTGCCATAACTTTTCAGGGAAGCTTCAGAACATGAAATTTTAACCTCCCACTATAGCAGAAAGGGTCTTTCTAGTAGTTGCACATCAAATCTAAACTGTCTGAAGTGTTTTTCCAAAGTTATCAACACTTTTATGTTAGGCGTTCCGAAACCCACCTTATCTCAGGCTGAAAAGCGTTTTTGTGCATTGTGCCATAACTTTTCAGGGAAGCTTCAGAACATGAAATTTTAACCTCCCACTATAGCAGAAAGGGTCTTTCTAGTAGTTCCACATCAAATCTAAACTGTCTGAAGTGTTTTTCCAAAGTTATCAACACTTTTATGTTTGGCGTTCCGAAACCCACCTTATCTCAGGCTGAAAAGCGTTTTTGTGCATTGTGCCATAACTTTTCAGGGAAGCTTCAGAACATGAAATTTTAACCTCCCACTATAGCAGAAAGGGTCTTTCTAGTAGTTGCACATCAAATCTAAACTGTCTGAAGTGTTTTTCCAAAGTTATTAACACTTTTATGTTTGGCGTTCCGAAACCCACCTTATCTCAGGCTGAAAAGCGTTTTTGTGCATTGTGCCATAACTTTTCAGGGAAGCTTCAGAACATGAAATTTTAACCTCCCACTATAGCAGAAAGGGTCTTTCTAGTAGTTGCACATCAAATCTAAACTGTCTGAAGTGTTTTTCCAAAGTTATCAACACTTTTATGTTTGGCGTTCCGAAACCCACCTTATCTCAGGCTGAAAAGCGTTTTTACGCATTGTGCCATAACTTTTCAGGGAAGCTTCAGAACATGAAATTTTAACCTCCCACTATAGCAGAAAGGGTCTTTCTAGTAGGTGCACATCAAATCTAAGCTGTCTGAAGTGTTTTTCGAAAGTTATCAACACTTTTATGTTTGGCGTTCCGAAACCCACCTTATCTCAGGCTGAAAAGCGTTTTTGTGCATTGTGCCATAACTTTTCAGGGAAGCTTCAGAACATGAAATTTTAACCTCCCACTATAGCAGAAAGGGTCTTTCTAGTAGTTGCACATCAAATCTAAACTGTCTGAAGTGTTTTTCCAAAGTTATCAACACTTTTATGTTTGGCGTTCCGAAACCCACCTTATCTCAGGCTGAAAAGCGTTTTTGTGCATTGTGCCATAACTTTTCAGGGAAGCTTCAGAACATGAAATTTTAACCTCCCACTATAGCAGAAAGGGTCTTTCTAGTAGTTGCACATCAAATCTAAACTGTCTGAAGTGTTTTTCCAAAGTTATTAACACTTTTATGTTTGGCGTTCCGAAACCCACCTTATCTCAGGCTGAAAAGCGTTTTTGTGCATTGTGCCATAACTTTTCAGGGAAGCTTCAGAACATGAAATTTTAACCTCCCACTATAGCAGAAAGGGTCTTTCTAGTAGTTGCACATCAAATCTAAGCTGTCTGAAGTGTTTTTCAAAAGTTATCAACACTTTTATGTTTGGCGTTCCGAAACCCACCTTATCTCAGGCTGAAAAGCGTTTTTGTGCATTGTGCCATAACTTTTCAGGAAAGCTTCAGAACATGAAATTTTAACCTCCCACTATAGCAGAAAGGGTCTTTCTAGTAGGTGCACATCAAATCTAAACTGTCTGAAGTGTTTTTCCAAAGTTATTAACACTTTTATGTTTGGCGTTCCGAAACCCACCTTATCTCAGGCTGAAAAGCGTTTTTGTGCATTGTGCCATAACTTTTCAGGGAAGCTTCAGAACATGAAATTTTAACCTCCCACTATAGCAGAAAGGGTCTTTCTAGTAGTTGCACATCAAATCTAAACTGTCTGAAGTGTTTTTCCAAAGTTATCAACACTTTTATGTTTGGCGTTCCGAAACCCACCTTATCTCAGGCTGAAAAGCGTTTTTACGCATTGTGCCATAACTTTTCAGGGAAGCTTCAGAACATGAAATTTTAACCTCCCACTATAGCAGAAAGGGTCTTTCTAGTAGGTGCACATCAAATCTAAGCTGTCTGAAGTGTTTTTCCAAAGTTATTAACACTTTTATGTTTGGCGTTCCGAAACCCACCTTATCTCAGGCTGAAAAGCGTTTTTGTGCATTGTGCCATAACTTTTCAGGGAAGCTTCAGAACATGAAATTTTAACCTCCCACTATAGCAGAAAGGGTCTTTCTAGTAGGTGCACATCAAATCTAAGCTGTCTGAAGTGTTTTTCGAAAGTTATCAACACTTTTATGTTTGGCGTTCCGAAACCCACCTTATCTCAGGCTGAAAAGCGTTTTTGTGCATTGTGCCATAACTTTTCAGGGAAGCTTCAGAACATGAAATTTTAACCTCCCACTATAGCAGAAAGGGTCTTTCTAGTAGTTGCACATCAAATCTAAGCTGTCTGAAGTGTTTTTCAAAAGTTATCAACACTTTTATGTTTGGCGTTCCGAAACCCACCTTATCTCAGGCTGAAAAGCGTTTTTGTGCATTGTGCCATAACTTTTCAGGAAAGCTTCAGAACATGAAATTTTAACCTCCCACTATAGCAGAAAGGGTCTTTCTAGTAGTTGCACATCAAATCTAAACTGTCTGAAGTGTTTTTCCAAAGTTATCAACACTTTTATGTTTGGCGTTCCGAAACCCACCTTATCTCAGGCTGAAAAGCGTTTTTACGCATTGTGCCATAACTTTTCAGGGAAGCTTCAGAACATGAAATTTTAACCTCCCACTATAGCAGAAAGGGTCTTTCTAGTAGGTGCACATCAAATCTAAGCTCTCTGAAGTGTTTTTCGAAAGTTATCAACACTTTTATGTTTGGCGTTCCGAAACCCACCTTATCTCAGGCTGAAAAGCGTTTTTGTGCATTGTGCCATAACTTTTCAGGGAAGCTTCAGAACATGAAATTTTAACCTCCCACTATAGCAGAAAGGGTCTTTCTAGTAGTTGCACATCAAATCTAAACTGTCTGAAGTGTTTTTCCAAAGTTATCAACACTTTTATGTTTGGCGTTCCGAAACCCACCTTATCTCAGGCTGAAAAGCGTTTTTGTGCATTGTGCCATAACTTTTCAGGGAAGCTTCAGAACATGAAATTTTAACCTCCCACTATAGCAGAAAGGGTCTTTCTAGTAGTTGCACATCAAATCTAAACTGTCTGAAGTGTTTTTCCAAAGTTATTAACACTTTTATGTTTGGCGTTCCGAAACCCACCTTATCTCAGGCTGAAAAGCGTTTTTGTGCATTGTGCCATAACTTTTCAGGGAAGCTTCAGAACATGAAATTTTAACCTCCCACTATAGCAGAAAGGGTCTTTCTAGTAGTTGCACATCAAATCTAAACTGTCTGAAGTGTTTTTCCAAAGTTATCAACACTTTTATGTTTGGCGTTCCGAAACCCACCTTCTCTCAGGCTGAAAAGCGTTTTTGTGCATTGTGCCATAACTTTTCAGGAAAGCTTCAGAACATGAAATTTTAACCTCCCACTATAGCAGAAAGGGTCTTTCTAGTAGTTGCACATCAAATCTAAACTGTCTGAAGTGTTTTTCCAAAGTTATCAACACTTTTATGTTTGGCGTTCCGAAACCCACCTTATCTCAGGCTGAAAAGCGTTTTTGTGCATTGTGCCATAACTTTTCAGGGAAGCTTCAGAACATGAAATTTTAACCTCCCACTATAGCAGAAAGGGTCTTTCTAGTAGTTGCACATCAAATCTAAGCTGTCTGAAGTGTTTTTCAAAAGTTATCAACACTTTTATGTTTGGCGTTCCGAAACCCACCTTATCTCAGGCTGAAAAGCGTTTTTGTGCATTGTGCCATAACTTTTCAGGAAAGCTTCAGAACATGAAATTTTAACCTCCCACTATAGCAGAAAGGGTCTTTCTAGTAGTTGCACATCAAATCTAAACTGTCTGAAGTGTTTTTCCAAAGTTATCAACACTTTTATGTTTGGCGTTCCGAAACCCACCTTATCTCAAGCTGAAAAGCGTTTTTACGCATTGTGCCATTACTTTTCAGGGAAGCTTCAGAACATGAAATTTTAACCTCCCACTATAGCAGAAAGGGTCTTTCTAGTAGTTGCACATCAAATCTAAGCTCTCTGAAGTGTTTCTCGAAAGTTATCAACACTTTTATGTTTGGCGTTCCGAAACCCACCTTATCTCAGGCTGAAAAGCGTTTTTGTGCATTGTGCCATAACTTTTCAGGGAAGCTTCAGAACATGAAATTTTAACCTCCCACTATAGCAGAAAGGGTCTTTCTAGTAGTTGCACATCAAATCTAAACTGTCTGAAGTGTTTTTCCAAAGTTATTAACACTTTTATGTTTGGCGTTCCGAAACCCACCTTATCTCAGGCTGAAAAGCGTTTTTGTGCATTGTGCCATAACTTTTCAGGGAAGCTTCAGAACATGAAATTTTAACCTCCCACTATTGCAGAAAGGGTCTTTCTAGTAGTTGCACATCAAATCTAAGCTGTCTGAAGTGTTTTTCAAAAGTTATCAACACTTTTATGTTTGGCGTTCCGAAACCCACCTTATCTCAGGCTGAAAAGCGTTTTTGTGCATTGTGCCATAACTTTTCAGGAAAGCTTCAGAACATGAAATTTTAACCTCCCACTATAGCAGAAAGGGTCTTTCTAGTAGGTGCACATCAAATCTAAACTGTCTGATGTGTTTTTCCAAAGTTATTAACACTTTTATGTTTGGCGTTCCGAAACCCACCTTATCTCAGGCTGAAAAGCGTTTTTGTGCATTGTGCCATAACTTTTCAGGGAAGCTTCAGAACATGAAATTTTAACCTCCCACTATAGCAGAAAGGGTCTTTCTAGTAGTTGCACATCAAATCTAAACTGTCTGAAGTGTTTTTCCAAAGTTATCAACACTTTTATGTTTGGCGTTCCGAAACCCACCTTATCTCAGGCTGAAAAGCGTTTTTACGCATTGTGCCATAACTTTTCAGGGAAGCTTCAGAACATGAAATTTTAACCTCCCACTATAGCAGAAAGGGTCTTTCTAGTAGGTGCACATCAAATCTAAGCTGTCTGAAGTGTTTTTCCAAAGTTATTAACACTTTTATGTTTGGCGTTCCGAAACCCACCTTATCTCAGGCTGAAAAGCGTTTTTGTGCATTGTGCCATAACTTTTCAGGGAAGCTTCAGAACATGAAATTTTAACCTCCCACTATAGCAGAAAGGGTCTTTCTAGTAGGTGCACATCAAATCTAAGCTGTCTGAAGTGTTTTTCGAAAGTTATCAACACTTTTATGTTTGGCGTTCCGAAACCCACCTTATCTCAGGCTGAAAAGCGTTTTTGTGCATTGTGCCATAACTTTTCAGGGAAGCTTCAGAACATGAAATTTTAACCTCCCACTATAGCAGAAAGGGTCTTTCTAGTAGTTGCACATCAAATCTAAGCTGTCTGAAGTGTTTTTCAAAAGTTATCAACACTTTTATGTTTGGCGTTCCGAAACCCACCTTATCTCAGGCTGAAAAGCGTTTTTGTGCATTGTGCCATAACTTTTCAGGAAAGCTTCAGAACATGAAATTTTAACCTCCCACTATAGCAGAAAGGGTCTTTCTAGTAGTTGCACATCAAATCTAAACTGTCTGAAGTGTTTTTCCAAAGTTATCAACACTTTTATGTTTGGCGTTCCGAAACCCACCTTATCTCAGGCTGAAAAGCGTTTTTACGCATTGTGCCATAACTTTTCAGGGAAGCTTCAGAACATGAAATTTTAACCTCCCACTATAGCAGAAAGGGTCTTTCTAGTAGGTGCACATCAAATCTAAGCTCTCTGAAGTGTTTTTCGAAAGTTATCAACACTTTTATGTTTGGCGTTCCGAAACCCACCTTATCTCAGGCTGAAAAGCGTTTTTGTGCATTGTGCCATAACTTTTCAGGGAAGCTTCAGAACATGAAATTTTAACCTCCCACTATAGCAGAAAGGGTCTTTCTAGTAGTTGCACATCAAATCTAAACTGTCTGAAGTGTTTTTCCAAAGTTATCAACACTTTTATGTTTGGCGTTCCGAAACCCACCTTATCTCAGGCTGAAAAGCGTTTTTGTGCATTGTGCCATAACTTTTCAGGGAAGCTTCAGAACATGAAATTTTAACCTCCCACTATAGCAGAAAGGGTCTTTCTAGTAGTTGCACATCAAATCTAAACTGTCTGAAGTGTTTTTCCAAAGTTATTAACACTTTTATGTTTGGCGTTCCGAAACCCACCTTATCTCAGGCTGAAAAGCGTTTTTGTGCATTGTGCCATAACTTTTCAGGGAAGCTTCAGAACATGAAATTTTAACCTCCCACTATAGCAGAAAGGGTCTTTCTAGTAGTTGCACATCAAATCTAAACTGTCTGAAGTGTTTTTCCAAAGTTATCAACACTTTTATGTTTGGCGTTCCGAAACCCACCTTCTCTCAGGCTGAAAAGCGTTTTTGTGCATTGTGCCATAACTTTTCAGGAAAGCTTCAGAACATGAAATTTTAACCTCCCACTATAGCAGAAAGGGTCTTTCTAGTAGTTGCACATCAAATCTAAACTGTCTGAAGTGTTTTTCCAAAGTTATCAACACTTTTATGTTTGGCGTTCCGAAACCCACCTTATCTCAGGCTGAAAAGCGTTTTTGTGCATTGTGCCATAACTTTTCAGGGAAGCTTCAGAACATGAAATTTTAACCTCCCACTATAGCAGAAAGGGTCTTTCTAGTAGTTGCACATCAAATCTAAGCTGTCTGAAGTGTTTTTCAAAAGTTATCAACACTTTTATGTTTGGCGTTCCGAAACCCACCTTATCTCAGGCTGAAAAGCGTTTTTGTGCATTGTGCCATAACTTTTCAGGAAAGCTTCAGAACATGAAATTTTAACCTCCCACTATAGCAGAAAGGGTCTTTCTAGTAGTTGCACATCAAATCTAAACTGTCTGAAGTGTTTTTCCAAAGTTATCAACACTTTTATGTTTGGCGTTCCGAAACCCACCTTATCTCAAGCTGAAAAGCGTTTTTACGCATTGTGCCATAACTTTTCAGGGAAGCTTCAGAACATGAAATTTTAACCTCCCACTATAGCAGAAAGGGTCTTTCTAGTAGTTGCACATCAAATCTAAGCTCTCTGAAGTGTTTCTCGAAAGTTATCAACACTTTTATGTTTGGCGTTCCGAAACCCACCTTATCTCAGGCTGAAAAGCGTTTTTGTGCATTGTGCCATAACTTTTCAGGGAAGCTTCAGAACATGAAATTTTAACCTCCCACTATAGCAGAAAGGGTCTTTCTAGTAGTTGCACATCAAATCTAAACTGTCTGAAGTGTTTTTCCAAAGTTATTAACACTTTTATGTTTGGCGTTCCGAAACCCACCTTATCTCAGGCTGAAAAGCGTTTTTGTGCATTGTGCCATAACTTTTCAGGAAAGCTTCAGAACATGAAATTTTAACCTCCCACTATAGCAGAAAGGGTCTTTCTAGTAGTTGCACATCAAATCTAAACTGTCTGAAGTGTTTTTCCAAAGTTATCAACACTTTTATGTTTGGCGTTCCGAAACCCACCTTATCTCAGGCTGAAAAGCGTTTTTGTGCATTGTGCCATAACTTTTCAGGGAAGCTTCAGAACATGAAATTTTAACCTCCCACTATAGCAGAAAGGGTCTTTCTAGTAGTTGCACATCAAATCTAAGCTGTCTGAAGTGTTTTTCAAAAGTTATCAACACTTTTATGTTTGGCGTTCCGAAACCCACCTTATCTCAGGCTGAAAAGCGTTTTTGTGCATTGTGCCATAACTTTTCAGGAAAGCTTCAGAACATGAAATTTTAACCTCCCACTATAGCAGAAAGGGTCTTTCTAGTAGTTGCACATCAAATCTAAACTGTCTGAAGTGTTTTTCCAAAGTTATCAACACTTTTATGTTTGGCGTTCCGAAACCCACCTTATCTCAGGCTGAAAAGCGTTTTTACGCATTGTGCCATAACTTTTCAGGGAAGCTTCAGAACATGAAATTTTAACCTCCCACTATAGCAGAAAGGGTCTTTCTAGTAGGTGCACATCAAATCTAAGCTCTCTGAAGTGTTTTTCGAAAGTTATCAACACTTTTATGTTTGGCGTTCCGAAACCCACCTTATCTCAGGCTGAAAAGCGTTTTTGTGCATTGTGCCATAACTTTTCAGGGAAGCTTCAGAACATGAAATTTTAACCTCCCACTATAGCAGAAAGGGTCTTTCTAGTAGTTGCACATCAAATCTAAACTGTCTGAAGTGTTTTTCCAAAGTTATTAACACTTTTATGTTTGGCGTTCCGAAACCCACCTTATCTCAGGCTGAAAAGCGTTTTTGTGCATTGTGCCATAACTTTTCAGGGAAGCTTCAGAACATGAAATTTTAACCTCGCACTATAGCAGAAAGGGTCTTTCTAGTAGTTGCACATCAAATCTAAACTGTCTGAAGTGTTTTTCAAAAGTTATCAACACTTTTATGTTTGGCGTTCCGAAACCCACCTTATCTCAGGCTGAAAAGCGTTTTTGTGCATTGTGCCATAACTTTTCAGGAAAGCTTCAGAACATGAAATTTTAACCTCCCACTATAGCAGAAAGGGTCTTTCTAGTAGTTGCACATCAAATCTAAACTGTCTGAAGTGTTTTTCCAAAGTTATCAACACTTTTATGTTTGGCGTTCCGAAACCCACCTTATCTCAGGCTGAAAAGCGTTTTTACGCATTGTGCCATAACTTTTCAGGGAAGCTTCAGAACATGAAATTTTAACCTCCCACTATAGCAGAAATGGTCTTTCTAGTAGGTGCACATCAAATCTAAGCTCTCTGAAGTGTTTTTCGAAAGTTATCAACACTTTTATGTTTGGCGTTCCGAAACCCACCTTATCTCAGGCTGAAAAGCGTTTTTGTGCATTGTGCCATAACTTTTCAGGGAAGCTTCAGAACATGAAATTTTAACCTCCCACTATAGCAGAAAGGGTCTTTCTAGTAGTTGCACATCAAATCTAAGCTGTCTGAAGTGTTTTTCAAAAGTTATCAACACTTTTATGTTTGGCGTTCCGAAACCCACCTTATCTCAGGCTGAAAAGCGTTTTTGTGCATTGTGCCATAACTTTTCAGGAAAGCTTCAGAACATGAAATTTTAACCTCCCACTATAGCAGAAAGGGTCTTTCTAGTAGTTGCACATCAAATCTAAACTGTCTGAAGTGTTTTTCCAAAGTTATCAACACTTTTATGTTTGGCGTTCCGAAACCCACCTTCTCTCAGGCTGAAAAGCGTTTTTGTGCATTGTGCCATAACTTTTCAGGAAAGCTTCAGAACATGAAATTTTAACCTCCCACTATAGCAGAAAGGGTCTTTCTAGTAGTTGCACATCAAATCTAAACTGTCTGAAGTGTTTTTCCAAAGTTATCAACACTTTTATGTTTGGCGTTCCGAAACCCACCTTATCTCAGGCTGAAAAGCGTTTTTGTGCATTGTGCCATAACTTTTCAGGGAAGCTTCAGAACATGAAATTTTAACCCACCACTATAGCAGAAAGGGTCTTTCTAGTAGTTGCACATCAAATCTAAGCTGTCTGAAGTGTTTTTCAAAAGTTATCAACACTTTTATGTTTGGCGTTCCGAAACCCACCTTATCTCAGGCTGAAAAGCGTTTTTGTGCATTGTGCCATAACTTTTCAGGAAAGCTTCAGAACATGAAATTTTAACCTCCCACTATAGCAGAAAGGGTCTTTCTAGTAGTTGCACATCAAATCTAAACTGTCTGAAGTGTTTTTCCAAAGTTATCAACACTTTTATGTTTGGCGTTCCGAAACCCACCTTATCTCAAGCTGAAAAGCGTTTTTACGCATTGTGCCATAACTTTTCAGGGAAGCTTCAGAACATGAAATTTTAACCTCCCACTATAGCAGAAAGGGTCTTTCTAGTAGTTGCACATCAAATCTAAGCTCTCTGAAGTGTTTCTCGAAAGTTATCAACACTTTTATGTTTGGCGTTCCGAAACCCACCTTATCTCAGGCTGAAAAGCGTTTTTGTGCATTGTGCCATAACTTTTCAGGGAAGCTTCAGAACATGAAATTTTAACCTCCCACTATAGCAGAAAGGGTCTTTCTAGTAGTTGCACATCAAATCTAAACTGTCTGAAGTGTTTTTCCAAAGTTATTAACACTTTTATGTTTGGCGTTCCGAAACCCACCTTATCTCAGGCTGAAAAGCGTTTTTGTGCATTGTGCCATAACTTTTCAGGAAAGCTTCAGAACATGAAATTTTAACCTCCCACTATAGCAGAAAGGGTCTTTCTAGTAGTTGCACATCAAATCTAAACTGTCTGAAGTGTTTTTCCAAAGTTATCAACACTTTTATGTTTGGCGTTCCGAAACCCACCTTATCTCAGGCTGAAAAGCGTTTTTGTGCATTGTGCCATAACTTTTCAGGGAAGCTTCAGAACATGAAATTTTAACCTCCCACTATAGCAGAAAGGGTCTTTCTAGTAGTTGCACATCAAATCTAAGCTGTCTGAAGTGTTTTTCAAAAGTTATCAACACTTTTATGTTTGGCGTTCCGAAACCCACCTTATCTCAGGCTGAAAAGCGTTTTTGTGCATTGTGCCATAACTTTTCAGGAAAGCTTCAGAACATGAAATTTTAACCTCCCACTATAGCAGAAAGGGTCTTTCTAGTAGTTGCACATCAAATCTAAACTGTCTGAAGTGTTTTTCCAAAGTTATCAACACTTTTATGTTTGGCGTTCCGAAACCCACCTTATCTCAGGCTGAAAAGCGTTTTTACGCATTGTGCCATAACTTTTCAGGGAAGCTTCAGAACATGAAATTTTAACCTCCCACTATAGCAGAAAGGGTCTTTCTAGTAGGTGCACATCAAATCTAAGCTCTCTGAAGTGTTTTTCGAAAGTTATCAACACTTTTATGTTTGGCGTTCCGAAACCCACCTTATCTCAGGCTGAAAAGCGTTTTTGTGCATTGTGCCATAACTTTTCAGGGAAGCTTCAGAACATGAAATTTTAACCTCCCACTATAGCAGAAAGGGTCTTTCTAGTAGTTGCACATCAAATCTAAACTGTCTGAAGTGTTTTTCCAAAGTTATTAACACTTTTATGTTTGGCGTTCCGAAACCCACCTTATCTCAGGCTGAAAAGCGTTTTTGTGCATTGTGCCATAACTTTTCAGGGAAGCTTCAGAACATGAAATTTTAACCTCCCACTATAGCAGAAAGGGTCTTTCTAGTAGTTGCACATCAAATCTAAACTGTCTGAAGTGTTTTTCAAAAGTTATCAACACTTTTATGTTTGGCGTTCCGAAACCCACCTTATCTCAGGCTGAAAAGCGTTTTTGTGCATTGTGCCATAACTTTTCAGGAAAGCTTCAGAACATGAAATTTTAACCTCCCACTATAGCAGAAAGGGTCTTTCTAGTAGTTGCACATCAAATCTAAACTGTCTGAAGTGTTTTTCCAAAGTTATCAACACTTTTATGTTTGGCGTTCCGAAACCCACCTTATCTCAGGCTGAAAAGCGTTTTTACGCATTGTGCCATAACTTTTCAGGGAAGCTTCAGAACATGAAATTTTAACCTCCCACTATAGCAGAAATGGTCTTTCTAGTAGGTGCACATCAAATCTAAGCTCTCTAAAGTGTTTTTCGAAAGTTATCAACACTTTTATGTTTGGCGTTCCGAAACCCACCTTATCTCAGGCTGAAAAGCGTTTTTGTGCATTGTGCCATAACTTTTCAGGAAAGCTTCAGAACATGAAATTTTAACCTCCCACTATAGCAGAAAGGGTCTTTCTAGTAGTTGCACATCAAATCTAAACTGTCTGAAGTGTTTTTCCAAAGTTATCAACACTTTTATGTTTGGCGTTCCGAAACCCACCTTATCTCAGGCTGAAAAGCGTTTTTGTGCATTGTGCCATAACTTTTCAGGAAAGCTTCAGAACATGAAATTTTAACCTCCCACTATAGCAGAAAGGGTCTTTCTAGTAGTTGCACATCAAATCTAAACTGTCTGAAGTGTTTTTCCAAAGTTATCAACACTTTTATGTTTGGCGTTCCGAAACCCACCTTATCTCAGGCTGAAAAGCGTTTTTACGCATTGTGCCATAACTTTTCAGGGAAGCTTCAGAACATGAAATTTTAACCTCCCACTATAGCAGAAATGGTCTTTCTAGTAGGTGCACATCAAATCTAAGCTCTCTGAAGTGTTTTTCGAAAGTTATCAACACTTTTATGTTTGGCGTTCCGAAACCCACCTTATCTCAGGCTGAAAAGCGTTTTTGTGCATTGTGCCATAACTTTTCAGGGAACCTTCAGAACATGAAATTTTAACCTCCCACTATAGCAGAAAGGGTCTTTCTAGTAGTTGCACATCAAATCTAAACTGTCTGAAGTGTTTTTCCAAAGTTATTAACACTTTTATGTTTGTCGTTCCGAAACCCACCTTATCTCAGGCTGAAAAGCGTTTTTGTGCATTGTGCCATAACTTTTCAGGGAAGCTTCAGAACATGAAATTTTAACCTCCCACTATAGCAGAAAGGGTCTTTCTAGTAGTTGCACATCAAATCTAAACTGTCTGAAGTGTTTTTCCAATGTTATCAACACTTTTATGTTTGGCGTTCCGAAACCCACCTTATCTCAGGCTGAAAAGCGTTTTTGTGCATTGTGCCATAACTTTTCAGGGAAGCTTCAGAACATGAAATTTTAACCTCCCACTATAGCAGAAAGGGTCTTTCTAGTAGTTGCACATCAAATCTAATCTGTCTGAAGTGTTTTTCAAAAGTTATCAACACTTTTATGTTTGGCGTTCCGAAACCCACCTTATCTCAGGCTGAAAAGCGTTTTTGTGCATTGTGCCATAACTTTTCAGGAAAGCTTCAGAACATGAAATTTTAACCTCCCACTATAGCAGAAAGGGTCTTTCTAGTAGTTGCACATCAAATCTAAACTGTCTGAAGTGTTTTTCCAAAGTTATCAACACTTTTATGTTTGGCGTTCCGAAACCCACCTTATCTCAGGCTGAAAAGCGTTTTTACGCATTGTGCCATAACTTTTCAGGGAAGCTTCAGAACATGAAATTTTAACCTCCCACTATAGCAGAAAGGGTCTTTCTAGTAGGTGCACATCAAATCTAAGCTCTCTGAAGTGTTTTTCGAAAGTTATCAACACTTTTATGTTTGGCGTTCCGAAACCCACCATATCTCAGGCTGAAAAGCGTTTTTGTGCATTGTGCCATAACTTTTCAGGAAAGCTTCAGAACATGAAATTTTAACCTCCCACTATAGCAGAAAGGGTCTTTCTAGTAGTTGCACATCAAATCTAAACTGTCTGAAGTGTTTTTCCAAAGTTATTAACACTTTTATGTTTGGCGTTCCGAAACCCACCTTATCTCAGGCTGAAAAGCGTGTTTGTGCATTGTGCCATAACTTTTCAGGGAAGCTTCAGAACATGAAATTTTAACCTCCCACTATAGCAGAAAGGGGGTTTCTAGTAGTTGCACATCAAATCTAAACTGTCTGAAGTGTTTTTCCAAAGTTATTAACACTTTTATGTTTGGCGTTCCGAAACCCACCTTATCTCAGGCTGAAAAGCGTTTTTGTGCATTGTGCCATAACTTTTCAGGGAAGCTTCAGAACATGAAATTTTAACCTCCCACTATAGCAGAAAGGGTCTTTCTAGTAGTTGCACATCAAATCTAAACTGTCTGAAGTGTTTTTCCAAAGTTATCAACACTTTTATGTTTGGCGTTCCGAAACCCACCTTATCTCAGGCTGAAAAGCGTTTTTACGCATTGTGCCATAACTTTTCAGGGAAGCTTCAGAACATGAAATTTTAACCTCCCACTATAGCAGAAAGGGTCTTTCTAGTAGGTGCACATCAAATCTAAGCTGTCTGAAGTGTTTTTCGAAAGTTATCAACACTTTTATGTTTGGCGTTCCGAAACCCAGCTTATCTCAGGCTGAAAAGCGTTTTTGTGCATTGTGCCATAACTTTTCAGGGAA
Source organism: Synchiropus splendidus (assembly GCF_027744825.2). Lineage (NCBI taxonomy): Eukaryota > Metazoa > Chordata > Actinopteri > Syngnathiformes > Callionymidae > Synchiropus > Synchiropus splendidus. Next base: position 156,266 of record NW_026527060.1, read on the forward strand.
GCTTCAGAACATGAAATTTTAACCTCCCACTATAGCAGAAAGGGTCTTTCTAGTAGTTGCACATCAAATCTAATCTGTCTGAAGTGTTTTTCAAAAGTTATCAACACTTTTATGTTTGGCGTTCCGAAACCCACCTTATCTCAGGCTGAAAAGCGTTTTTGTGCATTGTGCCATAACTTTTCAGGAAAGCTTCAGAACATGAAATTTTAACCTCCCACTATAGCAGAAAGGGTCTTTCTAGTAGTTGCACATCAAATCTAAACTGTCTGAAGTGTTTTTCCAAAGTTATCAACAGTTTTATGTTTGGCGTTCCGAAACCCACCTTATCTCAGGCTGAAAAGCGTTTTTACGCATTGTGCCATAACTTTTCAGGGAAGCTTCAGAACATGAAATTTTAACCTCCCACTATAGCAGAAAGGGTCTTTCTAGTAGGTGCACAACAAATCTAAGCTCTCTGAAGTGTTTTTCGAAAGTTATCAACACTTTTATGTTTGGCGTTCCGAAACCCACCATATCTCAGGCTGAAAAGCGTTTTTGTGCATTGTGCCATAACTTTTCAGGAAAGCTTCAGAACATGAAATTTTAACCTCCCACTATAGCAGAAAGGGTCTTTCTAGTAGTTGCACATCAAATCTAAACTGTCTGAAGTGTTTTTCCAAAGTTATTAACACTTTTATGTTTGGCGTTCCGAAACCCACCTTATCTCAGGCTGAAAAGCGTGTTTGTGCATTGTGCCATAACTTTTCAGGGAAGCTTCAGAACATGAAATTTTAACCTCCCACTATAGCAGAAAGGGGGTTTCTAGTAGTTGCACATCAAATCTAAACTGTCTGAAGTGTTTTTCCAAAGTTATTAACACTTTTATGTTTGGCGTTCCGAAACCCACCTTATCTCAGGCTGAAAAGCGTTTTTGTGCATTGTGCCATAACTTTTCAGGGAAGCTTCAGAACATGAAATTTTAACCTCCCACTATAGCAGAAAGGGTCTTTCTAGTAGTTGCACATCAAATCTAAACTGTCTGAAGTGTTTTTCCAAAGTTATCAACACTTTTATGTTTGGCGTTCCGAAACCCACCTTATCTCAGGCTGAAAAGCGTTTTTACGCATTGTGCCATAACTTTTCAGGGAAGCTTCAGAACATGAAATTTTAACCTCCCACTATAGCAGAAAGGGTCTTTCTAGTAGGTGCACATCAAATCTAAGCTGTCTGAAGTGTTTTTCGAAAGTTATCAACACTTTTATGTTTGGCGTTCCGAAACCCACCTTATCTCAGGCTGAAAAGCGTTTTTGTGCATTGTGCCATAACTTTTCAGGGAAGCTTCAGAACATGAAATTTTAACCTCCCACTATAGCAGAAAGGGTCTTTCTAGTAGTTGCACATCAAATCTAAACTGTCTGAAGTGTTTTTCCAAAGTTATTAACACTTTTATGTTTGGCGTTCCGAAACCCGCCTTATCTCAGGCTGAAAAGCGTTTTTGTGCATTGTGCCATAACTTTTCAGGGAAGCTTCAGAACATGAAATTTTAACCTCCCACTATAGCAGAAAGGGTCTTTCTAGTAGTTGCACATCAAATCTAAACTGTCTGAAGTGTTTTTCCTAAGTTATCAACACTTTTATGTTTGGCGTTCCGAAACCCACCTTATCTCAGGCTGAAAAGCGTTTTTACGCATTGTGCCATAACTTTTCAGGGAAGCTTCAGAACATGAAATTTTAACCTCCCACTATAGCAGAAAGGGTCTTTCTAGTAGGTGCACATCAAATCTAAGCTGTCTGAAGTGTTTTTCGAAAGTTATCAACACTTTTATGTTTGGCGTTCCGAAACCCACCTTATCTCAGGCTGAAAAGCGTTTTTGTGCATTGTGCCATAACTTTTCAGGGAAGCTTCAGAACATGAAATTTTAACCTCCCACTATAGCAGAAAGGGTCTTTCTAGTAGTTGCACATCAAATCTAAGCTGTCTGAAGTGTTTTTCAAAAGTTATCAACACTTTTATGTTTGGCGTTCCGAAACCCACCTTATCTCAGGCTGAAAAGCGTTTTTACGCATTGTGCCATAACTTTTCAGGGAAGCTTCAGAACATGAAATTTTAACCTCCCACTATAGCAGAAAGGGTCTTTCTAGTAGTTGCACATCAAATCTAAACTGTCTGAAGTGTTTTTCCAAAGTTATCAACACTTTTATGTTTGGCGTTCCGAAACCCACCTTATCTCAGGCTGAAAAGCGTTTTTGTGCATTGTGCCATAACTTTTCAGGGAAGCTTCAGAACATGAAATTTTAACCTCCCACTATAGCAGAAAGGGTCTTTCTAGTAGTTGCACATCAAATCTAAACTGTCTGAAGTGTTTTTCCAAAGTTATCAACACTTTTATGTTTGGCGTTCCGAAACCCACCTTATCTCAGGCTGAAAAGCGTTTTTGTGCATTGTGCCATAACTTTTCAGGGAAGCTTCAGAACATGAAATTTTAACCTCCCACTATAGCAGAAAGGGTCTTTCTAGTAGTTGCACATCAAATCTAAACTGTCTGAAGTGTTTTTCCAAAGTTATTAACACTTTCATGTTTGGCGTTCCGAAACCCACCTTATCTCAGGCTGAAAAGCGTTTTTGTGCATTGTGCCATAACTTTTCAGGGAAGCTTCAGAACATGAAATTTTAACCTCCCACTATAGCAGAAAGGGTCTTTCTAGTAGTTGCACATCAAATCTAAACTGTCTGAAGTGTTTTTCCAAAGTTATCAACACTTTTATGTTTGGCGTTCCGAAACCCACCTTATCTCAGGCTGAAAAGCGTTTTTACGCATTGTGCCATAACTTTTCAGGGAAGCTTCAGAACATGAAATTTTAACCTCCCACTATAGCAGAAAGGGACTTTCTAGTAGGTGCACATCAAATCTAAACTGTCTGAAGTGTTTTTCCAAAGTTATTAACACTTTTATGTTTGGCGTTCCGAAACCCACCTTATCTCAGGCTGAAAAGCGTTTTTGTGCATTGTGCCATAACTTTTCAGGGAAGCTTCAGAACATGAAATTTTAACCTCCCACTATAGCAGAAAGGGTCTTTCTAGTAGTTGCACATCAAATCTAAACTGTCTGAAGTGTTTTTCCAAAGTTATTAACACTTTTATGTTTGGCGTTCCGAAACCCACCTTATCTCAGGCTGAAAAGCGTTTTTGTGCATTGTGCCATAACTTTTCAGGGAAGCTTCAGAACATGAAATTTTAACCTCCCACTATAGCAGAAAGGGTCTTTCTAGTAGTTGCACATCAAATCTAAACTGTCTGAAGTGTTTTTCCAAAGTTATCAACACTTTTATGTTTGGCGTTCCGAAACCCACCTTATCTCAGGCTGAAAAGCGTTTTTACGCATTGTGCCATAACTTTTCAGGGAAGCTTCAGAACATGAAATTTTAACCTCCCACTATAGCAGAAAGGGTCTTTCTAGTAGGTGCACATCAAATCTAAGCTGTCTGAAGTGTTTTTCCAAAGTTATTAACACTTTTATGTTTGGCGTTCCGAAACCCACCTTATCTCAGGCTGAAAAGCGTTTTTGTGCATTGTGCCATAACTTTTCAGGGAAGCTTCAGAACATGAAATTTTAACCTCCCACTATAGCAGAAAGGGTCTTTCTAGTAGTTGCACATCAAATCTAAACTGTCTGAAGTGTTTTTCCAAAGTTATCAACACTTTTATGTTTGGCGTTCCGAAACCCACCTTATCTCAGGCTGAAAAGCGTTTTTACGCATTGTGCCATAACTTTTCAGGGAAGCTACAGAACATGAAATTTTAACCTCCCACTATAGCAGAAAGGGTCTTTCTAGTAGGTGCACATCAAATCTAAGCTGTCTGAAGTGTTTTTCGAAAGTTATCAACACTTTTATGTTTGGCGTTCCGAAACCCACCTTATCTCAGGCTGAAAAGCGTTTTTGTGCATTGTGCCATAACTTTTCAGGGAAGCTTCAGAACATGACATTTTAACCTCCCACTATAGCAGAAAGGGTCTTTCTAGTAGTTGCACATCAAATCTAAGCTGTCTGAAGTGTTTTTCAAAAGTTATCAACACTTTTATGTTTGGCGTTCCGAAACCCACCTTATCTCAGGCTGAAAAGCGTTTTTGTGCATTGTGCCATAACTTTTCAGGAAAGCTTCAGAACATGAAATTTTAACCTCCCACTATAGCAGAAAGGGTCTTTCTAGTAGTTGCACATCAAATCTAAACTGTCTGAAGTGTTTTTCCAAAGTTATCAACACTTTTATGTTTGGCGTTCCGAAACCCACCTTATCTCAGGCTGAAAAGCGTTTTTACGCATTGTGCCATAACTTTTCAGGGAAGCTTCAGAACATGAAATTTTAACCTCCCACTATAGCAGAAAGGGTCTTTCTAGTAGGTGCACATCAAATCTAAGCTCTCTGAAGTGTTTTTCGAAAGTTATCAACACTTTTATGTTTGGCGTTCCGAAACCCACCTTATCTCAGGCTGAAAAGCGTTTTTGTGCATTGTGCCATAACTTTTCAGGGAAGCTTCAGAACATGAAATTTTAACCTCCCACTATAGCAGAAAGGGTCTTTCTAGTAGGTGCACATCAAATCTAAGCTCTCTGAAGTAATTTTCGAAAGTTATCAACACTTTTATGTTTGGCGTTCCGAAACCCACCTTATCTCAGGCTGAAAAGCGTTTTTGTGCATTGTGCCATAACTTTTCAGGGAAGCTACAGAACATGAAATTTTAACCTCCCACTATAGCAGAAAGGGTCTTTCTAGTAGTTGCACATCAAATCTAAACTGTCTGAAGTGTTTTTCCAAAGTTATTAACACTTTTATGTTTGGCGTTCCGAAACCCACCTTATCTCAGGCTGAAAAGCGTTTTTGTGCATTGTGCCATAACTTTTCAGGGAAGCTTCAGAACATAAAATTTTAACCTCCCACTATAGCAGAAAGGGTCTTTCTAGTAGTTGCACATCAAATCTAAGCTGTCTGAAGTGTTTTTCAAAAGTTATCAACACTTTTATGTTTGGCGTTCCGAAACCCACCTTATCTCAGGCTGAAAAGCGTTTTTGTGCATTGTGCCATAACTTTTCAGGAAAGCTTCAGAACATGAAATTTTAACCTCCCACTATAGCAGAAAGCGTCTTTCTAGTAGTTGCACATCAAATCTAAACTGTCTGAAGTGTTTTTCCAAAGTTATCAACACTTTTATGTTTGGCGTTCCGAAACCCACCTTATCTCAGGCTGAAAAGCGTTTTTGTGCATTGTGCCATAACTTTTCAGGGAAGCTTCAGAACATGAAATTTTAACCTCCCACTATAGCAGAAAGGGTCTTTCTAGTAGTTGCACATCAAATCTAAGCTGTCTGAAGTGTTTTTCAAAAGTTATCAACACTTTTATGTTTGGCGTTCCGAAACCCACCTTATCTCAGGCTGAAAAGCGTTTTTACGCATTGTGCCATAACTTTTCAGGGAAGCTTCAGAACATGAAATTTTAACCTCCCACTATAGCAGAAAGGGTCTTTATAGTAGGTGCACATCAAATCTAAGCTCTCTGAAGTGTTTTTCGAAAGTTATCAACACTTTTATGTTTGGCGTTCCGAAACCCACCTTATCTCAGGCTGAAAAGCGTTTTTGTGCATTGTGCCATAACTTTTCAGGGAAGCTTCAGAACATGAAATTTTAACCTCCCACTATAGAAGAAAGGGTCTTTCTAGTAGGTGCACATCAAATCTAAGCTCTCTGAAGTGTTTTTCGAAAGTTATCAACACTTTTATGTTTGGCGTTCCGAAACCCACCTTATCTCAGGCTGAAAAGCGTTTTTGTGCATTGTGCCATAACTTTTCAGGGAAGCTACAGAACATGAAATTTTAACCTCCCACTATAGCAGAAAGGGTCTTTCTAGTAGTTGCACATCAAATCTAAACTGTCTGAAGTGTTTTTCCAAAGTTATTAACACTTTTATGTTTGGCGTTCCGAAACCCACCTTATCTCAGGCTGAAAAGCGTTTTTGTGCATTGTGCCATAACTTTTCAGGGAAGCTTCAGAACATAAAATTTTAACCTCCCACTATAGCAGAAAGGGTCTTTCTAGTAGTTGCACATCAAATCTAAGCTGTCTGAAGTGTTTTTCAAAAGTTATCAACACTTTTATGTTTGGCGTTCCGAAACCCACCTTATCTCAGGCTGAAAAGCGTTTTTGTGCATTGTGCCATAACTTTTCAGGAAAGCTTCAGAACATGAAATTTTAACCTCCCACTATAGCAGAAAGCGTCTTTCTAGTAGTTGCACATCAAATCTAAACTGTCTGAAGTGTTTTTCCAAAGTTATCAACACTTTTATGTTTGGCGTTCCGAAACCCACCTTATCTCAGGCTGAAAAGCGTTTTTGTGCATTGTGCCATAACTTTTCAGGGAAGCTTCAGAACATGAAATTTTAACCTCCCACTATAGCAGAAAGGGTCTTTCTAGTAGTTGCACATCAAATCTAAGCTGTCTGAAGTGTTTTTCAAAAGTTATCAACACTTTTATGTTTGGCGTTCCGAAACCCACCTTATCTCAGGCTGAAAAGCGTTTTTGTGCATTGTGCCATAACTTTTCAGGAAAGCTTCAGAACATGAAATTTTAACCTCCCACTATAGCAGAAAGGGTCTTTCTAGTAGTTGCACATCAAATCTAAACTGTCTGAAGTGTTTTTCCAAAGTTATCAACACTTTTATGTTTGGCGTTCCGAAACCCACCTTATCTCAGGCTGAAAAGCGTTTTTACGCATTGTGCCATAACTTTTCAGGGAAGCTTCAGAACATGAAATTTTAACCTCCCACTATAGCAGAAAGGGTCTTTCTAGTAGTTGCACATCAAATCTAAACTGTCTGAAGTGTTTTTCCAAAGTTATCAACACTTTTATGTTTGGCGTTCCGAAACCCACCTTATCTCAGGCTGAAAAGCGTTTTTGTGCATTGTGCAATAACTTTTCAGGGAAGCTTCAGAACATGAAATTTTAACCTCCCACTATAGCAGAAAGGGTCTTTCTAGTAGTTGCACATCAAATCTAAACTGTCTGAAGTGTTTTTCCAAAGTTATCAACACTTTTATGTTTGGCGTTCCGAAACCCACCTTATCTCAGGCTGAAAAGCGTTTTTGTGCATTGTGCCATAACTTTTCAGGGAAGCTTCAGAACATGAAATTTTAACCTCCCACTATAGCAGAAAGGGTCTTTCTAGTAGTTGCACATCAAATCTAAACTGTCTGAGGTGTTTTTCCAAAGTTATTAACACTTTTATGTTTGGCGTTCCGAAACCCACCTTATCTCAGGCTGAAAAGCGTTTTTGTGCATTGTGCCATAACTTTTCAGGGAAGCTTCAGAACATGAAATTTTAACCTCCCACTATAGCAGAAAGGGTCTTTCTAGTAGGTGCACATCAAATCTAAACTGTCTGAAGTGTTTTTCCAAAGTTATCAACACTTTTATGTTTGGCGTTCCGAAACCCACCTTATCTCAGGCTGAAAAGCGTTTTTGTGCATTGTGCCATAACTTTTCAGGGAAGCTTCAGAACATGAAATTTTAACCTCCCACTATAGCAGAAAGGGTCTTTCTAGTAGTTGCACATCAAATCTAAACTGTCTGAAGTGTTTTTCCAAAGTTATTAACACTTTTATGTTTGGCGTTCCGAAACCCACCTTATCTCAGGCTGAAAAGCGTTTTTGTGCATTGTGCCATAACTTTTCAGGGAAGCTTCAGAACATGAAATTTTAACCTCCCACTATAGCAGAAAGGGTCTTTCTAGTAGTTGCACATCAAATCTAAGCTGTCTGAAGTGTTTTTCAAAAGTTATCAACACTTTTATGTTTGGCGTTCCGAAACCCACCTTATCTCAGGCTGAAAAGCGTTTTTGTGCATTGTGCCATAACTTTTCAGGAAAGCTTCAGAACATGAAATTTTAACCTCCCACTATAGCAGAAAGGGTCTTTCTAGTAGGTGCACATCAAATCTAAACTGTCTGAAGTGTTTTTCCAAAGTTATTAACACTTTTATGTTTGGCGTTCCGAAACCCACCTTATCTCAGGCTGAAAAGCGTTTTTGTGCATTGTGCCATAACTTTTCAGGGAAGCTTCAGAACATGAAATTTTAACCTCCCACTATAGCAGAAAGGGTCTTTCTAGTAGTTGCACATCAAATCTAAACTGTCTGAAGTGTTTTTCCAAAGTTATCAACACTTTTATGTTTGGCGTTCCGAAACCCACCTTATCTCAGGCTGAAAAGCGTTTTTGTGCATTGTGCCATAACTTTTCAGGGAAGCTTCAGAACATGAAATTTTAACCTCCCACTATAGCAGAAAGGGTCTTTCTAGTAGGTGCACATCAAATCTAAGCTGTCTGAAGTGTTTTTCCAAAGTTATTAACACTTTTATGTTTGGCGTTCCGAAACCCACCTTATCTCAGGCTGAAAAGCGTTTTTGTGCATTGTGCCATAACTTTTCAGGGAAGCTTCAGAACATGAAATTTTAACCTCCCACTATAGCAGAAAGGGTCTTTCTAGTAGTTGCACATCAAATCTAAACTGTCTGAAGTGTTTTTCCAAAGTTATCAACACTTTTATGTTTGGCGTTCCGAAACCCACCTTATCTCAGGCTGAAAAGCGTTTTTACGCATTGTGCCATAACTTTTCAGGGAAGCTTCAGAACATGAAATTTTAACCTCCCACTATAGCAGAAAGGGTCTTTCTAGTAGGTGCACATCAAATCTAAGCTGTCTGAAGTGTTTTTCGAAAGTTATCAACACTTTTATGTTTGGCGTTCCGAAACCCACCTTATCTCAGGCTGAAAAGCGTTTTTGTGCATTGTGCCATAACTTTTCAGGGAAGCTTCAGAACATGAAATTTTAACCTCCCACTATAGCAGAAAGGGTCTTTCTAGTAGTTGCACATCAAATCTAAGCTGTCTGAAGTGTTTTTCAAAAGTTATCAACACTTTTATGTTTGGCGTTCCGAAACCCACCTTATCTCAGGCTGAAAAGCGTTTTTGTGCATTGTGCCATAACTTTTCAGGAAAGCTTCAGAACATGAAATTTTAACCTCCCACTATAGCAGAAAGGGTCTTTCTAGTAGTTGCACATCAAATCTAAACTGTCTGAAGTGTTTTTCCAAAGTTATCAACACTTTTATGTTTGGCGTTCCGAAACCCACCTTATCTCAGGCTGAAAAGCGTTTTTACGCATTGTGCCATAACTTTTCAGGGAAGCTTCAGAACATGAAATTTTAACCTCCCACTATAGCAGAAAGGGTCTTTCTAGTAGGTGCACATCAAATCTAAGCTCTCTGAAGTGTTTTTCGAAAGTTATCAACACTTTTATGTTTGGCGTTCCGAAACCCACCTTATCTCAGGCTGAAAAGCGTTTTTGTGCATTGTGCCATAACTTTTCAGGGAAGCTTCAGAACATGAAATTTTAACCTCCCACTATAGCAGAAAGGGTCTTTCTAGTAGGTGCACATCAAATCTAAGCTCTCTGAAGTGTTTTTCGAAAGTTATCAACACTTTTATGTTTGGCGTTCCGAAACCCACCTTATCTCAGGCTGAAAAGCGTTTTTGTGCATTGTGCCATAACTTTTCAGGGAAGCTACAGAACATGAAATTTTAACCTCCCACTATAGCAGAAAGGGTCTTTCTAGTAGTTGCACATCAAATCTAAACTGTCTGAAGTGTTTTTCCAAAGTTATTAACACTTTTATGTTTGGCGTTCCGAAACCCACCTTATCTCAGGCTGAAAAGCGTTTTTGTGCATTGTGCCATAACTTTTCAGGGAAGCTTCAGAACATAAAATTTTAACCTCCCACTATAGCAGAAAGGGTCTTTCTAGTAGTTGCACATCAAATCTAAGCTGTCTGAAGTGTTTTTCAAAAGTTATCAACACTTTTATGTTTGGCGTTCCGAAACCCACCTTATCTCAGGCTGAAAAGCGTTTTTGTGCATTGTGCCATAACTTTTCAGGAAAGCTTCAGAACATGAAATTTTAACCTCCCACTATAGCAGAAAGGGTCTTTCTAGTAGGTGCACATCAAATCTAAGCTCTCTGAAGTGTTTTTCGAAAGTTATCAACACTTTTATGTTTGGCGTTCCGAAACCCACCTTATCTCAGGCTGAAAAGCGTTTTTGTGCATTGTGCCATAACTTTTCAGGGAAGCTTCAGAACATGAAATTTTAACCTCCCACTATAGCAGAAAGGGTCTTTCTAGTAGTTGCACATCAAATCTAAACTGTCTGAAGTGTTTTTCCAAAGTTATTAACACTTTTATGTTTGGCGTTCCGAAACCCACCTTATCTCTGGCTGAAAAGCGTTTTTGTGCATTGTGCCATAACTTTTCAGGGAAGCTTCAGAACATGAAATTTTAACCTCCCACTATAGCAGAAAGGGTCTTTCTAGTAGTTGCACATCAAATCTAAACTGTCTGAAGTGTTTTTCCAAAGTTATTAACACTTTTATGTTTGGCGTTCCGAAACCCACCTTATCTCAGGCTGAAAAGCGTTTTTGTGCATTGTGCCATAACTTTTCAGGGAAGCTTCAGAACATGAAATTTTAACCTCCCACTATAGCAGAAAGGGTCTTTCTAGTAGTTGCACATCAAATCTAAACTGTCTGAAGTGTTTTTCCAAAGTTATCAACACTTTTATGTTTGGCGTTCCGAAACCCACCTTATCTCAGGCTGAAAAGCGTTTTTGTGCATTGTGCCATAACTTTTCAGGAAAGCTTCAGAACATGAAATTTTAACCTCCCACTATAGCAGAAAGGGTCTTTCTAGTAGTTGCACATCAAATCTAAACTGTCTGAAGTGTTTTTCCAAAGTTATCAACACTTTTATGTTTGGCGTTCCGAAACCCACCTTATCTCAGGCTGAAAAGCGTTTTTGTGCATTGTGCCATAACTTTTCAGGGAAGCTTCAGAACATGAAATTTTAACCTCCCACTATAGCAGAAAGGGTCTTTCTAGTAGTTGCACATCAAATCTAAGCTGTCTGAAGTGTTTTTCAAAAGTTATCAACACTTTTATGTTTGGCGTTCCGAAACCCACCTTATCTCAGGCTGAAAAGCGTTTTTGTGCATTGTGCCATAACTTTTCAGGAAAGCTTCAGAACATGAAATTTTAACCTCCCACTATAGCAGAAAGGGTCTTTCTAGTAGTTGCACATCAAATCTAAACTGTCTGAAGTGTTTTTCCAAAGTTATCAACACTTTTATGTTTGGCGTTCCGAAACCCACCTTATCTCAAGCTGAAAAGCGTTTTTACGCATTGTGCCATAACTTTTCAGGGAAGCTTCAGAACATGAAATTTTAACCTCCCACTATAGCAGAAAGGGTCTTTCTAGTAGTTGCACATCAAATCTAAGCTCTCTGAAGTGTTTTTCGAAAGTTATCAACACTTTTATGTTTGGCGTTCCGAAACCCACCTTATCTCAGGCTGAAAAGCGTTTTTGTGCATTGTGCCATAACTTTTCAGGGAAGCTTCAGAACATGAAATTTTAACCTCCCACTATAGCAGAAAGGGTCTTTCTAGTAGGTGCACATCAAATCTAAGCTCTCTGAAGTGTTTTTCGAAAGTTATTAACACTTTTATGTTTGGCGTTCCGAAACCCACCTTATCTCAGGCTGAAAAGCGTTTTTGTGCATTGTGCCATAACTTTTCAGGGAAGCTTCAGAACATGAAATTTTAACCTCCCACTATAGCAGAAAGGGTCTTTCTAGTAGTTGCACATCAAATCTAAACTGTCTGAAGTGTTTTTCCAAAGTTATTAACACTTTTATGTTTGGCGTTCCGAAACCCACCTTATCTCTGGCTGAAAAGCGTTTTTGTGCATTGTGCCATAACTTTTCAGGGAAGCTTCAGAACATGAAATTTTAACCTCCCACTATAGCAGAAAGGGTCTTTCTAGTAGTTGCACATCAAATCTAAACTGTCTGAAGTGTTTTTCCAAAGTTATCAACACTTTTATGTTTGGCGTTCCGAAACCCACCTTATCTCAGGCTGAAAAGCGTTTTTGTGCATTGTGCCATAACTTTTCAGGGAAGCTTCAGAACATGAAATTTTAACCTCCCACTATAGCAGAAAGGGTCTTTCTAGTAGTTGCACATCAAATCTAAGCTGTCTGAAGTGTTTTTCAAAAGTTATCAACACTTTTATGTTTGGCGTTCCGAAACCCACCTTATCTCAGGCTGAAAAGCGTTTTTGTGCATTGTGCCATAACTTTTCAGGAAAGCTTCAGAACATGAAATTTTAACCTCCCACTATAGCAGAAAGGGTCTTTCTAGTAGTTGCACATCAAATCTAAACTGTCTGAAGTGTTTTTCCAAAGTTATCAACACTTTTATGTTTGGCGTTCCGAAACCCACCTTATCTCAGGCTGAAAAGCGTTTTTACGCATTGTGCCATAACTTTTCAGGGAAGCTTCAGAACATGAAATTTTAACCTCCCACTATAGCAGAAATGGTCTTTCTAGTAGGTGCACATCAAATCTAAGCTCTCTGAAGTGTTTTTCGAAAGTTATCAACACTTTTATGTTTGGCGTTCCGAAACCCACCTTATCTCAGGCTGAAAAGCGTTTTTGTGCATTGTGCCATAACTTTTCAGGGAAGCTTCAGAACATGAAATTTTAACCTCCCACTATAGCAGAAAGGGTCTTTCTAGTAGTTGCACATCAAATCTAAACTGTCTGAAGTGTTTTTCCAAAGTTATTAACACTTTTATGTTTGTCGTTCCGAAACCCACCTTATCTCAGGCTGAAAAGCGTTTTTGTGCATTGTGCCATAACTTTTCAGGGAAGCTTCAGAACATGAAATTTTAACCTCCCACTATAGCAGAAAGGGTCTTTCTAGTAGTTGCACATCAAATCTAAACTGTCTGAAGTGTTTTTCCAATGTTATCAACACTTTTATGTTTGGCGTTCCGAAACCCACCTTATCTCAGGCTGAAAAGCGTTTTTGTGCATTGTGCCATAACTTTTCAGGGAAGCTTCAGAACATGAAATTTTAACCTCCCACTATAGCAGAAAGGGTCTTTCTAGTAGGTGCACATCAAATCTAAGCTCTCTGAAGTGTTTTTCGAAAGTTATCAACACTTTTATGTTTGGCGTTCCGAAACCCACCATATCTCAGGCTGAAAAGCGTTTTTGTGCATTGTGCCATAACTTTTCAGGAAAGCTTCAGAACATGAAATTTTAACCTCCCACTATAGCAGAAAGGGTCTTTCTAGTAGTTGCACATCAAATCTAAACTGTCTGAAGTGTTTTTCCAAAGTTATTAACACTTTTATGTTTGGCGTTCCGAAACCCACCTTATCTCAGGCTGAAAAGCGTGTTTGTGCATTGTGCCATAACTTTTCAGGGAAGCTTCAGAACATGAAATTTTAACCTCCCACTATAGCAGAAAGGGGGTTTCTAGTAGTTGCACATCAAATCTAAACTGTCTGAAGTGTTTTTCCAAAGTTATTAACACTTTTATGTTTGGCGTTCCGAAACCCACCTTATCTCAGGCTGAAAAGCGTTTTTGTACATTGTGCCATAACTTTTCAGGGAAGCTTCAGAACATGAAATTTTAACCTCCCACTATAGCAGAAAGGGTCTTTCTAGTAGTTGCACATCAAATCTAAGCTGTCTGAAGTGTTTTTCCAAAGTTATCAACACTTTTATTTTTGGCGTTCCGAAACCCGCCTTATCTCAGGCTGAAAAGCGTTTTTGTGCATTGTGCCATAACTTTTCAGGGAAGCTTCAGAACATGAAATTTTAACCTCCCACTATAGCAGAAAGGGTCTTTCTAGTAGTTGCACATCAAATCTAAACTGTCTGAAGTGTTTTTCCAAAGTTATTAACACTTTTATGTTTGGCGTTCCGAAACCCACCTTATCTCAGGCTGAAAAGCGTTTTTGTGCATTGTGCCATAACTTTTCAGGGAAGCTTCAGAACATGAAATTTTAACCTCCCACTATAGCAGAAAGGGTCTTTCTAGTAGGTGCACATCAAATCTAAGCTCTCTGAAGTGTTTTTCGAAAGTTATCAACACTTTTATGTTTGGCGTTCCGAAACCCACCTTATCTCAGGCTGAAAAGCGTTTTTACGCATTGTGCCATAACTTTTCAGGGAAGCTTCAGAACATGAAATTTTAACCTCCCACTATAGCAGAAAGGGTCTTTCTAGTAGGTGCACATCAAATCTAAGCTGTCTGAAGTGTTTTTCGAAAGTTATCAACACTTTTATGTTTGGCGTTCCGAAACCCACCTTATCTCAGGCTGAAAAGCGTTTTTGTGCATTGTGCCATAACTTTTCAGGGAAGCTTCAGAACATGAAATTTTAACCTCCCACTATAGCAGAAAGGGTCTTTCTAGTAGTTGCACATCAAATCTAAGCTGTCTGAAGTGTTTTTCCAAAGTTATCAACACTTTTATTTTTGGCGTTCCGAAACCCACCTTATCTCAGGCTGAAAAGCGTTTTTGTGCATTGTGCCATAACTTTTCAGGGAAGCTTCAGAACATGAAATTTTAACCTCCCACTATAGCAGAAAGGGTCTTTCTAGTAGTTGCACATCAAATCTAAACTGTCTGAAGTGTTTTTCCAAAGTTATTAACACTTTTATGTTTGGCGTTCCGAAACCCACCTTATCTCAGGCTGAAAAGCGTTTTTGTGCATTGTGCCATAACTTTTCAGGGAAGCTTCAGAACATGAAATTTTAACCTCCCACTATAGCAGAAAGGGTCTTTCTAGTAGTTGCACATCAAATCTAAACTGTCTGAAGTGTTTTTCCAAAGTTATCAACACTTTTATGTTTGGCGTTCCGAAACCCACCTTATCTCAGGCTGAAAAGCGTTTTTACGCATTGTGCCATAACTTTTCAGGGAAGCTTCAGAACATGAAATTTTAACCTCCCACTATAGCAGAAAGGGTCTTTCTAGTAGTTGCACATCAAATCTAAACTGTCTGAAGTGTTTTTCCAAAGTTATCAACACTTTTATGTTTGGCGTTCCGAAACCCACCTTATCTCAGGCTGAAAAGCGTTTTTACGCATTGTGCCATAACTTTTCAGGGAAGCTTCAGAACATGAAATTTTAACCTCCCACTATAGCAGAAAGGGTCTTTCTAGTAGATGCACATCAAATCTAAGCTGTCTGAAGTGTTTTTCGAAAGTTATCAACACTTTTATGTTTGGCGTTCCGAAACCCACCTTATCTCAGGCTGAAAAGCGTTTTTGTGCATTGTGCCATAACTTTTCAGGGAAGCTTCAGAACATGAAATTTTAACCTCCCACTATAGCAGAAAGGGTCTTTCTAGTAGTTGCACATCAAATCTAAACTGTCTGAAGTGTTTTTCCAAAGTTATCAACACTTTTATGTTTGGCGTTCCGAAACCCACCTTATCTCAGGCTGAAAAGCGTTTTTGTGCATTGTGCCATAACTTTTCAGGGAAGCTTCAGAACATGAAATTTTAACCTCCCACTATAGCAGAAAGGGTCTTTCTAGTAGTTGCACATCAAATCTAAACTGTCTGAAGTGTTTTTCCAAAGTTATTAACACTTTTATGTTTGGCGTTCCGAAACCCACCTTATCTCAGGCTGAAAAGCGTTTTTGTGCATTGTGCCATAACTTTTCAGGGAAGCTTCAGAACATGAAATTTTAACCTCCCACTATAGCAGAAAGGGTCTTTCTAGTAGTTGCACATCAAATCTAAGCTGTCTGAAGTGTTTTTCAAAAGTTATCAACACTTTTATGTTTGGCGTTCCGAAACCCACCTTATCTCAGGCTGAAAAGCGTTTTTGTGCATTGTGCCATAACTTTTCAGGAAAGCTTCAGAACATGAAATTTTAACCTCCCACTATAGCAGAAAGGGTCTTTCTAGTAGGTGCACATCAAATCTAAACTGTCTGAAGTGTTTTTCCAAAGTTATTAACACTTTTATGTTTGGCGTTCCGAAACCCACCTTATCTCAGGCTGAAAAGCGTTTTTGTGCATTGTGCCATAACTTTTCAGGGAAGCTTCAGAACATGAAATTTTAACCTCCCACTATAGCAGAAAGGGTCTTTCTAGTAGTTGCACATCAAATCTAAACTGTCTGAAGTGTTTTTCCAAAGTTATCAACACTTTTATGTTTGGCGTTCCGAAACCAACCTTATCTCAGGCTGAAAAGCGTTTTTACGCATTGTGCCATAACTTTTCAGGGAAGCTTCAGAACATGAAATTTTAACCTCCCACTATAGCAGAAAGGGTCTTTCTAGTAGGTGCACATCAAATCTAAGCTGTCTGAAGTGTTTTTCCAAAGTTATTAACACTTTTATGTTTGGCGTTCCGAAACCCACCTTATCTCAGGCTGAAAAGCGTTTTTGTGCATTGTGCCATAACTTTTCAGGGAAGCTTCAGAACATGAAATTTTAACCTCCCACTATAGCAGAAAGGGTCTTTCTAGTAGTTGCACATCAAATCTAAACTGTCTGAAGTGTTTTTCCAAAGTTATCAACACTTTTATGTTTGGCGTTCCGAAACCCACCTTATCTCAGGCTGAAAAGCGTTTTTACGCATTGTGCCATAACTTTTCAGGGAAGCTTCAGAACATGAAATTTTAACCTCCCACTATAGCAGAAAGGGTCTTTCTAGTAGTTGCACATCAAATCTAAACTGTCTGAAGTGTTTTTCCAAAGTTATCAACACTTTTATGTTTGGCGTTCCGAAACCCACCTTATCTCAGGCTGAAAAGCGTTTTTACGCATTGTGCCATAACTTTTCAGGGAAGCTTCAGAACATGAAATTTTAACCTCCCACTATAGCAGAAAGGGTCTTTCTAGTAGATGCACATCAAATCTAAGCTGTCTGAAGTGTTTTTCGAAAGTTATCAACACTTTTATGTTTGGCGTTCCGAAACCCACCTTATCTCAGGCTGAAAAGCGTTTTTGTGCATTGTGCCATAACTTTTCAGGGAAGCTTCAGAACATGAAATTTTAACCTCCCACTATAGCAGAAAGGGTCTTTCTAGTAGTTGCACATCAAATCTAAACTGTCTGAAGTGTTTTTCCAAAGTTATCAACACTTTTATGTTTGGCGTTCCGAAACCCACCTTATCTCAGGCTGAAAAGCGTTTTTGTGCATTGTGCCATAACTTTTCAGGGAAGCTTCAGAACATGAAATTTTAACCTCCCACTATAGCAGAAAGGGTCTTTCTAGTAGTTGCACATCAAATCTAAACTGTCTGAAGTGTTTTTCCAAAGTTATTAACACTTTTATGTTTGGCGTTCCGAAACCCACCTTATCTCAGGCTGAAAAGCGTTTTTGTGCATTGTGCCATAACTTTTCAGGGAAGCTTCAGAACATGAAATTTTAACCTCCCACTATAGCAGAAAGGGTCTTTCTAGTAGTTGCACATCAAATCTAAGCTGTCTGAAGTGTTTTTCAAAAGTTATCAACACTTTTATGTTTGGCGTTCCGAAACCCACCTTATCTCAGGCTGAAAAGCGTTTTTGTGCATTGTGCCATAACTTTTCAGGAAAGCTTCAGAACATGAAATTTTAACCTCCCACTATAGCAGAAAGGGTCTTTCTAGTAGGTGCACATCAAATCTAAACTGTCTGAAGTGTTTTTCCAAAGTTATTAACACTTTTATGTTTGGCGTTCCGAAACCCACCTTATCTCAGGCTGAAAAGCGTTTTTGTGCATTGTGCCATAACTTTTCAGGGAAGCTTCAGAACATGAAATTTTAACCTCCCACTATAGCAGAAAGGGTCTTTCTAGTAGTTGCACATCAAATCTAAACTGTCTGAAGTGTTTTTCCAAAGTTATCAACACTTTTATGTTTGGCGTTCCGAAACCAACCTTATCTCAGGCTGAAAAGCGTTTTTACGCATTGTGCCATAACTTTTCAGGGAAGCTTCAGAACATGAAATTTTAACCTCCCACTATAGCAGAAAGGGTCTTTCTAGTAGGTGCACATCAAATCTAAGCTGTCTGAAGTGTTTTTCCAAAGTTATTAACACTTTTATGTTTGGCGTTCCGAAACCCACCTTATCTCAGGCTGAAAAGCGTTTTTGTGCATTGTGCCATAACTTTTCAGGGAAGCTTCAGAACATGAAATTTTAACCTCCCACTATAGCAGACAGGGTCTTTCTAGTAGGTGCACATCAAATCTAAGCTGTCTGAAGTGTTTTTCGAAAGTTATCAACACTTTTATGTTTGGCGTTCCGAAACCCACCTTATCTCAGGCTGAAAAGCGTTTTTGTGCATTGTGCCATAACTTTTCAGGGAAGCTTCAGAACATGAAATTTTAACCTCCCACTATAGCAGAAAGGGTCTTTCTAGTAGGTGCACATCAAATCTAAGCTGTCTGAAGTGTTTTTCAAAAGTTATCAACACTTTTATGTTTGGCGTTCCGAAACCCACCTTATCTCAGGCTGAAAAGCGTTTTTGTGCATTGTGCCATAACTTTTCAGGAAAGCTTCAGAACATGAAATTTTAACCTCCCACTATAGCAGAAAGGGTCTTTCTAGTAGTTGCACATCAAATCTAAACTGTCTGAAGTGTTTTTCCAAAGTTATCAACACTTTTATGTTTGGCGTTCCGAAACCCACCTTATCTCAGGCTGAAAAGCGTTTTTACGCATTGTGCCATAACTTTTCAGGGAAGCTTCAGAACATGAAATTTTAACCTCCCACTATAGCAGAAAGGGTCTTTCTAGTAGGTGCACATCAAATCTAAGCTCTCTGAAGTGTTTTTCGAAAGTTATCAACACTTTTATGTTTGGCGTTCCGAAACCCACCTTATCTCAGGCTGAAAAGCGTTTTTGTGCATTGTGCCATAACTTTTCAGGGAAGCTTCAGAACATGAAATTTTAACCTCCCACTATAGCAGAAAGGGTCTTTCTAGTAGGTGCACATCAAATCTAAGCTCTCTGAAGTGTTTTTCGAAAGTTATCAACACTTTTATGTTTGGCGTTCCGAAACCCACCTTATCTCAGGCTGAAAAGCGTTTTTGTGCATTGTGCCATAACTTTTCAGGGAAGCTTCAGAACATGAAATTTTAACCTCCCACTATAGCAGAAAGGGTCTTTCTAGTAGTTGCACATCAAATCTAAACTGTCTGAAGTGTTTTTCCAAAGTTATTAACACTTTTATGTTTGGCGTTCCGAAACCCACCTTATCTCTGGCTGAAAAGCGTTTTTGTGCATTGTGCCATAACTTTTCAGGGAAGCTTCAGAACATGAAATTTTAACCTCCCACTATAGCAGAAAGGGTCTTTCTAGTAGTTGCACATCAAATCTAAACTGTCTGAAGTGTTTTTCCAAAGTTATTAACACTTTTATGTTTGGCGTTCCGAAACCCACCTTATCTCAGGCTGAAAAGCGTTTTTGTGCATTGTGCCATAACTTTTCAGGGAAGCTTCAGAACATGAAATTTTAACCTCCCACTATAGCAGAAAGGGTCTTTCTAGTAGTTGCACATCAAATCTAAACTGTCTGAAGTGTTTTTCCAAAGTTATCGCCACTTTTATGTTTGGCGTTCCGAAACCCACCTTATCTCAGGCTGAAAAGCGTTTTTGTGCATTGTGCCATAACTTTTCAGGAAAGCTTCAGAACATGAAATTTTAACCTCCCACTATAGCAGAAAGGGTCTTTCTAGTAGTTGCACATCAAATCAAAACTGTCTGAAGTGTTTTTCCAAAGTTATCAACACTTTTATGTTTGGCGTTCCGAAACCCACCTTATCTCAGGCTGAAAAGCGTTTTTGTGCATTGTGCCATGACTTTTCAGGGAAGCTTCAGAACATGAAATTTTAACCTCCCACTATAGCAGAAAGGGTCTTTCTAGTAGTTGCACATCAAATCTAAGCTGTCTGAAGTGTTTTTCAAAAGTTATCAACACTTTTATGTTTGGCGTTCCGAAACCCACCTTATCTCAGGCTGAAAAGCGTTTTTGTGCATTGTGCCATAACTTTTCAGGAAAGCTTCAGAACATGAAATTTTAACCTCCCACTATAGCAGAAAGGGTCTTTCTAGTAGTTGCACATCAAATCTAAACTGTCTGAAGTGTTTTTCCAAAGTTATCAACACTTTTATGTTTGGCGTTCCGAAACCCACCTTATCTCAAGCTGAAAAGCGTTTTTACGCATTGTGCCATAACTTTTCAGGGAAGCTTCAGAACATGAAATTTTAACCTCCCACTATAGCAGAAAGGGTCTTTCTAGTAGTTGCACATCAAATCTAAGCTCTCTGAAGTGTTTTTCGAAAGTTATCAACACTTTTATGTTTGGCGTTCCGAAACCCACCTTATCTCAGGCTGAAAAGCGTTTTTGTGCATTGTGCCATAACTTTTCAGGGAAGCTTCAGAACATGAAATTTTAACCTCCCACTATAGCAGAAAGGGTCTTTCTAGTAGTTGCACATCAAATCTAAACTGTCTGAAGTGTTTTTCCAAAGTTATTAACACTTTCATGTTTGGCGTTCCGAAACCCACCTTATCTCAGGCTGAAAAGCGTTTTTGTGCATTGTGCCATAACTTTTCAGGAAAGCTTCAGAACATGAAATTTTAACCTCCCACTATAGCAGAAAGGGTCTTTCTAGTAGTTGCACATCAAATCTAAACTGTCTGAAGTGTTTTTCGAAAGTTATCAACACTTTTATGTTTGGCGTTCCGAAACCCACCTTATCTCAGGCTGAAAAGCGTTTTTGTGCATTGTGCCATAACTTTTCAGGGAAGCTTCAGAACATGAAATTTTAACCTCCCACTATAGCAGAAAGGGTCTTTCTAGTAGTTGCACATCAAATCTAAGCTGTCTGAAGTGTTTTTCAAAAGTTATCAACACTTTTATGTTTGGCGTTCCGAAACCCACCTTATCTCAGGCTGAAAAGCGTTTTTGTGCATTGTGCCATAACTTTTCAGGAAAGCTTCAGAACATGAAATTTTAACCTCCCACTATAGCAGAAAGGGTCTTTCTAGTAGTTGCACATCAAATCTAAACTGTCTGAAGTGTTTTTCCAAAGTTATCAACACTTTTATGTTTGGCGTTCCGAAACCCACCTTATCTCAGGCTGAAAAGCGTTTTTACGCATTGTGCCATAACTTTTCAGGGAAGCTTCAGAACATGAAATTTTAACCTCCCACTATAGCAGAAACGGTCTTTCTAGTAGGTGCACATCAAATCTAAGGTCTCTGAAGTGTTTTTCGAAAGTTATCAACACTTTTATGTTTGGCGTTCCGAAACCCACCATATCTCAGGCTGAAAAGCGTTTTTGTGCATTGTGCCATAACTTTTCAGGAAAGCTTCAGAACATGAAATTTTAACCTCCCACTATAGCAGAAAGGGTCTTTCTAGTAGTTGCACATCAAATCTAAACTGTCTGAAGTGTTTTTCCAAAGTTATTAACACTTTTATGTTTGGCGTTCCGAAACCCACCTTATCTCAGGCTGAAAAGCGTGTTTGTGCATTGTGCCATAACTTTTCAGGGAAGCTTCAGAACATGAAATTTTAACCTCCCACTATAGCAGAAAGGGGGTTTCTAGTAGTTGCACATCAAATCTAAACTGTCTGAAGTGTTTTTCCAAAGTTATTAACACTTTTATGTTTGGCGTTCCGAAACCCACCTTATCTCAGGCTGAAAAGCGTTTTTGTGCATTGTGCCATAACTTTTCAGGGAAGCTTCAGAACATGAAATTTTAACCTCCCACTATAGCAGAAAGGGTCTTTCTAGTAGTTGCACATCAAATCTAAACTGTCTGAAGTGTTTTTCCAAAGTTATCAACACTTTTATGTTTGGCGTTCCGAAACCCACCTTATCTCAGGCTGAAAAGCGTTTTTACGCATTGTGCCATAACTTTTCAGGGAAGCTTCAGAACATGAAATTTTAACCTCCCACTATAGCAGAAAGGGTCTTTCTAGTAGGTGCACATCAAATCTAAGCTCTCTGAAGTGTTTTTCGAAAGTTATCAACACTTTTATGTTTGGCGTTCCGAAACCCACCATATCTCAGGCTGAAAAGCGTTTTTGTGCATTGTGCCATAACTTTTCAGGAAAGCTTCAGAACATGAAATTTTAACCTCCCACTATAGCAGAAAGGGTCTTTCTAGTAGTTGCACATCAAATCTAAACTGTCTGAAGTGTTTTTCCAAAGTTATCAACACTTTTATGTTTGGCGTTCCGAAACCCACCTTATCTCAGGCTGAAAAGCGTTTTTGTGCATTGTGCCATAACTTTTCAGGGAAGCTTCAGAACATGAAATTTTAACCTCCCACTATAGCAGAAAGGGTCTTTCTAGTAGTTGCACATCAAATCTAAGCTGTCTGAAGTGTTTTTCCAAAGTTATCAACACTTTTATGTTTGGCGTTCCGAAACCCACCTTATCTCAGGCTGAAAAGCGTTTTTGTGCATTGTGCCATAACTTTTCAGGGAAGCTTCAGAACATGAAATTTTAACCTCCCACTATAGCAGAAAGGGTCTTTCTAGTAGTTGCACATCAAATCTAAACTGTCTGAAGTGTTTTTCCAAAGTTATTAACACTTTTATGTTTGGCATTCCGAAACCCACCTTATCTCAGGCTGAAAAGCGTTTTTGTGCATTGTGCCATAACTTTTCAGGGAAGCTTCAGAACATGAAATTTTAACCTCCCACTATAGCAGAAAGGGTCTTTCTAGTAGTTGCACATCAAATCTAAACTGTCTGAAGTGTTTTTCCAAAGTTATCAACACTTTTATGTTTGGCGTTCCGAAACCCACCTTATCTCAGGCTGAAAAGCGTTTTTACGCATTGTGCCATAACTTTTCAGGGAAGCTTCAGAACATGAAATTTTAACCTCCCACTATAGCAGAAAGGGTCTTTCTAGTAGGTGCACATCAAATCTAAGCTGTCTGAAGTGTTTTTCGAAAGTTATCAACACTTTTATGTTTGGCGTTCCGAAACCCACCTTATCTCAGGCTGAAAAGCGTTTTTGTGCATTGTGCCATAACTTTTCAGGGAAGCTTCAGAACATGAAATTTTAACCTCCCACTATAGCAGAAAGGGTCTTTCTAGTAGTTGCACATCAAATCTAAGCTGTCTGAAGTGTTTTTCAAAAGTTATCAACACTTTTATGTTTGGCGTTCCGAAACCCACCTTATCTCAGGCTGAAAAGCGTTTTTACGCATTGTGCCATAACTTTTCAGGGAAGCTTCAGAACATGAAATTTTAACCTCCCACTATAGCAGAAAGGGTCTTTCTAGTAGTTGCACATCAAATCTAAACTGTCTGAAGTGTTTTTCCAAAGTTATCAACACTTTTATGTTTGGCGTTCCGAAACCCACCTTATCTCAGGCTGAAAAGCGTTTTTGTGCATTGTGCCATAACTTTTCAGGGAAGCTTCAGAACATGAAATTTTAACCTCCCACTATAGCAGAAAGGGTCTTTCTAGTAGTTGCACATCAAATCTAAACTGTCTGAAGTGTTTTTCCAAAGTTATCAACACTTTTATGTTTGGCGTTCCGAAACCCACCTTATCTCAGGCTGAAAAGCGTTTTTGTGCATTGTGCCATAACTTTTCAGGGAAGCTTCAGAACATGAAATTTTAACCTCCCACTATAGCAGAAAGGGTCTTTCTAGTAGTTGCACATCAAATCTAAACTGTCTGAAGTGTTTTTCCAAAGTTATTAACACTTTTATGTTTGGCGTTCCGAAACCCACCTTATCTCAGGCTGAAAAGCGTTTTTGTGCATTGTGCCATAACTTTTCAGGGAAGCTTCAGAACATGAAATTTTAACCTCCCACTATAGCAGAAAGGGTCTTTCTAGTAGTTGCACATCAAATCTAAACTGTCTGAAGTGTTTTTCCAAAGTTATCAACACTTTTATGTTTGGCGTTCCGAAACCCACCTTATCTCAGGCTGAAAAGCGTCTTTACGCATTGTGCCATAACTTTTCAGGGAAGCTTCAGAACATGAAATTTTAACCTCCCACTATAGCAGAAAGGGTCTTTCTAGTAGGTGCACATCAAATCTAAGCTGTCTGAAGTGTTTTTCGAAAGTTATCAACACTTTTATGTTTGGCGTTCCGAAACCCACCTTATCTCAGGCTGAAAAGCGTTTTTGTGCATTGTGCCATAACTTTTCAGGGAAGCTTCAGAACATGAAATTTTAACCTCCCACTATAGCAGAAAGGGTCTTTCTAGTAGTTGCACATCAAATCTAAACTGTCTGAAGTGTTTTTCCAAAGTTATCAACACTTTTATGTTTGGCGTTCCGAAACCCACCTTATCTCAGGCTGAAAAGCGTTTTTGTGCATTGTGCCATAACTTTTCAGGGAAGCTTCAGAACATGAAATTTTAACCTCCCACTATAGCAGAAAGGGTCTTTCTAGTAGTTGCACATCAAATCTAAACTGTCTGAAGTGTTTTTCCAAAGTTATTAACACTTTTATGTTTGGCGTTCCGAAACCCACCTTATCTCAGGCTGAAAAGCGTTTTTGTGCATTGTGCCATAACTTTTCAGGGAAGCTTCAGAACATGAAATTTTAACCTCCCACTATAGCAGAAAGGGTCTTTCTAGTAGTTGCACATCAAATCTAAACTGTCTGAAGTGTTTTTCCAAAGTTATCAACACTTTTATGTTTGGCGTTCCGAAACCCACCTTATCTCAGGCAGAAAAGCGTTTTTGTGCATTGTGCCATAACTTTTCAGGAAAGCTTCAGAACATGAAATTTTAACCTCCCACTATAGCAGAAAGGGTCTTTCTAGTAGTTGCACATCAAATCTAAACTGTCTGAAGTGTTTTTCCAAAGTTATCAACACTTTTATGTTTGGCGTTCCGAAACCCACCTTATCTCAGGCTGAAAAGCGTTTTTGTGCATTGTGCCATAACTTTTCAGGGAAGCTTCAGAACATGAAATTTTAACCTCCCACTATAGCAGAAAGGGTCTTTCTAGTAGTTGCACATCAAATCTAAGCTGTCTGAAGTGTTTTTCAAAAGTTATCAACACTTTTATGTTTGGCGTTCCGAAACCCACCTTATCTCAGGCTGAAAAGCGTTTTTGTGCATTGTGCCATAACTTTTCAGGGAAGCTTCAGAACATGAAATTTTAACCTCCCACTATAGCAGAAAGGGTCTTTCTAGTAGTTGCACATCAAATCTAAACTGTCTGAAGTGTTTTTCCAAAGTTATTAACACTTTTATGTTTGGCGTTCCGAAACCCACCTTATCTCAGGCTGAAAAGCGTTTTTGTGCATTGTGCCATAACTTTTCAGGAAAGCTTCAGAACATGAAATTTTAACCTCCCACTATAGCAGAAAGGGTCTTTCTAGTAGTTGCACATCAAATCTAAACTGTCTGAAGTGTTTTTCCAAAGTTATCAACACTTTTATGTTTGGCGTTCCGAAACCCACCTTATCTCAGGCTGAAAAGCGTTTTTGTGCATTGTGCCATAACTTTTCAGGAAAGCTTCAGAACATGAAATTTTAACCTCCCACTATAGCAGAAAGGGTCTTTCTAGTAGTTGCACATCAAATCTAAACTGTCTGAAGTGTTTTTCCAAAGTTATCAACACTTTTATGTTTGGCGTTCCGAAACCCACCTTATCTCAGGCTGAAAAGCGTTTTTACGCATTGTGCCATAACTTTTCAGGGAAGCTTCAGAACATGAAATTTTAACCTCCCACTATAGCAGAAAGGGTCTTTCTAGTAGGTGCACATCAAATCTAAGCTGTCTGAAGTGTTTTTCGAAAGTTATCAACACTTTTATGTTTGGCGTTCCGAAACCCACCTTATCTCAGGCTGAAAAGCGTTTTTGTGCATTGTGCCATAACTTTTCAGGAAAGCTTCAGAACATGAAATTTTAACCTCCCACTATAGCAGAAAGGGTCTTTCTAGTAGTTGCACATCAAATATAAACTGTCTGAAGTGTTTTTCCAAAGTTATCAACACTTTTATGTTTGGCGTTCCGAAACCCACCTTATCTCAGGCTGAAAAGCGTTTTTGTGCATTGTGCCATAACTTTTCAGGAAAGCTTCAGAACATGAAATTTTAACCTCCCACTATAGCAGAAAGGGTCTTTCTAGTAGTTGCACATCAAATCTAAACTGTCTGAAGTGTTTTTCCAAAGTTATCAACACTTTTATGTTTGGCGTTCCGAAACCCACCTTATCTCAGGCTGAAAAGCGTTTTTACGCATTGTGCCATAACTTTTCAGGGAAGCTTCAGAACATGAAATTTTAACCTCCCACTATAGCAGAAAGGGTCTTTCTAGTAGGTGCACATCAAATCTAAGCTGTCTGAAGTGTTTTTCGAAAGTTATCAACACTTTTATGTTTGGCGTTCCGAAACCCACCTTATCTCAGGCTGAAAAGCGTTTTTGTGCATTGTGCCATAACTTTTCAGGGAAGCTTCAGAACATGAAATTTTAACCTCCCACTATAGCAGAAAGGGTCTTTCTAGTAGTTGCACATCAAATCTAATCTGTCTGAAGTGTTTTTCAAAAGTTATCAACACTTTTATGTTTGGCGTTCCGAAACCCACCTTATCTCAGGCTGAAAAGCGTTTTTGTGCATTGTGCCATAACTTTTCAGGGAAGCTTCAGAACATGAAATTTTAACCTCCCACTATAGCTGAAAGGGTCTTTCTAGTAGTTGCACATCAAATCTAAACTGTCTGAAGTGTTTTTCCAAAGTTATCAACACTTTTATGTTTGGCGTTCCGAAACCCACCTTATCTCAGGCTGAAAAGCGTTTTTACGCATTGTGCCATAACTTTTCAGGGAAGCTTCAGAACATGAAATTTTAACCTCCCACTATAGCAGAAAGGGTCTTTCTAGTAGGTGCACATCAAATCTAAGCTCTCTGAAGTGTTTTTCGAAAGTTATCAACACTTTTATGTTTGGCGTTCCGAAACCCACCATATCTCAGGCTGAAAAGCGTTTTTGTGCATTGTGCCATAACTTTTCAGGAAAGCTTCAGAACATGAAATTTTAACCTCCCACTATAGCAGAAAGGGTCTTTCTAGTAGTTGCACATCAAATCTAAACTGTCTGAAGTGTTTTTCCAAAGTTATCAACACTTTTATGTTTGGCGTTCCGAAACCCACCTTATCTCAGGCTGAAAAGTGTTTTTGTGCATTGTGCCATAACTTTTCAGGGAAGCTTCAGAACATGAAATTTTAACCTCCCACTATAGCAGAAAGGGTCTTTCTAGTAGTTGCACATCAAATCTAAGCTGTCTGAAGTGTTTTTCCAAAGTTATCACCACTTTTATGTTTGGCGTTCCGAAACCCACCTTATCTCAGGCTGAAAAGCGTTTTTGTGCATTGTGCCATAACTTTTCAGGGAAGCTTCAGAACATGAAATTTTAACCTCCCACTATAGCAGAAAGGGTCTTTCTAGTAGTTGCACATCAAATCTAAACTGTCTGAAGTGTTTTTCCAAAGTTATTAACACTTTTATGTTTGGCGTTCCGAAACCCACCTTATCTCAGGCTGAAAAGCGTTTTTGTGCATTGTGCCATAACTTTTCAGGGAAGCTTCAGAACATGAAATTTTAACCTCCCACTATAGCAGAAAGGGTCTTTCTAGTAGTTGCACATCAAATCTAAACTGTCCGAAGTGTTTTTCCAAAGTTATCAACACTTTTATGTTTGGCGTTCCGAAACCCACCTTATCTCAGGCTGAAAAGCGTTTTTACGCATTGTGCCATAACTTTTCAGGGAAGCTTCAGAACATGAAATTTTAACCTCCCACTATAGCAGAAAGGGTCTTTCTAGTAGGTGCACATCAAATCTAAGCTGTCTGAAGTGTTTTTCGAAAGTTATCAACACTTTTATGTTTGGCGTTCCGAAACCCACCTTATCTCAGGCTGAAAAGCGTTTTTGTGCATTGTGCCATAACTTTTCAGGGAAGCTTCAGAACATGAAATTTTAACCTCCCACTATAGCAGAAAGGGTCTTTCTAGTAGTTGCACATCAAATCTAAGCTGTCTGAAGTGTTTTTCAAAAGTTATCAACACTTTTAGGTTTGGCGTTCCGAAACCCACCTTATCTCAGGCTGAAAAGCGTTTTTGTGCATTGTGCCATAACTTTTCAGGAAAGCTTCAGAACATGAAATTTTAACCTCCCACTATAGCAGAAAGGGTCTTTCTAGTAGTTGCACATCAAATCTAAACTGTCTGAAGTGTTTTTCCAAAGTTATCAACACTTTTATGTTTGGCGTTCCGAAACCCACCTTATCTCAGGCTGAAAAGCGTTTTTACGCATTGTGCCATAACTTTTCAGGGAAGCTTCAGAACATGAAATTTTAACCTCCCACTATAGCAGAAAGGGTCTTTCTAGTAGGTGCACATCAAATCTAAGCTGTCTGAAGTGTTTTTCGAAAGTTATCAACACTTTTATGTTTGGCGTTCCGAAACCCACCTTATCTCAGGCTGAAAAGCGTTTTTGTGCATTGTGCCATAACTTTTCAGGAAAGCTTCAGAACATGAAATTTTAACCTCCCACTATAGCAGAAAGGGTCTTTCTAGTAGTTGCACATCAAATCTAAACTGTCTGAAGTGTTTTTCCAAAGTTATCAACACTTTTATGTTTGGCGTTCCGAAACCCACCTTATCTCAGGCTGAAAAGCGTTTTTGTGCATTGTGCCATAACTTTTCAGGAAAGCTTCAGAACATGAAATTTTAACCTCCCACTATAGCAGAAAGGGTCTTTCTAGTAGTTGCACATCAAATCTAAACTGTCTGAAGTGTTTTTCCAAAGTTATCAACACTTTTATGTTTGGCGTTCCGAAACCCACCTTATCTCAGGCTGAAAAGCGTTTTTACGCATTGTGCCATAACTTTTCAGGGAAGCTTCAGAACATGAAATTTTAACCTCCCACTATAGCAGAAAGGGTCTTTCTAGTAGGTGCACATCAAATCTAAGCTGTCTGAAGTGTTTTTCGAAAGTTATCAACACTTTTATGTTTGGCGTTCCGAAACCCACCTTATCTCAGGCTGAAAAGCGTTTTTGTGCATTGTGCCATAACTTTTCAGGGAAGCTTCAGAACATGAAATTTTAACCTCCCACTATAGCAGAAAGGGTCTTTCTAGTAGTTGCACATCAAATCTAATCTGTCTGAAGTGTTTTTCAAAAGTTATCAACACTTTTATGTTTGGCGTTCCGAAACCCACCTTATCTCAGGCTGAAAAGCGTTTTTGTGCATTGTGCCATAACTTTTCAGGGAAGCTTCAGAACATGAAATTTTAACCTCCCACTATAGCTGAAAGGGTCTTTCTAGTAGTTGCACATCAAATCTAAACTGTCTGAAGTGTTTTTCCAAAGTTATCAACACTTTTATGTTTGGCGTTCCGAAACCCACCTTATCTCAGGCTGAAAAGCGTTTTTACGCATTGTGCCATAACTTTTCAGGGAAGCTTCAGAACATGAAATTTTAACCTCCCACTATAGCAGAAAGGGTCTTTCTAGTAGGTGCACATCAAATCTAAGCTCTCTGAAGTGTTTTTCGAAAGTTATCAACACTTTTATGTTTGGCGTTCCGAAACCCACCATATCTCAGGCTGAAAAGCGTTTTTGTGCATTGTGCCATAACTTTTCAGGAAAGCTTCAGAACATGAAATTTTAACCTCCCACTATAGCAGAAAGGGTCTTTCTAGTAGTTGCACATCAAATCTAAACTGTCTGAAGTGTTTTTCCAAAGTTATCAACACTTTTATGTTTGGCGTTCCGAAACCCACCTTATCTCAGGCTGAAAAGTGTTTTTGTGCATTGTGCCATAACTTTTCAGGGAAGCTTCAGAACATGAAATTTTAACCTCCCACTATAGCAGAAAGGGTCTTTCTAGTAGTTGCACATCAAATCTAAGCTGTCTGAAGTGTTTTTCCAAAGTTATCAACACTTTTATGTTTGGCGTTCCGAAACCCACCTTATCTCAGGCTGAAAAGCGTTTTTGTGCATTGTGCCATAACTTTTCAGGGAAGCTTCAGAACATGAAATTTTAACCTCCCACTATAGCAGAAAGGGTCTTTCTAGTAGTTGCACATCAAATCTAAACTGTCTGAAGTGTTTTTCCAAAGTTATTAACACTTTTATGTTTGGCGTTCCGAAACCCACCTTATCTCAGGCTGAAAAGCGTTTTTGTGCATTGTGCCATAACTTTTCAGGGAAGCTTCAGAACATGAAATTTTAACCTCCCACTATAGCAGAAAGGGTCTTTCTAGTAGTTGCACATCAAATCTAAACTGTCCGAAGTGTTTTTCCAAAGTTATCAACACTTTTATGTTTGGCGTTCCGAAACCCACCTTATCTCAGGCTGAAAAGCGTTTTTACGCATTGTGCCATAACTTTTCAGGGAAGCTTCAGAACATGAAATTTTAACCTCCCACTATAGCAGAAAGGGTCTTTCTAGTAGGTGCACATCAAATCTAAGCTGTCTGAAGTGTTTTTCGAAAGTTATCAACACTTTTATGTTTGGCGTTCCGAAACCCACCTTATCTCAGGCTGAAAAGCGTTTTTGTGCATTGTGCCATAACTTTTCAGGGAAGCTTCAGAACATGAAATTTTAACCTCCCACTATAGCAGAAAGGGTCTTTCTAGTAGTTGCACATCAAATCTAAGCTGTCTGAAGTGTTTTTCAAAAGTTATCAACACTTTTAGGTTTGGCGTTCCGAAACCCACCTTATCTCAGGCTGAAAAGCGTTTTTACGCATTGTGCCATAACTTTTCAGGGAAGCTTCAGAACATGAAATTTTAACCTCCCACTATAGCAGAAAGGGTCTTTCTAGTAGTTGCACATCAAATCTAAACTGTCTGAAGTGTTTTTCCAAAGTTATCAACACTTTTATGTTTGGCGTTCCGAAACCCACCTTATCTCAGGCTGAAAAGCGTTTTTGTGCATTGTGCCATAACTTTTCAGGGAAGCTTCAGAACATGAAATTTTAACCTCCCACTATAGCAGAAAGGGTCTTTCTAGTAGTTGCACATCAAATCTAAACTGTCTGAAGTGTTTTTCCAAAGTTATCAACACTTTTATGTTTGGCGTTCCGAAACCCACCTTATCTCAGGCTGAAAAGCGTTTTTACGCATTGTGCCATAACTTTTCAGGGAAGCTTCAGAACATGAAATTTTAACCTCCCACTATAGCAGAAAGGGTCTTTCTAGTAGTTGCACATCAAATCTAAACTGTCTGAAGTGTTTTTCCAAAGTTATCAACACTTTTATGTTTGGCGTTCCGAAACCCACCTTATCTCAGGCTGAAAAGCGTTTTTGTGCATTGTGCCATAACTTTTCAGGGAAGCTTCAGAACATGAAATTTTAACCTCCCACTATAGCAGAAAGGGTCTTTCTAGTAGTTGCACATCAAATCTAAACTGTCTGAAGTGTTTTTCCAAAGTTATCAACACTTTTATGTTTGGCGTTCCGAAACCCACCTTATCTCAGGCTGAAAAGCGTTTTTGTGCATTGTGCCATAACTTTTCAGGGAAGCTTCAGAACATGAAATTTTAACCTCCCACTATAGCAGAAAGGGTCTTTCTAGTAGTTGCACATCAAATCTAAACTGTCTGAAGTGTTTTTCCAAAGTTATTAACACTTTTATGTTTGGCGTTCCGAAACCCACCTTATCTCAGGCTGAAAAGCGTTTTTGTGCATTGTGCCATAACTTTTCAGGGAAGCTTCAGAACATGAAATTTTAACCTCCCACTATAGCAGAAAGGGTCTTTCTAGTAGTTGCACATCAAATCTAAACTGTCTGAAGTGTTTTTCCAAAGTTATCAACACTTTTATGTTTGGCGTTCCGAAACCCACCTTATCTCAGGCTGAAAAGCGTTTTTACGCATTGTGCCATAACTTTTCAGGGAAGCTTCAGAACATGAAATTTTAATCTCCCACTATAGCAGAAAGGGTCTTTCTAGTAGGTGCACATCAAATCTAAGCTGTCTGAAGTGTTTTTCGAAAGTTATCAACACTTTTATGTTTGGCGTTCCGAAACCCACCTTATCTCAGGCTGAAAAGCGTTTTTGTGCATTGTGCCATAACTTTTCAGGGAAGCTTCAGAACATGAAATTTTAACCTCCCACTATATAGCAGAAAGGGTCTTTCTAGTAGTTGCACATCAAATCTAAACTGTCTGAAGTGTTTTTCCAAAGTTATCAACACTTTTATGTTTGGCGTTCCGAAACCCACCTTATCTCAGGCTGAAAAGCGTTTTTGTGCATTGTGCCATAACTTTTCAGGGAAGCTTCAGAACATGAAATTTTAACCTCCCACTATAGCAGAAAGGGTCTTTCTAGTAGTTGCACATCAAATCTAAACTGTCTGAAGTGTTTTTCCAAAGTTATTAACACTTTTATGTTTGGCGTTCCGAAACCCACCTTATCTCAGGCTGAAAAGCGTTTTTGTGCATTGTGCCATAACTTTTCAGGGAAGCTTCAGAACATGAAATTTTAACCTCCCACTATAGCAGAAAGGGTCTTTCTAGTAGTTGCACATCAAATCTAAGCTGTCTGAAGTGTTTTTCAAAAGTTATCAACACTTTTATGTTTGGCGTTCCGAAACCCACCTTATCTCAGGCTGAAAAGCGTTTTTGTGCATTGTGCCATAACTTTTCAGGAAAGCTTCAGAACATGAAATTTTAACCTCCCACTATAGCAGAAAGGGTCTTTCTAGTAGGTGCACATCAAATCTAAACTGTCTGAAGTGTTTTTCCAAAGTTATTAACACTTTTATGTTTGGCGTTCCGAAACCCACCTTATCTCAGGCTGAAAAGCGTTTTTGTGCATTGTGCCATAACTTTTCAGGGAAGCTTCAGAACATGAAATTTTAACCTCCCACTATAGCAGAAAGGGTCTTTCTAGTAGTTGCACATCAAATCTAAACTGTCTGAAGTGTTTTTCCAAAGTTATCAACACTTTTATGTTTGGCGTTCCGAAACCCACCTTATCTCAGGCTGAAAAGCGTTTTTACGCATTGTGCCATAACTTTTCAGGGAAGCTTCAGAACATGAAATTTTAACCTCCCACTATAGCAGAAAGGGTCTTTCTAGTAGGTGCACATCAAATCTAAGCTGTCTGAAGTGTTTTTCCAAAGTTATTAACACTTTTATGTTTGGCGTTCCGAAACCCACCTTATCTCAGGCTGAAAAGCGTTTTTGTGCATTGTGCCATAACTTTTCAGGGAAGCTTCAGAACATGAAATTTTAACCTCCCACTATAGCAGAAAGGGTCTTTCTAGTAGTTGCACATCAAATCTAAACTGTCTGAAGTGTTTTTCCAAAGTTATCAACACTTTTATGTTTGGCGTTCCGAAACCCACCTTATCTCAGGCTGAAAAGCGTTTTTACGCATTGTGCCATAACTTTTCAGGGAAGCTTCAGAACATGAAATTTTAACCTCCCACTATAGCAGAAAGGGTCTTTCTAGTAGGTGCACATCAAATCTAAGCTGTCTGAAGTGTTTTTCGAAAGTTATCAACACTTTTATGTTTGGCGTTCCGAAACCCACCTTATCTCAGGCTGAAAAGCGTTTTTGTGCATTGTGCCATAACTTTTCAGGGAAGCTTCAGAACATGAAATTTTAACCTCCCACTATAGCAGAAAGGGTCTTTCTAGTAGTTGCACATCAAATCTAAGCTGTCTGAAGTGTTTTTCAAAAGTTATCAACACTTTTATGTTTGGCGTTCCGAAACCCACCTTATCTCAAGCTGAAAAGCGTTTTTGTGCATTGTGCCATAAGTTTTCAGGAAAGCTTCAGAACATGAAATTTTAACCTCCCACTATAGCAGAAAGGGTCTTTCTAGTAGTTGCACATCAAATCTAAACTGTCTGAAGTGTTTTTCCAAAGTTATCAACACTTTTATGTTTGGCGTTCCGAAACCCACCTTATCTCAGGCTGAAAAGCGTTTTTACGCATTGTGCCATAACTTTTCAGGGAAGCTTCAGAACATGAAATTTTAACCTCCCACTATAGCAGAAAGGGTCTTTCTAGTAGGTGCACATCAAATCTAAGCTCTCTGAAGTGTTTTTCCAAAGTTATCAACACTTTTATGTTTGGCGTTCCGAAACCCACCTTATCTCAGGCTGAAAAGCGTTTTTGTGCATTGTGCCATAACTTTTCAGGGAAGCTTCAGAACATGAAATTTTAACCTCCCACTATAGCAGAAAGGGTCTTTCTAGTAGTTGCACATCAAATCTAAGCTGTCTGAAGTGTTTTTCCAAAGTTATCAACACTTTTATGTTTGGCGTTCCGAAACCCACCTTATCTCAGGCTGAAAAGCGTTTTTGTGCATTGTGCCATAACTTTTCAGGGAAGCTTCAGAACATGAAATTTTAACCTCCCACTATAGCAGAAAGGGTCTTTCTAGTAGTTGCACATCAAATCTAAACTGTCTGAAGTGTTTTTCCAAAGTTATTAACACTTTTATGTTTGGCGTTCCGAAACCCACCTTATCTCAGGCTGAAAAGCGTTTTTGTGCATTGTGCCATAAGTTTTCAGGAAAGCTTCAGAACATGAAATTTTAACCTCCCACTATAGCAGAAAGGGTCTTTCTAGTAGTTGCACATCAAATCTAAACTGTCTGAAGTGTTTTTCCAAAGTTATCAACACTTTTATGTTTGGCGTTCCGAAACCCACCTTATCTCAGGCTGAAAAGCGTTTTTACGCATTGTGCCATAACTTTTCAGGGAAGCTTCAGAACATGAAATTTTAACCTCCCACTATAGCAGAAAGGGTCTTTCTAGTAGGTGCACATCAAATCTAAGCTCTCTGAAGTGTTTTTCCAAAGTTATCAACACTTTTATGTTTGGCGTTCCGAAACCCACCTTATCTCAGGCTGAAAAGCGTTTTTGTGCATTGTGCCATAACTTTTCAGGGAAGCTTCAGAACATGAAATTTTAACCTCCCACTATAGCAGAAAGGGTCTTTCTAGTAGTTGCACATCAAATCTAAACTGTCCGAAGTGTTTTTCCAAAGTTATCAACACTTTTATGTTTGGCGTTCCGAAACCCACCTTATCTCAGGCTGAAAAGCGTTTTTACGCATTGTGCCATAACTTTTCAGGGAAGCTTCAGAACATGAAATTTTAACCTCCCACTATAGCAGAAAGGGTCTTTCTAGTAGGTGCACATCAAATCTAAGCTGTCTGAAGTGTTTTTCGAAAGTTATCAACACTTTTATGTTTGGCGTTCCGAAACCCACCTTATCTCAGGCTGAAAAGCGTTTTTGTGCATTGTGCCATAACTTTTCAGGGAAGCTTCAGAACATGAAATTTTAACCTCCCACTATAGCAGAAAGGGTCTTTCTAGTAGTTGCACATCAAATCTAAGCTGTCTGAAGTGTTTTTCAAAAGTTATCAACACTTTTATGTTTGGCGTTCCGAAACCCACCTTATCTCAGGCTGAAAAGCGTTTTTACGCATTGTGCCATAACTTTTCAGGGAAGCTTCAGAACATGAAATTTTAACCTCCCACTATAGCAGAAAGGGTCTTTCTAGTAGTTGCACATCAAATCTAAACTGTCTGAAGTGTTTTTCCAAAGTTATCAACACTTTTATGTTTGGCGTTCCGAAACCCACCTTATCTCAGGCTGAAAAGCGTTTTTGTGCATTGTGCCATAACTTTTCAGGGAAGCTTCAGAACATGAAATTTTAACCTCCCACTATAGCAGAAAGGGTCTTTCTAGTAGTTGCACATCAAATCTAAACTGTCTGAAGTGTTTTTCCAAAGTTATCAACACTTTTATGTTTGGCGTTCCGAAACCCACCTTATCTCAGGCTGAAAAGCGTTTTTGTGCATTGTGCCATAACTTTTCAGGGAAGCTTCAGAACATGAAATTTTAACCTCCCACTATAGCAGAAAGGGTCTTTCTAGTAGTTGCACATCAAATCTAAACTGTCTGAAGTGTTTTTCCAAAGTTATTAACACTTTTATGTTTGGCGTTCCGAAACCCACCTTATCTCAGGCTGAAAAGCGTTTTTGTGCATTGTGCCATAACTTTTCAGGGAAGCTTCAGAACATGAAATTTTAACCTCCCACTATAGCAGAAAGGGTCTTTCTAGTAGTTGCACATCAAATCTAAACTGTCTGAAGTGTTTTTCCAAAGTTATCAACACTTTTATGTTTGGCGTTCCGAAACCCACCTTATCTCAGGCTGAAAAGCGTTTTTACGCATTGTGCCATAACTTTTCAGGGAAGCTTCAGAACATGAAATTTTAATCTCCCACTATAGCAGAAAGGGTCTTTCTAGTAGGTGCACATCAAATCTAAGCTGTCTGAAGTGTTTTTCGAAAGTTATCAACACTTTTATGTTTGGCGTTCCGAAACCCACCTTATCTCAGGCTGAAAAGCGTTTTTGTGCATTGTGCCATAACTTCTCAGGGAAGCTTCAGAACATGAAATTTTAACCTCCCACTATAGCAGAAAGGGTCTTTCTAGTAGTTGCACATCAAATCTAAACTGTCTGAAGTGTTTTTCCAAAGTTATCAACACTTTTATGTTTGGCGTTCCGAAACCCACCTTATCTCAGGCTGAAAAGCGTTTTTGTGCATTGTGCCATAACTTTTCAGGGAAGCTTCAGAACATGAAATTTTAACCTCCCACTATAGCAGAAAGGGTCTTTCTAGTAGTTGCACATCAAATCTAAGCTGTCTGAAGTGTTTTTCAAAAGTTATCAACACTTTTATGTTTGGCGTTCCGAAACCCACCTTATCTCAGGCTGAAAAGCGTTTTTGTGCATTGTGCCATAACTTTTCAGGAAAGCTTCAGAACATGAAATTTTAACCTCCCACTATAGCAGAAAGGGTCTTTCTAGTAGGTGCACATCAAATCTAAACTGTCTGAAGTGTTTTTCCAAAGTTATTAACACTTTTATGTTTGGCGTTCCGAAACCCACCTTATCTCAGGCTGAAAAGCGTTTTTGTGCATTGTGCCATAACTTTTCAGGGAAGCTTCAGAACATGAAATTTTAACCTCCCACTATAGCAGAAAGGGTCTTTCTAGTAGTTGCACATCAAATCTAAACTGTCTGAAGTGTTTTTCCAAAGTTATCAACACTTTTATGTTTGGCGTTCCGAAACCCACCTTATCTCAGGCTGAAAAGCGTTTTTACGCATTGTGCCATAACTTTTCAGGGAAGCTTCAGAACATGAAATTTTAACCTCCCACTATAGCAGAAAGGGTCTTTCTAGTAGGTGCACATCAAATCTAAGCTGTCTGAAGTGTTTTTCCAAAGTTATTAACACTTTTATGTTTGGCGTTCCGAAACCCACCTTATCTCAGGCTGAAAAGCGTTTTTGTGCATTGTGCCATAACTTTTCAGGGAAGCTTCAGAACATGAAATTTTAACCTCCCACTATAGCAGAAAGGGTCTTTCTAGTAGTTGCACATCAAATCTAAACTGTCTGAAGTGTTTTTCCAAAGTTATCAACACTTTTATGTTTGGCGTTCCGAAACCCACCTTATCTCAGGCTGAAAAGCGTTTTTACGCATTGTGCCATAACTTTTCAGGGAAGCTTCAGAACATGAAATTTTAACCTCCCACTATAGCAGAAAGGGTCTTTCTAGTAGGTGCACATCAAATCTAAGCTGTCTGAAGTGTTTTTCGAAAGTTATCAACACTTTTATGTTTGGCGTTCCGAAACCCACCTTATCTCAGGCTGAAAAGCGTTTTTGTGCATTGTGCCATAACTTTTCAGGGAAGCTTCAGAACATGAAATTTTAACCTCCCACTATAGCAGAAAGGGTCTTTCTAGTAGTTGCACATCAAATCTAAGCTGTCTGAAGTGTTTTTCAAAAGTTATCAACACTTTTATGTTTGGCGTTCCGAAACCCACCTTATCTCAGGCTGAAAAGCGTTTTTGTGCATTGTGCCATAACTTTTCAGGAAAGCTTCAGAACATGAAATTTTAACCTCCCACTATAGCAGAAAGGGTCTTTCTAGTAGTTGCACATCAAATCTAAACTGTCTGAAGTGTTTTTCCAAAGTTATCAACACTTTTATGTTTGGCGTTCCGAAACCCACCTTATCTCAGGCTGAAAAGCGTTTTTACGCATTGTGCCATAACTTTTCAGGGAAGCTTCAGAACATGAAATTTTAACCTCCCACTATAGCAGAAAGGGTCTTTCTAGTAGGTGCACATCAAATCTAAGCTCTCTGAAGTGTTTTTCGAAAGTTATCAACACTTTTATGTTTGGCGTTCCGAAACCCACCTTATCTCAGGCTGAAAAGCGTTTTTGTGCATTGTGCCATAACTTTTCAGGGAAGCTTCAGAACATGAAATTTTAAACTCCCACTATAGCAGAAAGGGTCTTTCTAGTAGGTGCACATCAAATCTAAGCTCTCTGAAGTGTTTTTCGAAAGTTATCAACACTTTTATGTTTGGCGTTCCGAAACCCACCTTATCTCAGGCTGAAAAGCGTTTTTGTGCATTGTGCCATAACTTTTCAGGGAAGCTACAGAACATGAAATTTTAACCTCCCACTATAGCAGAAAGGGTCTTTCTAGTAGTTGCACATCAAATCTAAACTGTCTGAAGTGTTTTTCCAAAGTTATTAACACTTTTATGTTTGGCGTTCCGAAACCCACCTTATCTCAGGCTGAAAAGCGTTTTTGTGCATTGTGCCATAACTTTTCAGGGAAGCTTCAGAACATAAAATTTTAACCTCCCACTATAGCAGAAAGGGTCTTTCTAGTAGTTGCACATCAAATCTAAACTGTCTGAAGTGTTTTTCCAAAGTTATCAACACTTTTATGTTTGGCGTTCCGAAACCCACCTTATCTCAGGCTGAAAAGCGTTTTTGTGCATTGTGCCATAACTTTTCAGGGAAGCTTCAGAACATGAAATTTTAACCTCCCACTATAGCAGAAAGGGTCTTTCTAGTAGTTGCACATCAAATCTAAGCTGTCTGAAGTGTTTTTCAAAAGTTATCAACACTTTTATGTTTGGCGTTCCGAAACCCACCTTATCTCAGGCTGAAAAGCGTTTTTGTGCATTGTGCCATAACTTTTCAGGAAAGCTTCAGAACATGAAATTTTAACCTCCCACTATAGCAGAAAGGGTCTTTCTAGTAGTTGCACATCAAATCTAAACTGTCTGAAGTGTTTTTCCAAAGTTATCAACACTTTTATGTTTGGCGTTCCGAAACCCACCTTATCTCAGGCTGAAAAGCGTTTTTGTGCATTGTGCCATAACTTTTCAGGGAAGCTTCAGAACATGAAATTTTAACCTCCCACTATAGCAGAAAGGGTCTTTCTAGTAGTTGCACATCAAATCTAAACTGTCTGAAGTGTTTTTCCAAAGTTATTCACACTTTTATGTTTGGCGTTCCGAAACCCACCTTATCTCAGGCTGAAAAGCGTTTTTGTGCATTGTGCCATAACTTTTCAGGGAAGCTTCAGAACATGAAATTTTAACCTCCCACTATAGCAGAAAGGGTCTTTCTAGTAGTTGCACATCAAATCTAAACTGTCTGAAGTGTTTTTCCAAAGTTATCAACACTTTTATGTTTGGCGTTCCGAAACCCACCTTATCTCAGGCTGAAAAGCGTTTTTGTGCATTGTGCCATAACTTTTCAGGAAAGCTTCAGAACATGAAATTTTAACCTCCCACTATAGCAGAAAGGGTCTTTCTAGTAGTTGCACATCAAATCTAAACTGTCTGAAGTGTTTTTCCAAAGTTATCAACACTTTTATGTTTGGCGTTCCGAAACCCACCTTATCTCAGGCTGAAAAGCGTTTTTGTGCATTGTGCCATAACTTTTCAGGGAAGCTTCAGAACATGAAATTTTAACCTCCCACTATAGCAGAAAGGGTCTTTCTAGTAGTTGCACATCAAATCTAAGCTGTCTGAAGTGTTTTTCAAAAGTTATCAACACTTTTATGTTTGGCGTTCCGAAACCCACCTTATCTCAGGCTGAAAAGCGTTTTTGTGCATTGTGCCATAACTTTTCAGGAAAGCTTCAGAACATGAAATTTTAACCTCCCACTATAGCAGAAAGGGTCTTTCTAGTAGGTGCACATCAAATCTAAACTGTCTGAAGTGTTTTTCCAAAGTTATCAACACTTTTATGTTTGCCGTTCCGAAACCCACCTTATCTCAAGCTGAAAAGCGTTTTTACGCATTGTGCCATAACTTTTCAGGGAAGCTTCAGAACATGAAATTTTAACCTCCCACTATAGCAGAAAGGGTCTTTCTAGTAGTTGCACATCAAATCTAAGCTCTCTGAAGTGTTTTTCGAAAGTTATCAACACTTTTATGTTTGGCGTTCCGAAACCCACCTAATCTCAGGCTGAAAAGCGTTTTTGTGCATTGTGCCATAACTTTTCAGGGAAGCTTCAGAACATGAAATTTTAACCTCCCACTATAGCAGAAAGGGTCTTTCTAGTAGTTGCACATCAAATCTAAACTGTCTGAAGTGTTTTTCCAAAGTTATTAACACTTTTATGTTTGGCGTTCCGAAACCCACCTTATCTCAGGCTGAAAAGCGTTTTTGTGCATTGTGCCATAACTTTTCAGGAAAGCTTCAGAACATGAAATTTTAACCTCCCACTATAGCAGAAAGGGTCTTTCTAGTAGTTGCACATCAAATCTAAACTGTCTGAAGTGTTTTTCCAAAGTTATCAACACTTTTATGTTTGGCGTTCCGAAACCCACCTTATCTCAGGCTGAAAAGCGTTTTTGTGCATTGTGCCATAACTTTTCAGGGAAGCTTCAGAACATGAAATTTTAACCTCCCACTATAGCAGAAAGGGTCTTTCTAGTAGTTGCACATCAAATCTAAGCTGTCTGAAGTGTTTTTCAAAAGTTATCAACACTTTTATGTTTGGCCTTCCGAAACCCACCTTATCTCAGGCTGAAAAGCGTTTTTGTGCAATGTGCCATAACTTTTCAGGAAAGCTTCAGAACATGAAATTTTAACCTCCCACTATAGCAGAAAGGGTCTTTCTAGTAGTTGCACATCAAATCTAAACTGTCTGAAGTGTTTTTCCAAAGTTATTAACACTTTTATGTTTGGCGTTCCGAAACCCACCTTATATCAGGCTGAAAAGCGTTTTTGTGCATTGTGCCATAACTTTTCAGGGAAGCTTCAGAACATGAAATTTTAACCTCCCACTATAGCAGAAAGGGTCTTTCTAGTAGTTGCACATCAAATCTAAGCTGTCTGAAGTGTTTTTCAAAAGTTATCAACACTTTTATGTTTGGCGTTCCGAAACCCACCTTATCTCAGGCTGAAAAGCGTTTTTGTGCATTGTGCCATAACTTTTCAGGAAAGCTTCAGAACATGAAATTTTAACCTCCCACTATAGCAGAAAGGGTCTTTCTAGTAGGTGCACATCAAATCTAAACTGTCTGAAGTGTTTTTCCAAAGTTATTAACACTTTTATGTTTGGCGTTCCGAAACCCACCTTATCTCAGGCTGAAAAGCGTTTTTGTGCATTGTGCCATAACTTTTCAGGGAAGCTTCAGAACATGAAATTTTAACCTCCCACTATAGCAGAAAGGGTCTTTCTAGTAGTTGCACATCAAATCTAAACTGTCTGAAGTGTTTTTCCAAAGTTATCAACACTTTTATGTTTGGCGTTCCGAAACCCACCTTATCTCAGGCTGAAAAGCGTTTTTACGCATTGTGCCATAACTTTTCAGGGAAGCTTCAGAACATGAAATTTTAACCTCCCACTATAGCAGAAAGGGTCTTTCTAGTAGTTGCACATCAAATCTAAACTGTCTGAAGTGTTTTTCCAAAGTTATCAACACTTTTATGTTTGGCGTTCCGAAACCCACCTTATCTCAGGCTGAAAAGCGTTTTTGTGCATTGTGCCATAACTTTTCAGGAAAGCTTCAGAACATGAAATTTTAACCTCCCACTATAGCAGAAAGGGTCTTTCTAGTAGTTGCACATCAAATCTAAGCTCTCTGAAGTGTTTTTCGAAAGTTATCAACACTTTTATGTTTGGCGT
The DNA here is from genome assembly GCF_027744825.2 of Synchiropus splendidus. Taxonomy (NCBI): domain Eukaryota; kingdom Metazoa; phylum Chordata; class Actinopteri; order Syngnathiformes; family Callionymidae; genus Synchiropus; species Synchiropus splendidus. The sequence goes on from NW_026527060.1 coordinate 198,126, forward strand.
TCCGAAACCCACCTTATCTCAAGCTGAAAAGCGTTTTTACGCATTGTGCCATAACTTTTCAGGGAAGCTTCAGAACATGAAATTTTAACCTCCCACTATAGCAGAAAGGGTCTTTCTAGTAGGTGCACATCAAATCTAAGCTGTCTGAAGTGTTTTTCGAAAGTTATCAACACTTTTATGTTTGGCGTTCCGAAACCCACCTTATCTCAGGCTGAAAAGCGTTTTTGTGCATTGTGCCATAACTTTTCAGGGAAGCTTCAGAACATGAAATTTTAACCTCCCACTATAGCAGAAAGGGTCTTTCTAGTAGTTGCACATCAAATCTAAGCTGTCTGAAGTGTTTTTCAAAAGTTATCAACACTTTTATGTTTGGCGTTCCGAAACCCACCTTATCTCAGGCTGAAAAGCGTTTTTGTGCATTGTGCCATAACTTTTCAGGAAAGCTTCAGAACATGAAATTTTAACCTCCCACTATAGCAGAAAGGGTCTTTCTAGTAGTTGCACATCAAATCTAAACTGTCTGAAGTGTTTTTCCAAAGTTATCAACACTTTTATGTTTGGCGTTCCGAAACCCACCTTATCTCAGGCTGAAAAGCGTTTTTACGCATTGTGCCATAACTTTTCAGGGAAGCTTCAGAACATGAAATTTTAACCTCCCACTATAGCAGAAAGGGTCTTTCTAGTAGGTGCACATCAAATCTAAGCTCTCTGAAGTGTTTTTCGAAAGTTATCAACACTTTTATGTTTGGCGTTCCGAAACCCACCTTATCTCAGGCTGAAAAGCGTTTTTGTGCATTGTGCCATAACTTTTCAGGGAAGCTTCAGAACATGAAATTTTAACCTCCCACTATAGCAGAAAGGGTCTTTCTAGTAGTTGCACATCAAATCTAAGCTCTCTGAAGTGTTTTTCGAAAGTTATCAACACTTTTATGTTTGGCGTTCCGAAACCCACCTATTCTCAGGCTGAAAAGCGTTTTTGTGCATTGTGCCATAACTTTTCAGGGAAGCTTCAGAACATGAAATTTTAACCTCCCACTATAGCAGAAAGGGTCTTTCTAGTAGTTGCACATCAAATCTAAACTGTCTGAAGTGTTTTTCCAAAGTTATTAACACTTTTATGTTTGGCGTTCCGAAACCCACCTTATCTCAGGCTGAAAAGCGTTTTTGTGCATTGTGCCATAACTTTTCAGGAAAGCTTCAGAACATGAAATTTTAACCTCCCACTATAGCAGAAAGGGTCTTTCTAGTAGTTGCACATCAAATCTAAACTGTCTGAAGTGTTTTTCCAAAGTTATCAACACTTTTATGTTTGGCGTTCCGAAACCCACCTTATCTCAGGCTGAAAAGCGTTTTTGTGCATTGTGCCATAACTTTTCAGGGAAGCTTCAGAACATGAAATTTTAACCTCCCACTATAGCAGAAAGGGACTTTCTAGTAGTTGCACATCAAATCTAAGCTGTCTGAAGTGTTTTTCAAAAGTTATCAACACTTTTATGTTTGGCCTTCCGAAACCCACCTTATCTCAGGCTGAAAAGCGTTTTTGTGCAATGTGCCATAACTTTTCAGGAAAGCTTCAGAACATGAAATTTTAACCTCCCACTATAGCAGAAAGGGTCTTTCTAGTAGTTGCACATCAAATCTAAACTGTCTGAAGTGTTTTTCCAAAGTTATCAACACTTTTATGTTTGGCGTTCCGAAACCCACCTTATCTCAGGCTGAAAAGCGTTTTTACGCATTGTGCCATAACTTTTCAGGGAAGCTTCAGAACATGAAATTTTAACCTCCCACTATAGCAGAAAGGGTCTTTCTAGTAGGTGCACATCAAATCTAAGCTCTCTGAAGTGTTTTTCGAAAGTTATCAACACTTTTATGTTTGGCGTTCCGAAACCCACCTTATCTCAGGCTGAAAAGCGTTTTTGTGCATTGTGCCATAACTTTTCAGGGAAGCTTCAGAACATGAAATTTTAACCTCCCACTATAGCAGAAAGGGTCTTTCTAGTAGTTGCACATCAAATCTAAACTGTCTGAAGTGTTTTTCCAAAGTTATTAACACTTTTATGTTTGGCGTTCCGAAACCCACCTTATCTCAGGCTGAAAAGCGTTTTTGTGCATTGTGCCATAACTTTTCAGGGAAGCTTCAGAACATGAAATTTTAACCTCCCACTATAGCAGAAAGGGTCTTTCTAGTAGGTGCACATCAAATCTAAGCTCTCTGAAGTGTTTTTCGAAAGTTATCAACACTTTTATGTTTGGCGTTCCGAAACCCACCTTATCTCAGGCTGAAAAGCGTTTTTGTGCATTGTGCCATAACTTTTCAGGGAAGCTTCAGAACATGAAATTTTAACCTCCCACTATAGCAGAAAGGGTCTTTCTAGTAGTTGCACATCAAATCTAAGCTCTCTGAAGTGTTTTTCGAAAGTTATCAACACTTTTATGTTTGGCGTTCCGAAACCCACCTATTCTCAGGCTGAAAAGCGTTTTTGTGCATTGTGCCATAACTTTTCAGGGAAGCTTCAGAACATGAAATTTTAACCTCCCACTATAGCAGAAAGGGTCTTTCTAGTAGTTGCACATCAAATCTAAACTGTCTGAAGTGTTTTTCCAAAGTTATTAACACTTTTATGTTTGGCGTTCCGAAACCCACCTTATCTCAGGCTGAAAAGCGTTTTTGTGCATTGTGCCATAACTTTTCAGGAAAGCTTCAGAACATGAAATTTTAACCTCCCACTATAGCAGAAAGGGTCTTTCTAGTAGTTGCACATCAAATCTAAACTGTCTGAAGTGTTTTTCCAAAGTTATCAACACTTTTATGTTTGGCGTTCCGAAACCCACCTTATCTCAGGCTGAAAAGCGTTTTTGTGCATTGTGCCATAACTTTTCAGGGAAGCTTCAGAACATGAAATTTTAACCTCCCACTATAGCAGAAAGGGACTTTCTAGTAGTTGCACATCAAATCTAAGCTGTCTGAAGTGTTTTTCAAAAGTTATCAACACTTTTATGTTTGGCCTTCCGAAACCCACCTTATCTCAGGCTGAAAAGCGTTTTTGTGCAATGTGCCATAACTTTTCAGGAAAGCTTCAGAACATGAAATTTTAACCTCCCACTATAGCAGAAAGGGTCTTTCTAGTAGTTGCACATCAAATCTAAACTGTCTGAAGTGTTTTTCCAAAGTTATCAACACTTTTATGTTTGGCGTTCCGAAACCCACCTTATCTCAGGCTGAAAAGCGTTTTTACGCATTGTGCCATAACTTTTCAGGGAAGCTTCAGAACATGAAATTTTAACCTCCCACTATAGCAGAAAGGGTCTTTCTAGTAGGTGCACATCAAATCTAAGCTCTCTGAAGTGTTTTTCGAAAGTTATCAACACTTTTATGTTTGGCGTTCCGAAACCCACCTTATCTCAGGCTGAAAAGCGTTTTTGTGCATTGTGCCATAACTTTTCAGGGAAGCTTCAGAACATGAAATTTTAACCTCCCACTATAGCAGAAAGGGTCTTTCTAGTAGTTGCACATCAAATCTAAACTGTCTGAAGTGTTTTTCCAAAGTTATTAACACTTTTATGTTTGGCGTTCCGAAACCCACCTTATCTCAGGCTGAAAAGCGTTTTTGTGCATTGTGCCATAACTTTTCAGGGAAGCTTCAGAACATGAAATTTTAACCTCCCACTATAGCAGAAAGGGTCTTTCTAGTAGTTGCACATCAAATCTAAACTGTCTGAAGTGTTTTTCAAAAGTTATCAACACTTTTATGTTTGGCGTTCCGAAACCCACCTTATCTCAGGCTGAAAAGCGTTTTTGTGCATTGTGCCATAACTTTTCAGGAAAGCTTCAGAACATGAAATTTTAACCTCCCACTATAGCAGAAAGGGTCTTTCTAGTAGTTGCACATCAAATCTAAACTGTCTGAAGTGTTTTTCCAAAGTTATCAACACTTTTATGTTTGGCGTTCCGAAACCCACCTTATCTCAGGCTGAAAAGCGTTTTTGTGCATTGTGCCATAACTTTTCAGGGAAGCTTCAGAACATGAAATTTTAACCTCCCACTATAGCAGAAAGGGTCTTTCTAGTAGTTGCACATCAAATCTAAACTGTCTGAAGTGTTTTTCCAAAGTTATTAACACTTTTATGTTTGGCGTTCCCAAACCCACCTTATCTCAGGCTGAAAAGCGTTTTTGTGCATTGTGCCATAACTTTTCAGGGAAGCTTCAGAACATGAAATTTTAACCTCCCACTATAGCAGAAAGGGTCTTTCTAGTAGTTGCACATCAAATCTAAACTGTCTGAAGTGTTTTTCCAAAGTTATCAACACTGTTATGTTTGGCGTTCCGAAACCCACCTTATCTCAGGCTGAAAAGCGTTTTTACGCATCGTGCCATAACTTTTCAGGGGAGCTTCAGAACATGAAATTTTAACCTCCCACTATAGCAGAAAGGGTCTTTCTAGTAGGTGCACATCAAATCTAAGCTCTCTGAAGTGTTTTTCGAAAGTTATCAACACTTTTATGTTTGGCGTTCCGAAACCCACCTTATCTCAGGCTGAAAAGCGTTTTTGTGCATTGTGCCATAACTTTTCAGGGAAGCTTCAGAACATGAAATTTTAACCTCCCACTATAGCAGAAAGGGTCTTTCTAGTAGTTGCACATCAAATCTAAACTGTCTGAAGTGTTTTTCCAAAGTTATTAACACTTTTATGTTTGGCGTTCCGAAACCCACCTTATCTCTGGCTGAAAAGCGTTTTTGTGCATTGTGCCATAACTTTTCAGGGAAGCTTCAGAACATGAAATTTTAACCTCCCACTATAGCAGAAAGGGTCTTTCTAGTAGTTGCACATCAAATCTAAACTGTCTGAAGTGTTTTTCCAAAGTTATTAACACTTTTATGTTTGGCGTTCCGAAACCCACCTTATCTCAGGCTGAAAAGCGTTTTTGTGCATTGTGCCATAACTTTTCAGGGAAGCTTCAGAACATGAAATTTTAACCTCCCACTATAGCAGAAAGGGTCTTTCTAGTAGTTGCACATCAAATCTAAACTGTCTGAAGTGTTTTTCCAAAGTTATCAACACTTTTATGTTTGGCGTTCCGAAACCCACCTTATCTCAGGCTGAAAAGCGTTTTTGTGCATTGTGCCATAACTTTTCAGGAAAGCTTCAGAACATGAAATTTTAACCTCCCACTATAGCAGAAAGGGTCTTTCTAGTAGTTGCACATCAAATCTAAACTGTCTGAAGTGTTTTTCCAAAGTTATCAACACTTTTATGTTTGGCGTTCCGAAACCCACCTTATCTCAGGCTGAAAAGCGTTTTTGTGCATTGTGCCATAACTTTTCAGGGAAGCTTCAGAACATGAAATTTTAACCTCCCACTATAGCAGAAAGGGTCTTTCTAGTAGTTGCACATCAAATCTAAGCTGTCTGAAGTGTTTTTCAAAAGTTATCAACACTTTTATGTTTGGCGTTCCGAAACCCACCTTATCTCAGGCTGAAAAGCGTTTTTGTGCATTGTGCCATAACTTTTCAGGAAAGCTTCAGAACATGAAATTTTAACCTCCCACTATAGCAGAAAGGGTCTTTCTAGTAGTTGCACATCAAATCTAAACTGTCTGAAGTGTTTTTCGAAAGTTATCAACACTTTTATGTTTGGCGTTCCGAAACCCACCTTATCTCAAGCTGAAAAGCGTTTTTACGCATTGTGCCATAACTTTTCAGGGAAGCTTCAGAACATGAAATTTTAACCTCCCACTATAGCAGAAAGGGTCTTTCTAGTAGTTGCACATCAAATCTAAGCTCTCTGAAGTGTTTTTCGAAAGTTATCAACACTTTTATGTTTGGCGTTCCGAAACCCACCTTATCTCAGGCTGAAAAGCGTTTTTGTGCATTGTGCCATAACTTTTCAGGGAAGCTTCAGATCATGAAATTTTAACCTCCCACTATAGCAGAAAGGGTCTTTCTAGTAGTTGCACATCAAATCTAAACTGTCTGAAGTGTTTTTCCAAAGTTATTAACACTTTTATGTTTGGCGTTCCGAAACCCACCTTATCTCAGGCTGAAAAGCGTTTTTGTGCATTGTGCCATAACTTTTCAGGAAAGCTTCAGAACATGAAATTTTAACCTCCCACTATAGCAGAAAGGGTCTTTCTAGTAGTTGCACATCAAATCTAAGCTGTCTGAAGTGTTTTTCAAAAGTTATCAACACTTTTATGTTTGGCGTTCCGAAACCCACCTTATCTCAGGCTGAAAAGCGTTTTTGTGCATTGTGCCATAACTTTTCAGGAAAGCTTCAGAACATGAAATTTTAACCTCCCACTATAGCAGAAAGGGTCTTTCTAGTAGTTGCACATCAAATCTAAACTGTCTGAAGTGTTTTTCCAAAGTTATCAACACTTTTATGTTTGGCGTTCCGAAACCCACCTTATCTCAGGCTGAAAAGCGTTTTTACGCATTGTGCCATAACTTTTCATGGAAGCTTCAGAACATGAAATTTTAACCTCCCACTATAGCAGAAAGGGTCTTTCTAGTAGGTGCACATCAAATCTAAGCTCTCTGAAAGTGTTTTTCGAAAGTTATCAACACTTTTATGTTTGGCGTTCCGAAACCCACCTTATCTCAGGCTGAAAAGCGTTTTTGTGCATTGTGCCATAACTTTTCAGGGAAGCTTCAGAACATGAAATTTTAACCTCCCACTATAGCAGAAAGGGTCTTTCTAGTAGTTGCACATCAAATCTAAACTGTCTGAAGTGTTTTTCCAAAGTTATTAACACTTTTATGTTTGGCGTTCCGAAACCCACCTTATCTCAGGCTGAAAAGCGTTTTTGTGCATTGTGCCATAACTTTTCAGGGAAGCTTCAGAACATGAAATGTTAACCTCCCACTATAGCAGAAAGGGTCTTTCTAGTAGTTGCACATCAAATCTAAACTGTCTGAAGTGTTTTTCAAAAGTTATCAACACTTTTATGTTTGGCGTTCCGAAACCCACCTTATCTCAGGCTGAAAAGCGTTTTTGTGCATTGTGCCATAACTTTTCAGGAAAGCTTCAGAACATGAAATTTTAACCTCCCACTATAGCAGAAAGGGTCTTTCTAGTAGTTGCACATCAAATCTAAACTGTCTGAAGTGTTTTTCCAAAGTTATCAACACTTTTATGTTTGGCGTTCCGAAACCCACCTTATCTCAGGCTGAAAAGCGTTTTTGTGCATTGTGCCATAACTTTTCAGGGAAGCTTCAGAACATGAAATTTTAACCTCCCACTATAGCAGAAAGGGTCTTTCTAGTAGTTGCACATCAAATCTAAGCTCTCTGAAGTGTTTTTCGAAAGTTATCAACACTTTTATGTTTGGCGTTCCGAAACCCACCTTATCTCAGGCTGAAAAGCGTTTTTGTGCATTGTGCCATAACTTTTCAGGGAAGCTTCAGAACATGAAATTTTAACCTCCCACTATAGCAGAAAGGGTCTTTCTAGTAGTTGCACATCAAATCTAAACTGTCTGAAGTGTTTTTCCAAAGTTATTAACACTTTTATGTTTGGCGTTCCGAAACCCACCTTATCTCAGGCTGAAAAGCGTTTTTGTGCATTGTGCCATAACTTTTCAGGAAAGCTTCAGAACATGAAATTTTAACCTCCCACTATAGCAGAAAGGGTCTTTCTAGTAGTTGCACATCAAATCTAAACTGTCTGAAGTGTTTTTCAAAAGTTATCAACACTTTTATGTTTGGCGTTCCGAAACCCACCTTATCTCAGGCTGAAAAGCGTTTTTGTGCATTGTGCCATAACTTTTCAGGAAAGCTTCAGAACATGAAATTTTAACCTCCCACTATAGCAGAAAGGGTCTTTCTAGTAGTTGCACATCAAATCTAAACTGTCTGAAGTGTTTTTCCAAAGTTATCAACACTTTTATGTTTGGCGTTCCGAAACCCACCTTATCTCAGGCTGAAAAGCGTTTTTACGCATTGTGCCATAACTTTTCAGGGAAGCTTCAGAACATGAAATTTTAAACTCCCACTATAGCAGAAAGGGTCTTTCTAGTAGGTGCACATCAAATCTAAGCTCTCTGAAGTGTTTTTCGAAAGTTATCAACACTTTTATGTTTGGCGTTCCGAAACCCACCTTATCTCAGGCTGAAAAGCGTTTTTGTGCATTGTGCCATAACTTTTCAGGGAAGCTTCAGAACATGAAATTTTAACCTCCCACTATAGCAGAAAGGGTCTTTCTAGTAGTTGCACATCAAATCTAAACTGTCTGAAGTGTTTTTCCAAAGTTATTAACACTTTTATGTTTGGCGTTCCGAAACCCACCTTATCTCAGGCTGAAAAGCGTTTTTGTGCATTGTGCCATAACTTTTCAGGGAAGCTTCAGAACATAAAATTTTAACCTCCCACTATAGCAGAAAGGGTCTTTCTAGTAGTTGCACATCAAATCTAAGCTGTCTGAAGTGTTTTTCAAAAGTTATCAACACTTTTATGTTTGGCGTTCCGAAACCCACCTTATCTCAGGCTGAAAAGCGTTTTTGTGCATTGTGCCATAACTTTTCAGGAAAGCTTCAGAACATGAAATTTTAACCTCCCACTATAGCAGAAAGGGTCTTTCTAGTAGTTGCACATCAAATCTAAACTGTCTGAAGTGTTTTTCCAAAGTTATCAACACTTTTATGTTTGGCGTTCCGAAACCCACCTTATCTCAGGCTGAAAAGCGTTTTTGTGCATTGTGCCATAACTTTTCAGGGAAGCTTCAGAACATGAAATTTTAACCTCCCACTATAGCAGAAAGGGTCTTTCTAGTAGTTGCACATCAAATCTAAGCTGTCTGAAGTGTTTTTCAAAAGTTATCAACACTTTTATGTTTGGCGTTCCGAAACCCACCTTATCTCAGGCTGAAAAGCGTTTTTGTGCATTGTGCCATAACTTTTCAGGGAAGCTTCAGAACATGAAATTTTAACCTCCCACTATAGCAGAAAGGGTCTTTCTAGTAGTTGCACATCAAATCTAAGCTGTCTGAAGTGTTTTTCCAAAGTTATCAACACTTTTATGTTTGGCGTTCCGAAACCCACCTTATCTCAGGCTGAAAAGCGTTTTTACGCATTGTGCCATAACTTTTCAGGGAAGCTTCAGAACATGAAATTTTAACCTCCCACTATAGCAGAAAGGGTCTTTCTAGTAGTTGCACATCAAATCTAAACTGTCTGAAGTGTTTTTCCAAAGTTATCAACACTTTTATGTTTGGCGTTCCGAAACCCACCTTATCTCAGGCTGAAAAGCGTTTTTACGCATTGTGCCATAACTTTTCAGGGAAGCTTCAGAACATGAAATTTTAACCTCCCACTATAGCAGAAAGGGTCTTTCTAGTAGGTGCACATCAAATCTAAGCTCTCTGAAGTGTTTTTCGAAAGTTATCAACACTTTTATGTTTGGCGTTCCGAAACCCACCTTATCTCAGGCTGAAAAGCGTTTTTGTGCATTGTGCCATAACTTTTCAGGGAAGCTTCAGAACATGAAATTTTAAACTCCCACTATAGCAGAAAGGGTCTTTCTAGTAGGTGCACATCAAATCTAAGCTCTCTGAAGTGTTTTTCGAAAGTTATCAACACTTTTATGTTTGGCGTTCCGAAACCCACCTTATCTCAGGCTGAAAAGCGTTTTTGTGCATTGTGCCATAACTTTTCAGGGAAGCTACAGAACATGAAATTTTAACCTCCCACTATAGCAGAAAGGGTCTTTCTAGTAGTTGCACATCAAATCTAAACTGTCTGAAGTGTTTTTCCAAAGTTATTAACACTTTTATGTTTGGCGTTCCGAAACCCACCTTATCTCAGGCTGAAAAGCGTTTTTGTGCATTGTTCCATAACTTTTCAGGAAAGCTTCAGAACATGAAATTTTAACCTCCCACTATAGCAGAAAGGGTCTTTCTAGTAGTTGCACATCAAATCTAAGCTGTCTGAAGTGTTTTTCAAAAGTTATCAACACTTTTATGTTTGGCGTTCCGAAACCCACCTTATCTCAGGCTGAAAAGCGTTTTTGTGCATTGTGCCATAACTTTTCAGGGAAGCTTCAGAACATGAAATTTTAACCTCCCACTATAGCAGAAAGGGTCTTTCTAGTAGTTGCACATCAAATCTAAACTGTCTGAAGTGTTTTTCAAAAGTTATCAACACTTTTATGTTTGGCGTTCCGAAACCCACCTTATCTCAGGCTGAAAAGCGTTTTTGTGCATTGTGCCATAACTTTTCAGGAAAGCTTCAGAACATGAAATTTTAACCTCCCACTATAGCAGAAAGGGTCTTTCTAGTAGTTGCACATCAAATCTAAACTGTCTGAAGTGTTTTTCCAAAGTTATCAACACTTTTATGTTTGGCGTTCCGAAACCCACCTTATCTCAAGCTGAAAAGCGTTTTTACGCATTGTGCCATAACTTTTCAGGGAAGCTTCAGAACATGAAATTTTAACCTCCCACTATAGCAGAAAGGGTCTTTCTAGTAGTTGCACATCAAATCTAAGCTCTCTGAAGTGTTTTTCGAAAGTTATCAACACTTTTATGTTTGGCGTTCCGAAACCCACCTAATCTCAGGCTGAAAAGCGTTTTTGTGCATTGTGCCATAACTTTTCAGGGAAGCTTCAGAACATGAAATTTTAACCTCCCACTATAGCAGAAAGGGTCTTTCTAGTAGTTGCACATCAAATCTAAACTGTCTGAAGTGTTTTTCCAAAGTTATTAACACTTTAATGTTTGGCGTTCCGAAACCCACCTTATCTCAGGCTGAAAAGCGTTTTTGTGCATTGTGCCATAACTTTTCAGGAAAGCTTCAGAACATGAAATTTTAACCTCCCACTATAGCAGAAAGGGTCTTTCTAGTAGTTGCACATCAAATCTAAACTGTCTGAAGTGTTTTTCCAAAGTTATCAACACTTTTATGTTTGGCGTTCCGAAACCCACCTTATCTCAGGCTGAAAAGCGTTTTTGTGCATTGTGCCATAACTTTTCAGGGAAGCTTCAGAACATGAAATTTTAACCTCCCACTATAGCAGAAAGGGTCTTTCTAGTAGTTGCACATCAAATCTAAGCTGTCTGAAGTGTTTTTCAAAAGTTATCAACACTTTTATGTTTGGCCTTCCGAAACCCACCTTATCTCAGGCTGAAAAGCGTTTTTGTGCATTGTGCCATAACTTTTCAGGAAAGCTTCAGAACATGAAATTTTAACCTCCCACTATAGCAGAAAGGGTCTTTCTAGTAGTTGCACATCAAATCTAAACTGTCTGAAGTGTTTTTCCAAAGTTATCAACACTTTTATGTTTGGCGTTCCGAAACCCACCTTATCTCAGGCTGAAAAGCGTTTTTACGCATTGTGCCATAACTTTTCAGGGAAGCTTCAGAACATGAAATTTTAACCTCCCACTATAGCAGAAAGGGTCTTTCTAGTAGGTGCACATCAAATCTAAGCTCTCTGAAGTGTTTTTCGAAAGTTATCAACACTTTTATGTTTGGCGTTCCGAAACCCACCTTATCTCAGGCTGAAAAGCGTTTTTGTGCATTGTGCCATAACTTTTCAGGGAAGCTTCAGAACATGAAATTTTAACCTCCCACTATAGCAGAAAGGGTCTTTCTAGTAGTTGCACATCAAATCTAAACTGTCTGAAGTGTTTTTCCAAAGTTATTAACACTTTTATGTTTGGCGTTCCGAAACCCACCTTATCTCAGGCTGAAAAGCGTTTTTGTGCATTGTGCCATAACTTTTCAGGGAAGCTTCAGAACATGAAATTTTAACCTCCCACTATAGCAGAAAGGGTCTTTCTAGTAGTTGCACATCAAATCTAAGCTGTCTGAAGTGTTTTTCAAAAGTTATCAACACTTTTATGTTTGGCGTTCCGAAACCCACCTTATCTCAGGCTGAAAAGCGTTTTTGTGCATTGTGCCATAACTTTTCAGGGAAGCTTCAGAACATGAAATTTTAACCTCCCACTATAGCAGAAAGGGTCTTTCTAGTAGTTGCACATCAAATCTAAACTGTCTGAAGTGTTTTTCAAAAGTTATCAACACTTTTATGTTTGGCGTTCCGAAACCCACCTTATCTCAGGCTGAAAAGCGTTTTTGTGCATTGTGCCATAACTTTTCAGGAAAGCTTCAGAACATGAAATTTTAACCTCCCACTATAGCAGAAAGGGTCTTTCTAGTAGTTGCACATCAAATCTAAACTGTCTGAAGTGTTTTTCCAAAGTTATCAACACTTTTATGTTTGGCGTTCCGAAACCCACCTTATCTCAAGCTGAAAAGCGTTTTTACGCATTGTGCCATAACTTTTCAGGGAAGCTTCAGAACATGAAATTTTAACCTCCCACTATAGCAGAAAGGGTCTTTCTAGTAGTTGCACATCAAATCTAAGCTCTCTGAAGTGTTTTTCGAAAGTTATCAACACTTTTATGTTTGGCGTTCCGAAACCCACCTAATCTCAGGCTGAAAAGCGTTTTTGTGCATTGTGCCATAACTTTTCAGGGAAGCTTCAGAACATGAAATTTTAACCTCCCACTATAGCAGAAAGGGTCTTTCTAGTAGTTGCACATCAAATCTAAACTGTCTGAAGTGTTTTTCCAAAGTTATTAACACTTTAATGTTTGGCGTTCCGAAACCCACCTTATCTCAGGCTGAAAAGCGTTTTTGTGCATTGTGCCATAACTTTTCAGGAAAGCTTCAGAACATGAAATTTTAACCTCCCACTATAGCAGAAAGGGTCTTTCTAGTAGTTGCACATCAAATCTAAACTGTCTGAAGTGTTTTTCCAAAGTTATCAACACTTTTATGTTTGGCGTTCCGAAACCCACCTTATCTCAGGCTGAAAAGCGTTTTTGTGCATTGTGCCATAACTTTTCAGGGAAGCTTCAGAACATGAAATTTTAACCTCCCACTATAGCAGAAAGGGTCTTTCTAGTAGTTGCACATCAAATCTAAGCTGTCTGAAGTGTTTTTCAAAAGTTATCAACACTTTTATGTTTGGCCTTCCGAAACCCACCTTATCTCAGGCTGAAAAGCGTTTTTGTGCATTGTGCCATAACTTTTCAGGAAAGCTTCAGAACATGAAATTTTAACCTCCCACTATAGCAGAAAGGGTCTTTCTAGTAGTTGCACATCAAATCTAAACTGTCTGAAGTGTTTTTCCAAAGTTATCAACACTTTTATGTTTGGCGTTCCGAAACCCACCTTATCTCAGGCTGAAAAGCGTTTTTACGCATTGTGCCATAACTTTTCAGGGAAGCTTCAGAACATGAAATTTTAACCTCCCACTATAGCAGAAAGGGTCTTTCTAGTAGGTGCACATCAAATCTAAGCTCTCTGAAGTGTTTTTCGAAAGTTATCAACACTTTTATGTTTGGCGTTCCGAAACCCACCTTATCTCAGGCTGAAAAGCGTTTTTACGCATTGTGCCATAACTTTTCAGGGGAGCTTCAGAACATGAAATTTTAACCTCCCACTATAGCAGAAAGGGTCTTTCTAGTAGGTGCACATCAAATCTAAGCTCTCTGAAGTGTTTTTCGAAAGTTATCAACACTTTTATGTTTGGCGTTCCGAAACCCACCTTATCTCAGGCTGAAAAGCGTTTTTGTGCATTGTGCCATAACTTTTCAGGGAAGCTTCAGAACATGAAATTTTAACCTCCCACTATAGCAGAAAGGGTCTTTCTAGTAGTTGCACATCAAATCTAAACTGTCTGAAGTGTTTTTCCAAAGTTATTAACACTTTTATGTTTGGCGTTCCGAAACCCACCTTATCTCTGGCTGAAAAGCGTTTTTGTGCATTGTGCCATAACTTTTCAGGGAAGCTTCAGAATATGAAATTTTAACCTCCCACTATAGCAGAAAGGGTCTTTCTAGTAGTTGCACATCAAATCTAAACTGTCTGAAGTGTTTTTCCAAAGTTATTAACACTTTTATGTTTGGCGTTCCGAAACCCACCTTATCTCAGGCTGAAAAGCGTTTTTGTGCATTGTGCCATAACTTTTCAGGGAAGCTTCAGAACATGAAATTTTAACCTCCCACTATAGCAGAAAGGGTCTTTCTAGTAGTTGCACATCAAATCTAAGCTCTCTGAAGTGTTTTTCGAAAGTTATCAACACTTTTATGTTTGGCGTTCCGAAACCCACCTTATCTCAGGCTGAAAAGCGTTTTTGTGCATTGTGCCATAACTTTTCAGGGAAGCTTCAGAACATGAAATTTTAACCTCCCACTATAGCAGAAAGGGTCTTTCTAGTAGTTGCACATCAAATCTAAACTGTCTGAAGTGTTTTTCCAAAGTTATTAACACTTTTATGTTTGGCGTTCCGAAACCCACCTTATCTCTGGCTGAAAAGCGTTTTTGTGCATTGTGCCATAACTTTTCAGGGAAGCTTCAGAATATGAAATTTTAACCTCCCACTATAGCAGAAAGGGTCTTTCTAGTAGTTGCACATCAAATCTAAACTGTCTGAAGTGTTTTTCCAAAGTTATTAACACTTTTATGTTTGGCGTTCCGAAACCCACCTTATCTCAGGCTGAAAAGCGTTTTTGTGCATTGTGCCATAACTTTTCAGGGAAGCTTCAGAACATGAAATTTTAACCTCCCACTATAGCAGAAAGGGTCTTTCTAGTAGTTGCACATCAAATCTAAACTGTCTGAAGTGTTTTTCCAAAGTTATCAACACTTTTATGTTTGGCGTTCCGAAACCCACCTTATCTCAGGCTGAAAAGCGTTTTTGTGCATTGTGCCATAACTTTTCAGGAAAGCTTCAGAACATGAAATTTTAACCTCCCACTATAGCAGAAAGGGTCTTTCTAGTAGTTGCACATCAAATCTAAACTGTCTGAAGTGTTTTTCCAAAGTTATCAACACTTTTATGTTTGGCGTTCCGAAACCCACCTTATCTCAGGCTGAAAAGCGTTTTTGTGCATTGTGCCATAACTTTTCAGGGAAGCTTCAGAACATGAAATTTTAACCTCCCACTATAGCAGAAAGGGTCTTTCTAGTAGTTGCACATCAAATCTAAGCTGTCTGAAGTGTTTTTCAAAAGTTATCAACACTTTTATGTTTGGCGTTCCGAAACCCACCTTTTCTCAGGCTGAAAAGCGTTTTTGTGCATTGTGCCATAACTTTTCAGGAAAGCTTCAGAACATGAAATTTTAACCTCCCACTATAGCATAAAGGGTCTTTCTAGTAGTTGCACATCAAATCTAAACTGTCTGAAGTGTTTTTCCAAAGTTATCAACACTTTTATGTTTGGCGTTCCGAAACCCACCTTATCTCAAGCTGAAAAGCGTTTTTACGCATTGTGCCATAACTTTTCAGGGAAGCTTCAGAACATGAAATTTTAACCTCCCACTATAGCAGAAAGGGTCTTTCAAGTAGTTGCACATCAAATCTAAGCTCTCTGAAGTGTTTTTCGAAAGTTATCAACACTTTTATGTTTGGCGTTCCGAAACCCACCTTATCTCAGGCTGAAAAGCGTTTTTGTGCATTGTGCCATAACTTTTCAGGGAAGCTTCAGAACATGAAATTTTAACCTCCCACTATAGCAGAAAGGGTCTTTCTAGTAGTTGCACTTCAAATCTAAACTGTCTGAAGTGTTTTTCCAAAGTTATTAACACTTTTATGTTTGGCGTTCCGAAACCCACCTTATCTCAGGCTGAAAAGCGTTTTTGTGCATTGTGCCATAACTTTTCAGGAAAGCTTCAGAACATGAAATTTTAACCTCCCACTATAGCAGAAAGGGTCTTTCTAGTAGTTGCACATCAAATCTAAGCTGTCTGAAGTGTTTTTCAAAAGTTATCAACACTTTTATGTTTGGCGTTCCGAAACCCACCTTATCTCAGGCTGAAAAGCGTTTTTGTGCATTGTGCCATAACTTTTCAGGAAAGCTTCAGAACATGAAATTTTAACCTCCCACTATAGCAGAAAGGGTCTTTCTAGTAGTTGCACATCAAATCTAAACTGTCTGAAGTGTTTTTCCAAAGTTATCAACACTTTTATGTTTGGCGTTCCGAAACCCACCTTATCTCAGGCTGAAAAGCGTTTTTACGCATTGTGCCATAACTTTTCAGGGAAGCTTCAGAACATGAAATTTTAACCTCCCACTATAGCAGAAAGGGTCTTTCTAGTAGGTGCACATCAAATCTAAGCTCTCTGAAGTGTTTTTCGAAAGTTATCAACACTTTTATGTTTGGCGTTCCGAAACCCACCTTATCTCAGGCTGAAAAGCGTTTTTGTGCATTGTGCCATAACTTTTCAGGGAAGCTTCAGAACATGAAATTTTAACCTCCCACTATAGCAGAAAGGGTCTTTCTAGTAGTTGCACATCAAATCTAAACTGTCTGAAGTGTTTTTCCAAAGTTATTAACACTTTTATGTTTGGCGTTCCGAAACCCACCTTATCTCAGGCTGAAAAGCGTTTTTGTGCATTGTGCCATAACTTTTCAGGGAAGCTTCAGAACATGAAATTTTAACCTCCCACTATAGCAGAAAGGGTCTTTCTAGTAGTTGCACATCAAATCTAAACTGTCTGAAGTGTTTTTCAAAAGTTATCAACACTTTTATGTTTGGCGTTCCGAAACCCACCTTATCTCAGGCTGAAAAGCGTTTTTGTGCATTGTGCCATAACTTTTCAGGAAAGCTTCAGAACATGAAATTTTAACCTCCCACTATAGCAGAAAGGGTCTTTCTAGTAGTTGCACATCAAATCTAAACTGTCTGAAGTGTTTTTCCAAAGTTATCAACACTTTTATGTTTGGCGTTCCGAAACCCACCTTATCTCAGGCTGAAAAGCGTTTTTGTGCATTGTGCCATAACTTTTCAGGGAAGCTTCAGAACATGAAATTTTAACCTCCCACTATAGCAGAAAGGGTCTTTCTAGTAGTTGCACATCAAATCTAAACTGTCTGAAGTGTTTTTCCAAAGTTATTAACACTTTTATGTTTGGCGTTCCCAAACCCACCTTATCTCAGGCTGAAAAGCGTTTTTGTGCATTGTGCCATAACTTTTCAGGGAAGCTTCAGAACATGAAATTTTAACCTCCCACTATAGCAGAAAGGGTCTTTCTAGTAGTTGCACATCAAATCTAAACTGTCTGAAGTGTTTTTCCAAAGTTATTAACACTTTTATGTTTGGCGTTCCCAAACCCACCTTATCTCAGGCTGAAAAGCGTTTTTGTGCATTGTGCCATAACTTTTCAGGGAAGCTTCAGAACATGAAATTTTAACCTCCCACTATAGCAGAAAGGGTCTTTCTAGTAGTTGCACATCAAATCTAAACTGTCTGAAGTGTTTTTCCAAAGTTATCAACACTTTTATGTTTGGCGTTCCGAAACCCACCTTATCTCAGGCTGAAAAGCGTTTTTACGCATTGTGCCATAACTTTTCAGGGAAGCTTCAGAACATGAAATTTTAACCTCCCACTATAGCAGAAAGGGTCTTTCTAGTAGGTGCACATCAAATCTAAGCTCTCTGAAGTGTTTTTCGAAAGTTATCAACACTTTTATGTTTGGCGTTCCGAAACCCACCTTATCTCAGGCTGAAAAGCGTTTTTGTGCATTGTGCCATAACTTTTCAGGGAAGCTTCAGAACATGAAATTTTAACCTCCCACTAGAGCAGAAAGGGTCTTTCTAGTAGTTGCACATCAAATCTAAACTGTCTGAAGTGTTTTTCCAAAGTTATTAACACTTTTATGTTTGGCGTTCCGAAACCCACCTTATCTCTGGCTGAAAAGCGTTTTTGTGCATTGTGCCATAACTTTTCAGGGAAGCTTCAGAACATGAAATTTTAACCTCCCACTATAGCAGAATGGGTCTTTCTAGTAGTTGCACATCAAATCTAAACTGTCTGAAGTGTTTTTCCAAAGTTATTAACACTTTTATGTTTGGCGTTCCGAAACCCACCTTATCTCAGGCTGAAAAGCGTTTTTGTGCATTGTGCCATAACTTTTCAGGGAAGCTTCAGAACATGAAATTTTAACCTCCCACTATAGCAGAAAGGGTCTTTCTAGTAGTTGCACATCAAATCTAAACTGTCTGAAGTGTTTTTCCAAAGTTATCAACACTTTTATGTTTGGCGTTCCGAAACCCACCTTATCTCAGGCTGAAAAGCGTTTTTGTGCATTGTGCCATAACTTTTCAGGGAAGCTTCAGAACATGAAATTTTAACCTCCCACTATAGCAGAAAGGGTCTTTCTAGTAGTTGCACATCAAATCTAAGCTGTCTGAAGTGTTTTTCAAAAGTTATCAACACTTTTATGTTTGGCGTTCCGAAACCCACCTTATCTCAGGCGGAAAAGCGTTTTTGTGCATTGTGCCATAACTTTTCAGGAAAGCTTCAGAACATGAAATTTTAACCTCCCACTATAGCAGAAAGGGTCTTTCTAGTAGTTGCACATCAAATCTAAACTGTCTGAAGTGTTTTTCCAAAGTTATCAACACTTTTATGTTTGGCGTTCCGAAACCCACCTTATCTCAAGCTGAAAAGCGTTTTTACGCATTGTGCCATAACTTTTCAGGGAAGCTTCAGAACATGAAATTTTAACCTCCCACTATAGCAGAAAGGGTCTTTCTAGTAGTTGCACATCAAATCTAAGCTTTCTGAAGTGTTTTTCGAAAGTTATCAACACTTTTATGTTTGGCGTTCCGAAACCCACCTTATCTCAGGCTGAAAAGCGTTTTTGTGCATTGTGCCATAACTTTTCAGGGAAGCTTCAGAACATGAAATTTTAACCTCCCACTATAGCAGAAAGGGTCTTTCTAGTAGTTGCACATCAAATCTAAACTGTCTGAAGTGTTTTTCCAAAGTTATTAACACTTTTATGTTTGGCGTTCCGAAACCCACCTTATCTCAGGCTGAAAAGCGTTTTTGTGCATTGTGCCATAACTTTTCAGGAAAGCTTCAGAACATGAAATTTTAACCTCCCACTATAGCAGAAAGGGTCTTTCTAGTAGTTGCACATCAAATCTAAACTGTCTGAAGTGTTTTTCCAAAGTTATCAACACTTTTATGTTTGGCGTTCCGAAACCCACCTTATCTCAGGCTGAAAAGCGTTTTTGTGCATTGTGCCATAACTTTTCAGGAAAGCTTCAGAACATGAAATTTAACCTCCCACTATAGCAGAAAGGGTCTTTCTAGTAGTTGCACATCAAATCTAAGCTGTCTGAAGTGTTTTTCAAAAGTTATCAACACTTTTATGTTTGGCGTTCCGAAACCCACCTTATCTCAGGCTGAAAAGCGTTTTTGTGCATTGTGCCATAACTTTTCAGGAAAGCTTCAGAACATGAAATTTTAACCTCCCACTATAGCAGAAAGGGTCTTTCTAGTAGTTGCACATCAAATCTAAACTGTCTGAAGTGTTTTTCCAAAGTTATCAACACTTTTATGTTTGGCGTTCCGAAACCCACCTTATCTCAGGCTGAAAAGCGTTTTTACGCATTGTGCCATAACTTTTCAGGGAAGCTTCAGAACATGAAATTTTAACCTCCCACTATAGCAGAAAGGGTCTTTCTAGTAGGTGCACATCAAATCTAAGCTCTCTGAAGTGTTTTTCGAAAGTTATCAACACTTTTATGTTTGGCGTTCCGAAACCCACCTTATCTCAGGCTGAAAAGCGTTTTTGTGCATTGTGCCATAACTTTTCAGGGAAGCTTCAGAACATGAAATTTTAACCTCCCACTATAGCAGAAAGGGTCTTTCTAGTAGTTGCACATCAAATCTAAACTGTCTGAAGTGTTTTTCCAAAGTTATTAACACTTTTATGTTTGGCGTTCCGAAACCCACCTTATCTCAGGCTGAAAAGCGTTTTTGTGCATTGTGCCATAACTTTTCAGGGAAGCTTCAGAACATGAAATTTTAACCTCCCACTATAGCAGAAAGGGTCTTTCTAGTAGTTGCACATCAAATCTAAACTGTCTGAAGTGTTTTTCAAAAGTTATCAACACTTTTATGTTTGGCGTTCCGAAACCCACCTTATCTCAGGCTGAAAAGCGTTTTTGTGCATTGTGCCATAACTTTTCAGGAAAGCTTCAGAACATGAAATTTTAACCTCCCACTATAGCAGAAAGGGTCTTTCTAGTAGTTGCACATCAAATCTAAACTGTCTGAAGTGTTTTTCCAAAGTTATCAACACTTTTATGTTTGGCGTTCCGAAACCCACCTTATCTCAGGCTGAAAAGCGTTTTTGTGCATTGTGCCATAACTTTTCAGGGAAGCTTCAGAACATGAAATTTTAACCTCCCACTATAGCAGAAAGGGTCTTTCTAGTAGTTGCACATCAAATCTAAACTGTCTGAAGTGTTTTTCCAAAGTTATTAACACTTTTATGTTTGGCGTTCCCAAACCCACCTTATCTCAGGCTGAAAAGCGTTTTTGTGCATTGTGCCATAACTTTTCAGGGAAGCTTCAGAACATGAAATTTTAACCTCCCACTATAGCAGAAAGGGTCTTTCTAGTAGTTGCACATCAAATCTAAACTGTCTGAAGTGTTTTTCCAAAGTTATTAACACTTTTATGTTTGGCGTTCCCAAACCCACCTTATCTCAGGCTGAAAAGCGTTTTTGTGCATTGTGCCATAACTTTTCAGGGAAGCTTCAGAACATGAAATTTTAACCTCCCACTATAGCAGAAAGGGTCTTTCTAGTAGTTGCACATCAAATATAAACTGTCTGAAGTGTTTTTCCAAAGTTATCAACACTTTTATGTTTGGCGTTCCGAAACCCACCTTATCTCAGGCTGAAAAGCGTTTTTACGCATTGTGCCATAACTTTTCAGGGAAGCTTCAGAACATGAAATTTTAACCTCCCACTATAGCAGAAAGGGTCTTTCTAGTAGGTGCACATCAAATCTAAGCTCTCTGAAGTGTTTTTCGAAAGTTATCAACACTTTTATGTTTGGCGTTCCGAAACCCACCTTATCTCAGGCTGAAAAGCGTTTTTGTGCATTGTGCCATAACTTTTCAGGGAAGCTTCAGAACATGAAATTTTAACCTCCCACTAAAGCAGAAAGGGTCTTTCTAGTAGTTGCACATCAAATCTAAACTGTCTGAAGTGTTTTTCCAAAGTTATTAACACTTTTATGTTTGGCGTTCCGAAACCCACCTTATCTCAGGCTGAAAAGCGTTTTTGTGCATTGTGCCATAACTTTTCAGGGAAGCTTCAGAACATGAAATTTTAACCTCCCACTATAGCAGAAAGGGTCTTTCTAGTAGTTGCACATCAAATCTAAACTGTCTGAAGTGTTTTTCCAAAGTTATTAACACTTTTATGTTTGGCGTTCCGAAACCCACCTTATCTCTGGCTGAAAAGCGTTTTTGTGCATTGTGCCATAACTTTTCAAGGAAGCTTCAGAACATGAAATTTTAACCTCCCACTATAGCAGAATGGGTCTTTCTAGTAGTTGCACATCAAATCTAAACTGTCTGAAGTGTTTTTCCAAAGTTATTAACACTTTTATGTTTGGCGTTCCGAAACCCACCTTATCTCAGGCTGAAAAGCGTTTTTGTGCATTGTGCCATAACTTTTCAGGGAAGCTTCAGAACATGAAATTTTAACCTCCCACTATAGCAGAAAGGGTCTTTCTAGTAGTTGCACATCAAATCTAAACTGTCTGAAGTGTTTTTCCAAAGTTATCAACACTTTTATGTTTGGCGTTCCGAAACCCACCTTATCTCAGGCTGAAAAGCGTTTTTGTGCATTGTGCCATAACTTTTCAGGAAAGCTTCAGAACATGAAATTTTAACCTCCCACTATAGCAGAAAGGGTCTTTCTAGTAGTTGCACATCAAATCTAAACTGTCTGAAGTGTTTTTCCAAAGTTATCAACACTTTTATGTTTGGCGTTCCGAAACCCACCTTATCTCAGGCTGAAAAGCGTTTTTGTGCATTGTGCCATAACTTTTCAGGGAAGCTTCAGAACATGAAATTTTAACCTCCCACTATAGCAGAAAGGGTCTTTCTAGTAGTTGCACATCAAATCTAAGCTGTCTGAAGTGTTTTTCAAAAGTTATCAACACTTTTATGTTTGGCGTTCCGAAACCCACCTTATCTCAGGCGGAAAAGCGTTTTTGTGCATTGTGCCATAACTTTTCAGGAAAGCTTCAGAACATGAAATTTTAACCTCCCACTATAGCAGAAAGGGTCTTTCTAGTAGTTGCACATCAAATCTAAACTGTCTGAAGTGTTTTTCCAAAGTTATCAACACTTTTATGTTTGGCGTTCCGAAACCCACCTTATCTCAAGCTGAAAAGCGTTTTTACGCATTGTGCCATAACTTTTCAGGGAAGCTTCAGAACATGAAATTTTAACCTCCCACTATAGCAGAAAGGGTCTTTCTAGTAGTTGCACATCAAATCTAAGCTCTCTGAAGTGTTTTTCGAAAGTTATCAACACTTTTATGTTTGGCGTTCCGAAACCCACCTTATCTCAGGCTGAAAAGCGTTTTTGTGCATTGTGCCATAACTTTTCAGGGAAGCTTCAGAACATGAAATTTTAACCTCCCACTATAGCAGAAAGGGTCTTTCTAGTAGTTGCACATCAAATCTAAACTGTCTGAAGTGTTTTTCCAAAGTTATTAACACTTTTATGTTTGGCGTTCCGAAACCCACCTTATCTCAGGCTGAAAAGCGTTTTTGTGCATTGTGCCATAACTTTTCAGGAAAGCTTCAGAACATGAAATTTTAACCTCCCACTATAGCAGAAAGGGTCTTTCTAGTAGTTGCACATCAAATCTAAACTGTCTGAAGTGTTTTTCCAAAGTTATCAACACTTTTATGTTTGGCGTTCCGAAACCCACCTTATCTCAGGCTGAAAAGCGTTTTTGTGCATTGTGCCATAACTTTTCAGGAAAGCTTCAGAACATGAAATTTTAACCTCCCACTATAGCAGAAAGGGTCTTTCTAGTAGTTGCACATCAAATCTAAGCTGTCTGAAGTGTTTTTCAAAAGTTATCAACACTTTTATGTTTGGCGTTCCGAAACCCACCTTATCTCAGGCTGAAAAGCGTTTTTGTGCATTGTGCCATAACTTTTCAGGAAAGCTTCAGAACATGAAATTTTAACCTCCCACTATAGCAGAAAGGGTCTTTCTAGTAGTTGCACATCAAATCTAAACTGTCTGAAGTGTTTTTCCAAAGTTATCAACACTTTTATGTTTGGCGTTCCGAAACCCACCTTATCTCAGGCTGAAAAGCGTTTTTACGCATTGTGCCATAACTTTTCAGGGAAGCTTCAGAACATGAAATTTTAACCTCCCACTATAGCAGAAAGGGTCTTTCTAGTAGGTGCACATCAAATCTAAGCTCTCTGAAGTGTTTTTCGAAAGTTATCAACACTTTTATGTTTGGCGTTCCGAAACCCACCTTATCTCAGGCTGAAAAGCGTTTTTGTGCATTGTGCCATAACTTTTCAGGGAAGCTTCAGAACATGAAATTTTAACCTCCCACTATAGCAGAAAGGGTCTTTCTAGTAGTTGCACATCAAATCTAAACTGTCTGAAGTGTTTTTCCAAAGTTATTAACACTTTTATGTTTGGCGTTCCGAAACCCACCTTATCTCAGGCTGAAAAGCGTTTTTGTGCATTGTGCCATAACTTTTCAGGGAAGCTTCAGAACATGAAATTTTAACCTCCCACTATAGCAGAAAGGGTCTTTCTAGTAGTTGTACATCAAATCTAAACTGTCTGAAGTGTTTTTCCAAAGTTATCAACACTTTTATGTTTGGCGTTCCGAAACCCACCTTATCTCAAGCTGAAAAGCGTTTTTACGCATTGTGCCATAACTTTTCAGGGAAGCTTCAGAACATGAAATTTTAACCTCCCACTATAGCAGAAAGGGTCTTTCTAGTAGGTGCACATCAAATCTAAGCTCTCTGAAGTGTTTTTCGAAAGTTATCAACACTTTTATGTTTGGCGTTCCGAAACCCACCTTATCTCAGGCTGAAAAGCGTTTTTGTGCATTGTGCCATAACTTTTCAGGGAAGCTTCAGAACATGAAATTTTAACCTCCCACTATAGCAGAAAGGGTCTTTCTAGTAGTTGCACATCAAATCTAAACTGTCTGAAGTGTTTTTCCAAAGTTATTAACACTTTTATGTTTGGCGTTCCGAAACCCACCTTATCTCAGGCTGAAAAGCGTTTTTGTGCATTGTGCCATAACTTTTCAGGGAAGCTTCAGAACATGAAATTTTAACCTCCCACTATAGCAGAAAGGGTCATTCTAGTAGTTGCACATCAAATCTAAACTGTCTGAAGTGTTTTTCAAAAGTTATCAACACTTTTATGTTTGGCGTTCCGAAACCCACCTTATCTCAGGCTGAAAAGCGTTTTTGTGCATTGTGCCATAACTTTTCAGGAAAGCTTCAGAACATGAAATTTTAACCTCCCACTATAGCAGAAAGGGTCTTTCTAGTAGTTGCACATCAAATCTAAACTGTCTGAAGTGTTTTTCCAAAGTTATCAACACTTTTATGTTTGGCGTTCCGAAACCCACCTTATCTCAGGCTGAAAAGCGTTTTTGTGCATTGTGCCATAACTTTTCAGGGAAGCTTCAGAACATGAAATTTTAACCTCCCACTATAGCAGAAAGGGTCTTTCTAGTAGTTGCACATCAAATCTAAACTGTCTGAAGTGTTTTTCCAAAGTTATTAACACTTTTATGTTTGGCGTTCCCAAACCCACCTTATCTCAGGCTGAAAAGCGTTTTTGTGCATTGTGCCATAACTTTTCAGGGAAGCTTCAGAACATGAAATTTTAACCTCCCACTATAGCAGAAAGGGTCTTTCTAGTAGTTGCACATCAAATCTAAACTGTCTGAAGTGTTTTTCCAAAGTTATTAACACTTTTATGTTTGGCGTTCCCAAACCCACCTTATCTCAGGCTGAAAAGCGTTTTTGTGCATTGTGCCATAACTTTTCAGGGAAGCTTCAGAACATGAAATTTTAACCTCCCACTATAGCAGAAAGGGTCTTTCTAGTAGTTGCACATCAAATCTAAACTGTCTGAAGTGTTTTTCCAAAGTTATCAACACTTTTATGTTTGGCGTTCCGAAACCCACCTTATCTCAGGCTGAAAAGCGTTTTTACGCATTGTGCCATAACTTTTCAGGGAAGCTTCAGAACATGAAATTTTAACCTCCCACTATAGCAGAAAGGGTCTTTCTAGTAGGTGCACATCAAATCTAAGCTCTCTGAAGTGTTTTTCGAAAGTTATCAACACTTTTATGTTTGGCGTTCCGAAACCCACCTTATCTCTGGCTGAAAAGCGTTTTTGTGCATTGTGCCATAACTTTTCAGGGAAGCTTCAGAACATGAAATTTTAACTTCCCACTATAGCAGAAAGGGTCTTTCTAGTAGTTGCACATCAAAGCTAAACTGTCTGAAGTGTTTTTCCAAAGTTATTAACACTTTTATGTTTGGCGTTCCGAAACCCACCTTATCTCTGGCTGAAAAGCGTTTTTTTGCATTGTGCCATAACTTTTCAGGGAAGCTTCAGAACATGAAATTTTAACCTCCCACTATAGCAGAATGGGTCTTTCTAGTAGTTGCACATCAAATCTAAACTGTCTGAAGTGTTTTTCCAAAGTTATTAACACTTTTATGTTTGGCGTTCCGAAACCCACCTTATCTCAGGCTGAAAAGCGTTTTTGTGCATTGTGCCATAACTTTTCAGGGAAGCTTCAGAACATGAAATTTTAACCTCCCACTATAGCAGAAAGGGTCTTTCTAGTAGTTGCATATCAAATCTAAACTGTCTGAAGTGTTTTTCCAAAGTTATCAACACTTTTATGTTTGGCGTTCCGAAACCCACCTTATCTCAGGCTGAAAAGCGTTTTTGTGCATTGTGCCATAACTTTTCAGGGAAGCTTCAGAACATGAAATTTTAACCTCCCACTATAGCAGAAAGGGTCTTTCTAGTAGTTGCACATCAAATCTAAGCTGTCTGAAGTGTTTTTCAAAAGTTATCAACACTTTTATGTTTGGCGTTCCGAAACCCACCTTATCTCAAGCTGAAAAGCGTTTTTACGCATTGTGCCATAACTTTTCAGGGAAGCTTCAGAACATGAAATTTTAACCTCCCACTATAGCAGAAAGGGTCTTTCTAGTAGGTGCACATCAAATCTAAGCTCTCTGAAGTGTTTTTCGAAAGTTATCAACACTTTTATGTTTGGCGTTCCGAAACCCACCTTATCTCAGGCTGAAAAGCGTTTTTGTGCATTGTGCCATAACTTTTCAGGGAAGCTTCAGAACATGAAATTTTAACCTCCCACTATAGCAGAAAGGGTCTTTCTAGTAGTTGCACATCAAATCTAAACTGTCTGAAGTGTTTTTCCAAAGTTATTAACACTTTTATGTTTGGCGTTCCGAAACCCACCTTATCTCAGGCTGAAAAGCGTTTTTGTGCATTGTGCCATAACTTTTCAGGGAAGCTTCAGAACATGAAATTTTAACCTCCCACTATAGCAGAAAGGGTCATTCTAGTAGTTGCACATCAAATCTAAACTGTCTGAAGTGTTTTTCAAAAGTTATCAACACTTTTATGTTTGGCGTTCCGAAACCCACCTTATCTCAGGCTGAAAAGCGTTTTTGTGCATTGTGCCATAACTTTTCAGGAAAGCTTCAGAACATGAAATTTTAACCTCCCACTATAGCAGAAAGGGTCTTTCTAGTAGTTGCACATCAAATCTAAACTGTCTGAAGTGTTTTTCCAAAGTTATCAACACTTTTATGTTTGGCGTTCCGAAACCCACCTTATCTCAGGCTGAAAAGCGTTTTTGTGCATTGTGCCATAACTTTTCAGGGAAGCTTCAGAACATGAAATTTTAACCTCCCACTATAGCAGAAAGGGTCTTTCTAGTAGTTGCACATCAAATCTAAACTGTCTGAAGTGTTTTTCCAAAGTTATTAACACTTTTATGTTTGGCGTTCCCAAACCCACCTTATCTCAAGCTGAAAAGCGTTTTTGTGCATTGTGCCATAACTTTTCAGGGAAGCTTCAGAACATGAAATTTTAACCTCCCACTATAGCAGAAAGGGTCTTTCTAGTAGTTGCACATCAAATCTAAACTGTCTGAAGTGTTTTTCCAAAGTTATTAACACTTTTATGTTTGGCGTTCCCAAACCCACCTTATCTCAGGCTGAAAAGCGTTTTTGTGCATTGTGCCATAACTTTTCAGGGAAGCTTCAGAACATGAAATTTTAACCTCCCACTATAGCAGAAAGGGTCTTTCTAGTAGTTGCACATCAAATCTAAACTGTCTGAAGTGTTTTTCCAAAGTTATCAACACTTTTATGTTTGGCGTTCCGAAACCCACCTTATCTCAGGCTGAAAAGCGTTTTTACGCATTGTGCCATAACTTTTCAGGGAAGCTTCAGAACATGAAATTTTAACCTCCCACTATAGCAGAAAGGGTCTTTCTAGTAGGTGCACATCAAATCTAAGCTCTCTGAAGTGTTTTTCGAAAGTTATCAACACTTTTATGTTTGGCGTTCCGAAACCCACCTTATCTCAGGCTGAAAAGCGTTTTTGTGCATTGTGCCATAACTTTTCAGGGAAGCTTCAGAACATGAAATTTTAACCTCCCACTATAGCAGAAAGGGTCTTTCTAGTAGTTGCACATCAAATCTAAACTGTCTGAAGTGTTTTTCCAAAGTTATTAACACTTTTATGTTTGGCGTTCCGAAACCCACCTTATCTCTGGCTGAAAAGCGTTTTTGTGCATTGTGCCATAACTTTTCAGGGAAGCTTCAGAACATGAAATTTTAACCTCCCACTATAGCAGAATGGGTCTTTCTAGTAGTTGCACATCAAATCTAAACTGTCTGAAGTGTTTTTCCAAAGTTATTAACACTTTTATGTTTGGCGTTCCGAAACCCACCTTATCTCAGGCTGAAAAGCGTTTTTGTGCATTGTGCCATAACTTTTCAGGGAAGCTTCAGAACATGAAATTTTAACCTCCCACTATAGCAGAAAGGGTCTTTCTAGTAGTTGCACATCAAATCTAAACTGTCTGAAGTGTTTTTCCAAAGTTATCAACACTTTTATGTTTGGCGTTCCGAAACCCACCTTATCTCAGGCTGAAAAGCGTTTTTGTGCATTGTGCCATAACTTTTCAGGAAAGCTTCAGAACATGAAATTTTAACCTCCCACTATAGCAGAAAGGGTCTTTCTAGTAGTTGCACATCAAATCTAAACTGTCTGAAGTGTTTTTCCAAAGTTATCAACACTTTTATGTTTGGCGTTCCGAAACCCACCTTATCTCAGGCTGAAAAGCGTTTTTGTGCATTGTGCCATAACTTTTCAGGGAAGCTTCAGAACATGAAATTTTAACCTCCCACTATAGCAGAAAGGGTCTTTCTAGTAGTTGCACATCAAATCTAAGCTGTCTGAAGTGTTTTTCAAAAGTTATCAACACTTTTATGTTTGGCGTTCCGAAACCCACCTTATCTCAGGCGGAAAAGCGTTTTTGTGCATTGTGCCATAACTTTTCAGGAAAGCTTCAGAACATGAAATTTTAACCTCCCACTATAGCAGAAAGGGTCTTTCTAGTAGTTGCACATCAAATCTAAACTGTCTGAAGTGTTTTTCCATAGTTATCAACACTTTTATGTTTGGCGTTCCGAAACCCACCTTATCTCAAGCTGAAAAGCGTTTTTACGCATTGTGCCATAACTTTTCAGGGAAGCTTCAGAACATGAAATTTTAACCTCCCACTATAGCAGAAAGGGTCTTTCTAGTAGTTGCACATCAAATCTAAGCTCTCTGAAGTGTTTTTCGAAAGTTATCAACACTTTTATGTTTGGCGTTCCGAAACCCACCTTATCTCAGGCTGAAAAGCGTTTTTGTGCATTGTGCCATAACTTTTCAGGGAAGCTTCAGAACATGAAATTTTAACCTCCCACTATAGCAGAAAGGGTCTTTCTAGTAGTTGCACATCAAATCTAAACTGTCTGAAGTGTTTTTCCAAAGTTATTAACACTTTTATGTTTGGCGTTCCGAAACCCACCTTATCTCAGGCTGAAAAGCGTTTTTGTGCATTGTGCCATAACTTTTCAGGAAAGCTTCAGAACATGAAATTTTAACCTCCCACTATAGCAGAAAGGGTCTTTCTAGTAGTTGCACATCAAATCTAAACTGTCTGAAGTGTTTTTCCAAAGTTATCAACACTTTTATGTTTGGCGTTCCGAAACCCACCTTATCTCAGGCTGAAAAGCGTTTTTGTGCATTGTGCCATAACTTTTCAGGAAAGCTTCAGAACATGAAATTTTAACCTCCCACTATAGCAGAAAGGGTCTTTCTGGTAGTTGCACATAAAATCTAAGCTGTCTGAAGTGTTTTTCAAAAGTTATCAACACTTTTATGTTTGGCGTTCCGAAACCCACCTTATCTCAGGCTGAAAAGCGTTTTTGTGCATTGTGCCATAACTTTTCAGGAAAGCTTCAGAACATGAAATTTTAACCTCCCACTATAGCAGAAAGGGTCTTTCTAGTAGTTGCACATCAAATCTAAACTGTCTGAAGTGTTTTTCCAAAGTTATCAACACTTTTGTGTTTGGCGTTCCGAAACCCACCTTATCTCAGGCTGAAAAGCGTTTTTACGCATTGTGCCATAACTTTTCAGGGAAGCTTCAGAACATGAAATTTTAACCTCCCACTATAGCAGAAAGGGTCTTTCTAGTAGGTGCACATCAAATCTAAGCTCTCTGAAGTGTTTTTCGAAAGTTATCAACACTTTTATGTTTGGCGTTCCGAAACCCACCTTATCTCAGGCTGAAAAGCGTTTTTGTGCATTGTGCCATAACTTTTCAGGGAAGCTTCAGAACATGAAATGTTAACCTCCCACTATAGCAGAAAGGGTCTTTCTAGTAGTTGCACATCAAATCTAAACTGTCTGAAGTGTTTTTCCAAAGTTATTAACACTTTTATGTTTGGCGTTCCGAAACCCACCTTATCTCAGGCTGAAAAGCGTTTTTGTGCATTGTGCCATAACTTTTCAGGGAAGCTTCAGAACATGAAATTTTAACCTCCCACTATAGCAGAAAGGGTCTTTCTAGTAGTTGCACATCAAATCTAAACTGTCTGAAGTGTTTTTCAAAAGTTATCAACACTTTTATGTTTGGCGTTCCGAAACCCACCTTATCTCAGGCTGAAAAGCGTTTTTGTGCATTGTGCCATAACTTTTCAGGAAAGCTTCAGAACATGAAATTTTAACCTCCCACTATAGCAGAAAGGGTCTTTCTAGTAGTTGCACATCAAATCTAAACTGTCTGAAGTGTTTTTCCAAAGTTATCAACACTTTTATGTTTGGCGTTCCGAAACCCACCTTATCTCAGGCTGAAAAGCGTTTTTGTGCATTGTGCCATAACTTTTCAGGGAAGCTTCAGAACATGAAATTTTAACCTCCCACTATAGCAGAAAGGGTCTTTCTAGTAGTTGCACATCAAATCTAAACTGTCTGAAGTGTTTTTCCAAAGTTATTAACACTTTTATGTTTGGCGTTCCCAAACCCACCTTATCTCAGGCTGAAAAGCGTTTTTGTGCATTGTGCCATAACTTTTCAGGGAAGCTTCAGAACATGAAATTTTAACCTCCCACTATAGCAGAAAGGGTCTTTCTAGTAGTTGCACATCAAATCTAAACTGTCTGAAGTGTTTTTCCAAAGTTATTAACACTTTTATGTTTGGCGTTCCGAAACCCACCTTATCTCAGGCTGAAAAGCGTTTTTGTGCATTGTGCCATAACTTTTCAGGGAAGCTTCAGAACATGAAATTTTAACCTCCCACTATAGCAGAAAGGGTCTTTCTAGTAGTTGCACATCAAATCTAAACTGTCTGAAGTGTTTTTCCAAAGTTATCAACACTTTTATGTTTGGCGTTCCGAAACCCACCTTATCTCAGGCTGAAAAGCGTTTTTGTGCATTGTGCCATAACTTTTCAGGAAAGCTTCAGAACATGAAATTTTAACCTCCCACTATAGCAGAAAGGGTCTTTCTAGTAGTTGCACATCAAATCTAAACTGTCTGAAGTGTTTTTCCAAAGTTATCAACACTTTTATGTTTGGCGTTCCGAAACCCACCTTATCTCAGGCTGAAAAGCGTTTTTGTGCATTGTGCCATAACTTTTCAGGGAAGCTTCAGAACATGAAATTTTAACTTCCCACTATAGCAGAAAGGGTCTTTCTAGTAGTTGCACATCAAATCTAAACTGTCTGAAGTGTTTTTCCAAAGTTATTAACACTTTTATGTTTGGCGTTCCCAAACCCACCTTATCTCAGGCTGAAAAGCGTTTTTGTGCATTGTGCCATAACTTTTCAGGGAAGCTTCAGAACATGAAATTTTAACCTCCCACTATAGCAGAAAGGGTCTTTCTAGTAGTTGCACATCAAATCTAAACTGTCTGAAGTGTTTTTCCAAAGTTATTAACACTTTTATGTTTGGCGTTCCCAAACCCACCTTATCTCAGGCTGAAAAGCGTTTTTGTGCATTGTGCCATAACTTTTCAGGGAAGCTTCAGAACATGAAATTTTAACCTCCCACTATAGCAGAAAGGGTCTTTCTAGTAGTTGCACATCAAATCTAAACTGTCTGAAGTGTTTTTCCAAAGTTATCAACACTTTTATGTTTGGCGTTCCGAAACCCACCTTATCTCAGGCTGAAAAGCGTTTTTACGCATTGTGCCATAACTTTTCAGGGAAGCTTCAGAACATGAAATTTTAACCTCCCACTATAGCAGAAAGGGTCTTTCTAGTAGGTGCACATCAAATCTAAGCTCTCTGAAGTGTTTTTCGAAAGTTATCAACACTTTTATGTTTGGCGTTCCGAAACCCACCTTATCTCAGGCTGAAAAGCGTTTTTGTGCATTGTGCCATAACTTTTCAGGGAAGCTTCAGAACATGAAATTTTAACCTCCCACTATAGCAGAAAGGGTCTTTCTAGTAGTTGCACATCAAATCTAAACTGTCTGAAGTGTTTTTCCAAAGTTATTAACACTTTTATGTTTGGCGTTCCGAAACCCACCTTATCTCTGGCTGAAAAGCGTTTTTGTGCATTGTGCCATAACTTTTCAGGGAAGCTTCAGAACATGAAATTTTAACCTCCCACTATAGCAGAATGGGTCTTTCTAGTAGTTGCACATCAAATCTAAACTGTCTGAAGTGTTTTTCCAAAGTTATTAACACTTTTATGTTTGGCGTTCCGAAACCCACCTTATCTCAGGCTGAAAAGCGTTTTTGTGCATTGTGCCATAACTTTTCAGGGAAGCTTCAGAACATGAAATTTTAACCTCCCACTATAGCAGAAAGGGTCTTTCTAGTAGTTGCACATCAAATCTAAACTGTCTGAAGTGTTTTTCCAAAGTTATCAACACTTTTATGTTTGGCGTTCCGAAACCCACCTTATCTCAGGCTGAAAAGCGTTTTTGTGCATTGTGCCATAACTTTTCAGGAAAGCTTCAGAACATGAAATTTTAACCTCCCACTATAGCAGAAAGGGTCTTTCTAGTAGTTGCACATCAAATCTAAACTGTCTGAAGTGTTTTTCCAAAGTTATCAACACTTTTATGTTTGGCGTTCCGAAACCCACCTTATCTCAGGCTGAAAAGCGTTTTTGTGCATTGTGCCATAACTTTTCAGGGAAGCTTCAGAACATGAAATTTTAACCTCCCACTATAGCAGAAAGGGTCTTTCTAGTAGTTGCACATCAAATCTAAGCTGTCTGAAGTGTTTTTCAAAAGTTATCAACACTTTTATGTTTGGCGTTCCGAAACCCACCTTATCTCAGGCGGAAAAGCGTTTTTGTGCATTGTGCCATAACTTTTCAGGGAAGCTTCAGAACATGAAATTTTAACCTCCCACTATAGCAGAAAGGGTCTTTCTAGTAGTTGCACATCAAATCTAAACTGTCTGAAGTGTTTTTCCAAAGTTATTAACACTTTTATGTTTGGCGTTCCGAAACCCACCTTATCTCAGGCTGAAAAGCGTTTTTGTGCATTGTGCCATAACTTTTCAGGAAAGCTTCAGAACATGAAATTTTAACCTCCCACTATAGCAGAAAGGGTCTTTCTAGTAGTTGCACATCAAATCTAAACTGTCTGAAGTGTTTTTCCAAAGTTATCAACACTTTTATGTTTGGCGTTCCGAAACCCACCTTATCTCACGCTGAAAAGCGTTTTTGTGCATTGTGCCATAACTTTTCAGGGAAGCTTCAGAACATGAAATTTTAACCTCCCACTATAGCAGAAAGGGTCTTTCTAGTAGTTGCACATCAAATCTAAGCTGTCTGAAGTGTTTTTCAAAAGTTATCAACACTTTTATGTTTGGCGTTCCGAAACCCACCTTATCTCAGGCTGAAAAGCGTTTTTGTGCATTGTGCCATAACTTTTCAGGAAAGCTTCAGAACATGAAATTTTAACCTCCCACTATAGCAGAAAGGGTCTTTCTAGTAGTTGCACATCAAATCTAAACTGTCTGAAGTGTTTTTCCAAAGTTATCAACACTTTTATGTTTGGCGTTCCGAAACCCACCTTATCTCAGGCTGAAAAGCGTTTTTACGCATTGTGCCATAACTTTTCAGGGAAGCTTCAGAACATGAAATTTTAACCTCCCACTATAGCAGAAAGGGTCTTTCTAGTAGGTGCACATCAAATCTAAGCTCTCTGAAGTGTTTTTCGAAAGTTATCAACACTTTTATGTTTGGCGTTCCGAAACCCACCTTATCTCAGGCTGAAAAGCGTTTTTGTGCATTGTGCCATAACTTTTCAGGGAAGCTTCAGAACATGAAATTTTAACCTCCCACTATAGCAGAAAGGGTCTTTCTAGTAGTTGCACATCAAATCTAAACTGTCTGAAGTGTTTTTCAAAAGTTATCAACACTTTTATGTTTGGCGTTCCGAAACCCACCTTATCTCAGGCTGAAAAGCGTTTTTGTGCATTGTGCCATAACTTTTCAGGAAAGCTTCAGAACATGAAATTTTAACCTCCCACTATAGCAGAAAGGGTCTTTCTAGTAGTTGCACATCAAATCTAAACTGTCTGAAGTGTTTTTCCAAAGTTATCAACACTTTTATGTTTGGCGTTCCGAAACCCACCTTATCTCAGGCTGAAAAGCGTTTTTGTGCATTGTGCCATAACTTTTCAGGGAAGCTTCAGAACATGAAATTTTAACCTCCCACTATAGCAGAAAGGGTCTTTCTAGTAGTTGCACATCAAATCTAAACTGTCTGAAGTGTTTTTCCAAAGTTATTAACACTTTTATGTTTGGCGTTCCCAAACCCACCTTATCTCAGGCTGAAAAGCGTTTTTGTGCATTGTGCCATAACTTTTCAGGGAAGCTTCAGAACATGAAATTTTAACCTCCCACTATAGCAGAAAGGGTCTTTCTAGTAGTTGCACATCAAATCTAAACTGTCTGAAGTGTTTTTCCAAAGTTATCAACACTTTTATGTTTGGCGTTCCGAAACCCACCTTATCTCAGGCTGAAAAGCGTTTTTACGCATTGTGCCATAACTTTTCAGGGAAGCTTCAGAACATGAAATTTTAACCTCCCACTATAGCAGAAAGGGTCTTTCTAGTAGGTGCACATCAAATCTAAGCTGTCTGAAGTGTTTTTCGAAAGTTATCAACACTTTTATGTTTGGCGTTCCGAAACCCACCTTATCTCAGGCTGAAAAGCGTTTTTGTGCATTGTGCCATAACTTTTCAGGGAAGCTTCAGAACATGAAATTTTAACCTCCCACTATAGCAGAAAGGGTCTTTCTAGTAGTTGCACATCAAATCTAAGCTGTCTGAAGTGTTTTTCAAAAGTTATCAACACTTTTATGTTTGGCGTTCCGAAACCCACCTTATCTCAGGCTGAAAAGCGTTTTTGTGCATTGTGCCATAACTTTTCAGGAAAGCTTCAGAACATGAAATTTTAACCTCCCACTATAGCAGAAAGGGTCTTTCTAGTAGTTGCACATCAAATCTAAACTGTCTGAAGTGTTTTTCCAAAGTTATCAACACTTTTATGTTTGGCGTTCCGAAACCCACCTTATCTCAGGCTGAAAAGCGTTTTTGTGCATTGTGCCATAACTTTTCAGGGAAGCTTCAGAACATGAAATTTTAACCTCCCACTATAGCAGAAAGGGTCTTTCTAGTAGTTGCACATCAAATCTAAGCTGTCTGAAGTGTTTTTCAAAAGTTATCAACACTTTTATGTTTGGCGTTCCGAAACCCACCTTATCTCAGGCTGAAAAGCGTTTTTGTGCATTGTGCCATAACTTTTCAGGAAAGCTTCAGAACATGAAATTTTAACCTCCCACTATAGCAGAAAGGGTCTTTCTAGTAGGTGCACATCAAATCTAAACTGTCTGAAGTGTTTTTCCAAAGTTATTAACACTTTTATGTTTGGCGTTCCGAAACCCACCTTATCTCAGGCTGAAAAGCGTTTTTGTGCATTGTGCCATAACTTTTCAGGGAAGCTTCAGAACATGAAATTTAAACCTCCCACTAAAGCAGAAAGGGTCTTTCTAGTAGTTGCACATCAAATCTAAACTGTCTGAAGTGTTTTTCCAAAGTTATCAACACTTTTATGTTTGGCGTTCCGAAACCCACCTTATCTCAGGCTGAAAAGCGTTTTTACGCATTGTGCCATAACTTTTCAGGGAAGCTTCAGAACATGAAATTTTAACCTCCCACTATAGCAGAAAGGGTCTTTCTAGTAGGTGCACATCAAATCTAAGCTGTCTGAAGTGTTTTTCGAAAGTTATCAACACTTTTATGTTTGGCGTTCCGAAACCCACCTTATCTCAGGCTGAAAAGCGTTTTTGTGCATTGTGCCATAACTTTTCAGGGAAGCTTCAGAACATGAAATTTTAACCTCCCACTATAGCAGAAAGGGTCTTTCTAGTAGTTGCACATCAAATCTAAGCTGTCTGAAGTGTTTTTCAAAAGTTATCAACACTTTTATGTTTGGCGTTCCGAAACCCACCTTATCTCAGGCTGAAAAGCGTTTTTGTGCATTGTGCCATAACTTTTCAGGGAAGCTTCAGAACATGAAATTTTAACCTCCCACTATAGCAGAAAGGGTCTTTCTAGTAGTTGCACATCAAATCTAAACTGTCTGAAGTGTTTTTCCAAAGTTAGCAACACTTTTATGTTTGGCGTTCCGAAACCCACCTTATCTCAGGCTGAAAAGCGTTTTTACGCATTGTGCCATAACTTTTCAGGGAAGCTTCAGAACATGAAATTTTAACCTCCCACTATAGCAGAAAGGGCCTTTCTAGTAGGTGCACATCAAATCTAAGCTGTCTGAAGTGTTTTTCGAAAGTTATCAACACTTTTATGTTTGGCGTTCCGAAACCCACCTAATCTCAGGCTGAAAAGCGTTTTTGTGCATTGTGCCATAACTTTTCAGGGAAGCTTCAGAACATGAAATTTTAACCTCCCACTATAGCAGAAAGGGTCTTTCTAGTAGTTGCACATCAAATCTAAGCTGTCTGAAGTGTTTTTCAAAAGTTATCAACACTTTTATGTTTGGCGTTCCGAAACCCACCTTATCTCAGGCTGAAAAGCGTTTTTGGGCATTGTGCCATAACTTTTCAGGAAAGCTTCAGAACATGAAATTTTAACCTCCCACTATAGCAGAAAGGGTCTTTCTAGTAGTTGCACATCAAATCTAAACTGTCTGAAGTGTTTTTCCAAAGTTATCAACACTTTTATGTTTGGCGTTCCGAAACCCACCTTATCTCAGGCTGAAAAGCGTTTTTACGCATTGTGCCATAACTTTTCAGGGAAGCTTCAGAACATGAAATTTTAACCTCCCACTATAGCAGAAAGGGTCTTTCTAGTAGGTGCACATCAAATCTAAGCTCTCTGAATTGTTTTTCGAAAGTTATCAACACTTTTATGTTTGGCGTTCCGAAACCCACCTTATCTCAGGCTGAAAAGCGTTTTTGTGCATTGTGCCATAACTTTTCAGGGAAGCTTCAGAACATGAAATTTTAACCTCCCACTATAGCAGAAAGGGTCTTTCTAGTAGTTGCACATCAAATCTAAACTGTCTGAAGTGTTTTTCCAAAGTTATTAACACTTTTATGTTTGGCGTTCCGAAACCCACCTTATCTCAGGCTGAAAAGCGTTTTTGTGCATTGTGCCATAACTTTTCAGGGAAGCTTCAGAACATGAAATTTTAACCTCCCACTATAGCAGAAAGGGTCTTTCTAGTAGTTGCACATCAAATCTAAGCTGTCTGAAGTGTTTTTCAAAAGTTATCAACACTTTTATGTTTGGCGTTCCGAAACCCACCTTATCTCAGGCTGAAAAGCGTTTTTGTGCATTGTGCCATAACTTTTCAGGAAAGCTTCAGAACATGAAATTTTAACCTCCCACTATAGCAGAAAGGGTCTTTCTAGTAGTTGCACATCAAATCTAAACTGTCTGAAGTGTTTTTCCAAAGTTATCAACACTTTTATGTTTGGCGTTCCGAAATCCACCTTATCTCAGGCTGAAAAGCGTTTTTGTGCATTGTGCCATAACTTTTCAGGGAAGCTTCAGAACATGAAATTTTAACCTCCCACTATAGCAGAAAGGGTCTTTCTAGTAGTTGCACATCAAATCTAAGCTGTCTAAAGTGTTTTTCGAAAGTTATCAACACTTTTATGTTTGGCGTTCCGAAACCCACCTTATCTCAGGCTGAAAAGCGTTTTTACGCATTGTGCCATAACTTTTCAGGGAAGCTTCAGAACATGAAATTTTAACCTCCCACTATAGCAGAAAGGGTCTTTCTAGTAGGTGCACATCAAATCTAAGCTCTCTAAAGTGTTTTTCAAAAGTTATCAACACTTTTATGTTTGGCGTTCCGAAACCCACCTTATCTCAGGCTGAAAAGCGTTTTTGTGCATTGTGCCATAACTTTTCAGGAAAGCTTCAGAACATGAAATTTTAACCTCCCACTATAGCAGAAAGGGTCTTTCTAGTAGTTGCACATCAAATCTAAACTGTCTGAAGTGTTTTTCCAAAGTTATCAACACTTTTATGTTTGGCGTTCCGAAACCCACCTTATCTCAGGCTGAAAAGCGTTTTTACGCATTGTGCCATAACTTTTCAGGGAAGCTTCAGAACATGAAATTTTAACCTCCCACTATAGCAGAAAGGGTCTTTCTAGTAGGTGCACATCAAATCTAAGCTCTCTGAAGTGTTTTTCGAAAGTTATCAACACTTTTATGTTTGGCGTTCCGAAACCCACCTTATCTCAGGCTGAAAAGCGTTTTTGTGCATTGTGCCATAACTTTTCAGGGAAGCTTCAGAACATGAAATTTTAACATCCCACTATAGCAGAAAGGGTCTTTCTAGTAGTTGCACATCAAATCTAAACTGTCTGAAGTGTTTTTCAAAAGTTATCAACACTTTTATGTTTGGCGTTCCGAAACCCACCTTATCTCAGGCTGAAGAGCGTTTTTGTGCATTGTGCCATAACTTTTCAGGAAAGCTTCAGAACATGAAATTTTAACCTCCCACTATAGCAGAAAGGGTCTTTCTAGTAGTTGCACATCAAATCTAAACTGTCTGAAGTGTTTTTCCAAAGTTATCAACACTTTTATGTTTGGCGTTCCGAAACCCACCTTATCTCAGGCTGAAAAGCGTTTTTGTGCATTGTGCCATAACTTTTCAGGGAAGCTTCAGAACATGAAATTTTAACCTCCCACTATAGCAGAAAGGGTCTTTCTAGTAGTTGCACATCAAATCTAAACTGTCTGAAGTGTTTTTCCAAAGTTATTAACACTTTTATGTTTGGCGTTCCCAAAACCCACCTTATCTCAGGCTGAAAAGCGTTTTTGTGCATTGTGCCATAACTTTTCAGGGAAGCTTCAGAACATGAAATTTTAACCTCCCACTATAGCAGAAAGGGTCTTTCTAGTAGTTGCACATCAAATCTAAACTGTCTGAAGTGTTTTTCCAAAGTTATCAACACTTTTATGTTTGGCGTTCCGAAACCCACCTTATCTCAGGCTGAAAAGCGTTTTTACGCATTGTGCCATAACTTTTCAGGGAAGCTTCAGAACATGAAATTTTAACCTCCCACTATAGCAGAAAGGGTCTTTCTAGTAGGTGCACATCAAATCTAAGCTGTCTGAAGTGTTTTTCGAAAGTTATCAACACTTTTATTTTGGCGTTCCGAAACCCACCTTATCTCAGGCTGAAAAGCGTTTTTGTGCATTGTGCCATAACTTTTCAGGGAAGCTTCAGAACATGAAATTTTAACCTCCCACTATAGCAGAAAGGGTCTTTCTAGTAGTTGCACATCAAATCTAAGCTGTCTGAAGTGTTTTTCAAAAGTTATCAACACTTTTATGTTTGGCGTTCCGAAACCCACCTTATCTCAGGCTGAAAAGCGTTTTTGTGCATTGTGCCATAACTTTTCAGGAAAGCTTCAGAACATGAAATTTTAACCTCCCACTATAGCAGAAAGGGTCTTTCTAGTAGTTGCACATCAAATCTAAACTGTCTGAAGTGTTTTTCCAAAGTTATCAACACTTTTATGTTTGGCGTTCCGAAACCCACCTTATCTCAGGCTGAAAAGCGTTTTTGTGCATTGTGCCATAACTTTTCAGGGAAGCTTCAGAACATGAAATTTTAACCTCCCACTATAGCAGAAAGGGTCTTTCTAGTAGTTGCACATCAAATCTAAGCTGTCTGAAGTGTTTTTCAAAAGTTATCAACACTTTTATGTTTGGCGTTCCGAAACCCACCTTATCTCAGGCTGAAAAGCGTTTTTGTGCATTGTGCCATAACTTTTCAGGAAAGCTTCAGAACATGAAATTTTAACCTCCCACTATAGCAGAAAGGGTCTTTCTAGTAGGTGCACATCAAATCTAAACTGTCTGAAGTGTTTTTCCAAAGTTATTAACACTTTTATGTTTGGCGTTCCGAAACCCACCTTATCTCAGGCTGAAAAGCGTTTTTGTGCATTGTGCCATAACTTTTCAGGGAAGCTTCAGAACATGAAATTTTAACCTCCCACTAAAGCAGAAAGGGTCTTTCTAGTAGTTGCACATCAAATCTAAACTGTCTGAAGTGTTTTTCCAAAGTTATCAACACTTTTATGTTTGGCGTTCCGAAACCCACCTTATCTCAGGCTGAAAAGCGTTTTTACGCATTGTGCCATAACTTTTCAGGGAAGCTTCAGAACATGAAATTTTAACCTCCCACTATAGCAGAAAGGGTCTTTCTAGTAGGTGCACATCAAATCTAAGCTGTCTGAAGTGTTTTTCGAAAGTTATCAACACTTTTATGTTTGGCGTTCCGAAACCCACCTTATCTCAGGCTGAAAAGCGTTTTTGTGCATTGTGCCATAACTTTTCAGGGAAGCTTCAGAACATGAAATTTTAACCTTCCACTATAGCAGAAAGGGTCTTTCTAGTAGTTGCACATCAAATCTAAACTGTCTGAAGTGTTTTTCCAAAGTTATCAACACTTTTATGTTTGGCGTTCCGAAACCCACCTTATCTCAGGCTGAAAAGCGTTTTTGTGCATTGTGCCATAACTTTTCAGGGAAGCTTCAGAACATGAAATTTTAACCTTCCACTATAGCAGAAAGGGTCTTTCTAGTAGTTGCACATCAAATCTAAACTGTCTGAAGTGTTTTTCCAAAGTTATCAACACTTTTATGTTTGGCGTTCCGAAACCCACCTTATCTCAGGCTGAAAAGCGTTTTTGTGCATTGTGCCATAACTTTTCAGGGAAGCTTCAGAACATGAAATTTAAACCTTCCACTATAGCAGAAAGGGTCTTTCTTGTAGTTGCACATCAAATCTAAACTGTCTGAAGTGTTTTTCCAAAGTTATCAACACTTTTATGTTTGGCGTTCCGAAACCCACCTTATCTCAGGCTGAAAAGCGTTTTTGTGCATTGTGCCATAACTTTTCAGGGAAGCTTCAGAACATGAAATTTTAACCTCCCACTATAGCAGAAAGGGTCTTTCTAGTAGTTGCACATCAAATCTAAACTGTCTGAAGTGTTTTTCCAAAGTTATTAACACTTTTATGTTTGGCGTTCCGAAACCCACCTTATCTCAGGCTGAAAAGCGTTTTTGTGCATTGTGCCATAACTTTTCAGGGAAGCTTCAGAACATGAAATTTTAACCTCCCACTATAGCAGAAAGGGTCTTTCTAGTAGTTGCACATCAAATCTAAACTGTCTGAAGTGTTTTTCCAAAGTTAGCAACACTTTTATGTTTGGCGTTCCGAAACCCACCTTATCTCAGGCTGAAAAGCGTTTTTACGCATTGTGCCATAACTTTTCAGGGAAGCTTCAGAACATGAAATTTTAACCTCCCACTATAGCAGAAAGGGTCTTTCTAGTAGGTGCACATCAAATCTAAGCTGTCTGAAGTGTTTTTCGAAAGTTATCAACACTTTTATGTTTGGCGTTCCGAAACCCACCTAATCTCAGGCTGAAAAGCGTTTTTGTGCATTGTGCCATAACTTTTCAGGGAAGCTTCAGAACATGAAATTTTAACCTCCCACTATAGCAGAAAGGGTCTTTCTAGTAGTTGCACATCAAATCTAAGCTGTCTGAAGTGTTTTTCCAAAGTTATCAACACTTTTATGTTTGGCGTTCCGAAACCCACCTTATCTCAGGCTGAAAAGCGTTTTTGGGCATTGTGCCATAACTTTTCAGGAAAGCTTCAGAACATGAAATTTTAACCTCCCACTATAGCAGAAAGGGTCTTTCTAGTAGTTGCACATCAAATCTAAACTGTCTGAAGTGTTTTTCCAAAGTTATCAACACTTTTATGTTTGGCGTTCCGAAACCCACCTTATCTCAGGCTGAAAAGCGTTTTTATGCATTGTGCCATAACTTTTCAGGGAAGCTTCAGAACATGAAATTTTAACCTCCCACTATAGCAGAAAGGGTCTTTCTAGTAGGTGCACATCAAATCTAAGCTCTCTGAATTGTTTTTCGAAAGTTATCAACACTTTTATGTTTGGCGTTCCGAAACCCACCTTATCTCAGGCTGAAAAGCGTTTTTGTGCATTGTGCCATAACTTTTCAGGGAAGCTTCAGAACATGAAATTTTAACCTCCCACTATAGCAGAAAGGGTCTTTCTAGTAGTTGCACATCAAATCTAAACTGTCTGAAGTGTTTTTCCAAAGTTATTAACACTTTTATGTTTGGCGTTCCGAAACCCACCTTATCTCAGGCTGAAAAGCGTTTTTGTGCATTGTGCCATAACTTTTCAGGGAAGCTTCAGAACATGAAATTTTAACCTCCCACTATAGCAGAAAGGGTCTTTCTAGTAGTTGCACATCAAATCTAAGCTGTCTGAAGTGTTTTTCAAAAGTTATCAACACTTTTATGTTTGGCGTTCCGAAACCCACCTTATCTCAGGCTGAAAAGCGTTTTTGTGCATTGTGCCATAACTTTTCAGGAAAGCTTCAGAACATGAAATTTTAACCTCCCACTATAGCAGAAAGGGTCTTTCTAGTAGTTGCACATCAAATCTAAACTGTCTGAAGTGTTTTTCCAAAGTTATCAACACTTTTATGTTTGGCGTTCCGAAACCCACCTTATCTCAGGCTGAAAAGCGTTTTTGTGCATTGTGCCATAACTTTTCAGGGAAGCTTCAGAACATGAAATTTTAACCTCCCACTATAGCAGAAAGGGTCTTTCTAGTAGTTGCACATCAAATCTAAGCTGTCTAAAGTGTTTTTCGAAAGTTATCAACACTTTTATGTTTGGCGTTCCGAAACCCACCTTATCTCAGGCTGAAAAGCGTTTTTACGCATTGTGCCATAACTTTTCAGGGAAGCTTCAGAACATGAAATTTTAACCTCCCACTATAGCAGAAAGGGTCTTTCTAGTAGATGCACATCAAATCTAAGCTCTCTAAAGTGTTTTTCGAAAGTTATCAACACTTTTATGTTTGGCGTTCCGAAACCCACCTTATCTCAGGCTGAAAAGCGTTTTTGCGCATTGTGCCATAACTTTTCAGGGAAGCTTCAGAACATGAAATTTTAACCTCCCACTATAGCAGAAAGGGTCTTTCTAGTAGTTGCACATCAAATCTAAACTGTCTGAAGTGTTTTTCCAAAGTTATCAACACTTTTATGTTTGGCGTTCCGAAACCCACCTTATCTCAGGCTGAAAAGCGTTTTTGTGCATTGTGCCATAACTTTTCAGGAAAGCTTCAGAACATGAAATTTTAACCTCCCACTATAGCAGAAAGGGTCTTTCTAGTAGTTGCACATCAAATCTAAACTGTCTGAAGTGTTTTTCCAAAGTTATCAACACTTTTATGTTTGGCGTTCCGAAACCCACCTTATCTCAGGCTGAAAAGCGTTTTTGTGCATTGTGCCATAACTTTTCAGGGAAGCTTCAGAACATGAAATTTTAACCTCCCACTATAGCAGAAAGGGTCTTTCTAGTAGTTGCACATCAAATCTAAGCTGTCTGAAGTGTTTTTCAAAAGTTATCAACACTTTTATGTTTGGCGTTCCGAAACCCACCTTATCTCAGGCTGAAAAGCGTTTTTGTGCATTGTGCCATAACTTTTCAGGAAAGCTTCAGAACATGAAATTTTAACCTCCCACTATAGCAGAAAGGGTCTTTCTAGTAGTTGCACATCAAATCTAAACTGTCTGAAGTGTTTTTCCAAAGTTATCAACACTTTTATGTTTGGCGTTCCGAAACCCACCTTATCTCAGGCTGAAAAGCGTTTTTACGCATTGTGCCATAACTTTTCAGGGAAGCTTCAGAACATGAAATTTTAACCTCCCACTATAGCAGAAAGGGTCTTTCTAGTAGTTGCACATCAAATCTAAGCTCTCTGAAGTGTTTTTCGAAAGTTATCAACACTTTTATGTTTGGCGTTCCGAAACCCACCTTATCTCAGGCTGAAAAGCGTTTTTGTGCATTGTGCCATAACTTTTCAGGGAAGCTTCAGAACATGAAATTTTAACCTCCCACTATAGCAGAAAGGGTCTTTCTAGTAGTTGCACATCAAATCTAAGCTGTCTGAAGTGTTTTTCCAAAGTTATTAACACTTTTATGTTTGGCGTTCCGAAACCCACCTTATCTCAGGCTGAAAAGCGTTTTTGTGCATTGTGCCATAACTTTTCAGGAAAGCTTCAGAACATGAAATTTTAACCTCCCACTATAGCAGAAAGGGTCTTTCTAGTAGTTGCACATCAAATCTAAACTGTCTGAAGTGTTTTTCCAAAGTTATCAACACTTTTATGTTTGGCGTTCCGAAACCCACCTTATCTCAGGCTGAAAAGCGTTTTTGTGCATTGTGCCATAACTTTTCAGGGAAGCTTCAGAACATGAAATTTTAACCTCCCACTATAGCAGAAAGGGTCTTTCTAGTAGTTGCACATCAAATCTAAGCTGTCTGAAGTGTTTTTCAAAAGTTATCAACACTTTTATGTTTGGCGTTCCGAAACCCACCTTATCTCAGGCTGAAAAGCGTTTTTGTGCATTGTGCCATAACTTTTCAGGAAAGCTTCAGAACATGAAATTTTAACCTCCCACTATAGCAGAAGGGGTCTTTCTAGTAGTTGCACATCAAATCTAAACTGTCTGAAGTGTTTTTCGAAAGTTATCAACACTTTTATGTTTGGCGTTCCGAAACCCACCTTATCTCAGGCTGAAAAGCGTTTTTACGCATTGTGCCATAACTTTTCAGGGAAGCTTCAGAACATGAAATTTTAACCTCCCACTATAGCAGAAAGGGTCTTTCTAGTAGGTGCACATCAAATCTAAGCTCTCTGAAGTGTTTTTCGAAAGTTATCAACACTTTTATGTTTGGCGTTCCGAAACCCACCTTA
Source organism: Synchiropus splendidus (assembly GCF_027744825.2). Taxonomy (NCBI): domain Eukaryota; kingdom Metazoa; phylum Chordata; class Actinopteri; order Syngnathiformes; family Callionymidae; genus Synchiropus; species Synchiropus splendidus. The sequence continues at coordinate 242,886 of NW_026527060.1, forward strand.
TCTCAGGCTGAAAAGCGTTTTTGTGCATTGTGCCATAACTTTTCAGGGAAGCTTCAGAACATGAAATTTTAACCTCCCACTATAGCAGAAAGGGTCTTTCTAGTAGTTGCACATCAAATCAAAACTGTCTGAAGTGTTTTTCCAAAGTTATTAACACTTTTATGTTTGGCGTTCCGAAACCCACCTTATCTCAGGCTGAAAAGCGTTTTTGTGCATTGTGCCATAACTTTTCAGGGAAGCTTCAGAACATGAAATTTTAACCTCCCACTATAGCAGAAAGGGTCTTTCTAGTAGTTGCACATCAAATCTAAACTGTCTGAAGTGTTTTTCAAAAGTTATCAACACTTTTATGTTTGGCGTTACGAAACCCACCTTATCTCAGGCTGAAAAGCGTTTTTGTGCATTGTGCCATAACTTTTCAGGAAAGCTTCAGAACATGAAATTTTAACCTCCCACTATAGCAGAAAGGGTCTTTCTAGTAGTTGCACATCAAATCTAAACTGTCTGAAGTGTTTTTCCAAAGTTATCAACACTTTTATGTTTGGCGTTCCGAAACCCACCTTATCTCAGGCTGAAAAGCGTTTTTGTGCATTGTGCCATAACTTTTCAGGGAAGTTTCAGAACATGAAATTTTAACCTCCCACTATAGCAGAAAGGGTCTTTCTAGTAGTTGCACATCAAATCTAAGCTGTCTGAAGTGTTTTTCAAAAGTTATCAACACTTTTATGTTTGGCGTTCCGAAACCCACCTTATCTCAGGCTGAAAAGCGTTTTTGTGCATTGTGCCATAACTTTTCAGGAAAGCTTCAGAACATGAAATTTTAACCTCCCACTATAGCAGAAAGGGTCTTTCTAGTAGTTGCACATCAAATCTAAACTGTCTGAAGTGTTTTTCCAAAGTTATCAACACTTTTATGTTTGGCGTTCCGAAACCCACCTTATCTCAGGCTGAAAAGCGTTTTTACGCATTGTGCCATAACTTTTCAGGGAAGCTTCAGAACATGAAATTTTAACCTCCCACTATAGCAGAAAGGGTCTTTCTAGTAGGTGCACATCAAATCTAAGCTCTCTGAAGTGTTTTTCGAAAGTTATCAACACTTTTATGTTTGGCGTTCCGAAACCCACCTTATCTCAGGCTGAAAAGCGTTTTTGTGCATTGTGCCATAACTTTTCAGGGAAGCTTCAGAACATGAAATTTTAACCTCCCACTATAGCAGAAAGGGTCTTTCTAGTAGTTGCACATCAAATCTAAACTGTCTGAAGTGTTTTTCCAAAGTTATTAACACTTTTATGTTTGGCGTTCCGAAACCCACCTTATCTCAGGCTGAAAAGCGTTTTTGTGCATTGTGCCATAACTTTTCAGGGAAGCTTCAGAACATGAAATTTTAACCTCCCACTATAGCAGAAAGGGTCTTTCTAGTAGTTGCACATCAAATCTAAGCTGTCTGAAGTGTTTTTCAAAAGTTATCAACACTTTTATGTTTGGCGTTCCGAAACCCACCTTATCTCAGGCTGAAAAGCGTTTTTGTGCATTGTGCCATAACTTTTCAGGAAAGCTTCAGAACATGAAATTTTAACCTCCCACTATAGCAGAAAGGGTCTTTCTAGTAGTTGCACATCAAATCTAAACTGTCTGAAGTGTTTTTCCAAAGTTATCAACACTTTTTTGTTTGGCGTTCCGAAACCCACCTTATCTCAGGCTGAAAAGCGTTTTTGTGCATTGTGCCATAACTTTTCAGGGAAGCTTCAGAACATGAAATTTTAACCTCCCACTATAGCAGAAAGGGTCTTTCTAGTAGTTGCACATCAAATCTAAGCTGTCTGAAGTGTTTTTCAAAAGTTATCAACACTTTTATGTTTGGCGTTCCGAAACCCACCTTATCTCAGGCTGAAAAGCGTTTTTGTGCATTGTGCCATAACTTTTCAGGAAAGCTTCAGAACATAAAATTTTAACCTCCCACTATAGCAGAAAGGGTCTTTCTAGTAGGTGCACATCAAATCTAAGCTCTCTGAAGTGTTTTTCGAAAGTTATCAACACTTTTATGTTTGGCGTTCCGAAACCCACCTTATCTCAGGCTGAAAAGCGTTTTTGTGCATTGTGCCATAACTTTTCAGGGAAGCTTCAGAACATGAAATTTTAACCTCCCACTATAGCACAAAGGGTCTTTCTAGTAGTTGCACATCAAATCTAAACTGTCTGAAGTGTTTTTCCAAAGTTATTAACACTTTTATGTTTGGCGTTCCGAAACCCACCTTATCTCAGGCTGAAAAGCGTTTTTGTGCATTGTGCCATAACTTTTCAGGGAAGCTTCAGAACATGAAATTTTAACCTCCCACTATAGCAGAAAGGGTCTTTCTAGTAGTTGCACATCAAATCTAAGCTGTCTGAAGTGTTTTTCAAAAGTTATCAACACTTTTATGTTTGGCGTTCCGAAACCCACCTTATCTCAGGCTGAAAAGCGTTTTTGTGCATTGTGCCATAACTTTTCAGGAAAGCTTCAGAACATGAAATTTTAACCTCCCACTATAGCAGAAAGGGTCTTTCTAGTAGTTGCACATCAAATCTAAACTGTCTGAAGTGTTTTTCCAAAGTTATCAACACTTTTATGTTTGGCGTTCCGAAACCCACCTTATCTCAGGCTGAAAAGCGTTTTTGTGCATTGTGCCATAACTTTTCAGGGAAGCTTCAGAACATGAAATTTTAACCTCCCACTATAGCAGAAAGGGTCTTTCTAGTAGTTGCACATCAAATCTAAGCTGTCTGAAGTGTTTTTCGAAAGTTATCAACACTTTTATGTTTGGCGTTCCGAAACCCACCTTATCTCAGGCTGAAAAGCGTTTTTGTGCATTGTGCCATAACTTTTCAGGAAAGCTTCAGAACATGAAATTTTAACCTCCCACTATAGCAGAAAGGGTCTTTCTAGTAGTTGCACATCAAATCTAAACTGTCTGAAGTGTTTTTCCAAAGTTATCAACACTTTTATGTTTGGCGTTCCGAAACCCACCTTATCTCAGGCTGAAAAGCGTTTTTACGCATTGTGCCATAACTTTTCAGGGAAGCTTCAGAACATGAAATTTTAACCTCCCACTATAGCAGAAAGGGTCTTTCTAGTAGGTGCACATCAAATCTAAGCTCTCTGAAGTGTTTTTCGAAAGTTATCAACACTTTTATGTTTGGCGTTCCGAAACCCACCTTATCTCAGGCTGAAAAGCGTTTTTGTGCATTGTGCCATAACTTTTCAGGGAAGCTTCAGAACATGAAATTTTAACCTCCCACTATAGCAGAAAGGGTCTTTCTAGTAGTTGCACATCAAATCTAAACTGTCTGAAGTGTTTTTCCAAAGTTATCAACACTTTTATGTTTGGCGTTCCGAAACCCACCTTATCTCAGGCTGAAAAGCGTTTTTGTGCATTGTGCCATAACTTTTCAGGAAAGCTTCAGAACATGAAATTTTAACCTCCCACTATAGCAGAAAGGGTCTTTCTAGTAGTTGCACATCAAATCTAAACTGTCTGAAGTGTTTTTCCAAAGTTATCAACACTTTTATGTTTGGCGTTCCGAAACCCACCTTATCTCAGGCTGAAAAGCGTTTTTACGCATTGTGCCATAACTTTTCAGGGAAGCTTCAGACCATGAAATTTTAACCTCCCACTATAGCAGAAAGGGTCTTTCTAGTAGTTGCACATCAAATCTAAGCTCTCTGAAGTGTTTTTCGAAAGTTATCAACACTTTTATGTTTGGCGTTCCGAAACCCACCTTATCTCAGGCTGAAAAGCGTTTTTGTGCATTGTGCCATAACTTTTCAGGGAAGCTTCAGAACATGAAATTTTAACCTCCCACTATAGCAGAAAGGGTCTTTCTAGTAGTTGCACATCAAATCTAAACTGTCTGAAGTGTTTTTCCAAAGTTATTAACACTTTTATGTTTGGCGTTCCGAAACCCACCTTATCTCAGGCTGAAAAGCGTTTTTGTGCATTGTGCCATAACTTTTCAGGAAAGCTTCAGAACATGAAATTTTAACCTCCCACTATAGCAGAAAGGGTCTTTCTAGTAGTTGCACATCAAATCTAAACTGTCTGAAGTGTTTTTCCAAAGTTATCAACACTTTTATGTTTGGCGTTCCGAAACCCACCTTATCTCAGGCTGAAAAGCGTTTTTGTGCATTGTGCCATAACTTTTCAGGGAAGCTTCAGAACATGAAATTTTAACCTCCCACTATAGCAGAAAGGGTCTTTCTAGTAGTTGCACATCAAATCTAAACTGTCTGAAGTGTTTTTCCAAAGTTATTAACACTTTTATGTTTGGCGTTCCGAAACCCACCTTATCTCAGGCTGAAAAGCGTTTTTGTGCATTGTGCCATAACTTTTCAGGGAAGCTTCAGAACATGAAATTTTAACCTCCCACTATAGCAGAAAGGGTCTTTCTAGTAGTTGCACATCAAATCTAAGCTGTCTGAAGTGTTTTTCAAAAGTTATCAACACTTTTATGTTTGGCGTTCCGAAACCCACCTTATCTCAGGCTGAAAAGCGTTTTTGTGCATTGTGCCATAACTTTTCAGGAAAGCTTCAGAACATGAAATTTTAACCTCCCACTATAGCAGAAAGGGTCTTTCTAGTAGTTGCACATCAAATCTAAACTGTCTGAAGTGTTTTTCCAAAGTTATCAACACTTTTTTGTTTGGCGTTCCGAAACCCACCTTATCTCAGGCTGAAAAGCGTTTTTGTGCATTGTGCCATAACTTTTCAGGGAAGCTTCAGAACATGAAATTTTAACCTCCCACTATAGCAGAAAGGGTCTTTCTAGTAGTTGCACATCAAATCTAAGCTGTCTGAAGTGTTTTTCAAAAGTTATCAACACTTTTATGTTTGGCGTTCCGAAACCCACCTTATCTCAGGCTGAAAAGCGTTTTTGTGCATTGTGCCATAACTTTTCAGGAAAGCTTCAGAACATAAAATTTTAACCTCCCACTATAGCAGAAAGGGTCTTTCTAGTAGGTGCACATCAAATCTAAGCTCTCTGAAGTGTTTTTCGAAAGTTATCAACACTTTTATGTTTGGCGTTCCGAAACCCACCTTATCTCAGGCTGAAAAGCGTTTTTGTGCATTGTGCCATAACTTTTCAGGGAAGCTTCAGAACATGAAATTTTAACCTCCCACTATAGCACAAAGGGTCTTTCTAGTAGTTGCACATCAAATCTAAACTGTCTGAAGTGTTTTTCCAAAGTTATTAACACTTTTATGTTTGGCGTTCCGAAACCCACCTTATCTCAGGCTGAAAAGCGTTTTTGTGCATTGTGCCATAACTTTTCAGGGAAGCTTCAGAACATGAAATTTTAACCTCCCACTATAGCAGAAAGGGTCTTTCTAGTAGTTGCACATCAAATCTAAGCTGTCTGAAGTGTTTTTCAAAAGTTATCAACACTTTTATGTTTGGCGTTCCGAAACCCACCTTATCTCAGGCTGAAAAGCGTTTTTGTGCATTGTGCCATAACTTTTCAGGAAAGCTTCAGAACATGAAATTTTAACCTCCCACTATAGCAGAAAGGGTCTTTCTAGTAGTTGCACATCAAATCTAAACTGTCTGAAGTGTTTTTCCAAAGTTATCAACACTTTTATGTTTGGCGTTCCGAAACCCACCTTATCTCAGGCTGAAAAGCGTTTTTGTGCATTGTGCCATAACTTTTCAGGGAAGCTTCAGAACATGAAATTTTAACCTCCCACTATAGCAGAAAGGGTCTTTCTAGTAGTTGCACATCAAATCTAAGCTGTCTGAAGTGTTTTTCGAAAGTTATCAACACTTTTATGTTTGGCGTTCCGAAACCCACCTTATCTCAGGCTGAAAAGCGTTTTTGTGCATTGTGCCATAACTTTTCAGGAAAGCTTCAGAACATGAAATTTTAACCTCCCACTATAGCAGAAAGGGTCTTTCTAGTAGTTGCACATCAAATCTAAACTGTCTGAAGTGTTTTTCCAAAGTTATCAACACTTTTATGTTTGGCGTTCCGAAACCCACCTTATCTCAGGCTGAAAAGCGTTTTTACGCATTGTGCCATAACTTTTCAGGGAAGCTTCAGAACATGAAATTTTAACCTCCCACTATAGCAGAAAGGGTCTTTCTAGTAGGTGCACATCAAATCTAAGCTCTCTGAAGTGTTTTTCGAAAGTTATCAACACTTTTATGTTTGGCGTTCCGAAACCCACCTTATCTCAGGCTGAAAAGCGTTTTTGTGCATTGTGCCATAACTTTTCAGGGAAGCTTCAGAACATGAAATTTTAACCTCCCACTATAGCAGAAAGGGTCTTTCTAGTAGTTGCACATCAAATCTAAACTGTCTGAAGTGTTTTTCCAAAGTTATCAACACTTTTATGTTTGGCGTTCCGAAACCCACCTTATCTCAGGCGGAAAAGCGTTTTTGTGCATTGTGCCATAACTTTTCAGGAAAGCTTCAGAACATGAAATTTTAACCTCCCACTATAGCAGAAAGGGTCTTTCTAGTAGTTGCACATCAAATCTAAACTGTCTGAAGTGTTTTTCCAAAGTTATCAACACTTTTATGTTTGGCGTTCCGAAACCCACCTTATCTCAGGCTGAAAAGCGTTTTTACGCATTGTGCCATAACTTTTCAGGGAAGCTTCAGACCATGAAATTTTAACCTCCCACTATAGCAGAAAGGGTCTTTCTAGTAGTTGCACATCAAATCTAAGCTCTCTGAAGTGTTTTTCGAAAGTTATCAACACTTTTATGTTTGGCGTTCCGAAACCCACCTTATCTCAGGCTGAAAAGCGTTTTTGTGCATTGTGCCATAACTTTTCAGGGAAGCTTCAGAACATGAAATTTTAACCTCCCACTATAGCAGAAAGGGTCTTTCTAGTAGTTGCACATCAAATCTAAACTGTCTGAAGTGTTTTTCCAAAGTTATTAACACTTTTATGTTTGGCGTTCCGAAACCCACCTTATCTCAGGCTGAAAAGCGTTTTTGTGCATTGTGCCATAACTTTTCAGGAAAGCTTCAGAACATGAAATTTTAACCTCCCACTATAGCAGAAAGGGTCTTTCTAGTAGTTGCACATCAAATCTAAACTGTCTGAAGTGTTTTTCCAAAGTTATCAACACTTTTATGTTTGGCGTTCCGAAACCCACCTTATCTCAGGCTGAAAAGCGTTTTTACGCATTGTGCCATAACTTTTCAGGGAAGCTTCAGAACATGAAATTTTAACCTCCCACTATAGCAGAAAGGGTCTTTCTAGTAGGTGCACATCAAATCTAAGCTCTCTGAAGTGTTTTTCGAAAGTTATCAACACTTTTATGTTTGGCGTTCCGAAACCCACCTTATCTCAGGCTGAAAAGCGTTTTTGTGCATTGTGCCATAACTTTTCAGGGAAGCTTCAGAACATGAAATTTTAACCTCCCACTATAGCAGAAAGGGTCTTTCTAGTAGTTGCACATCAAGTCTAAACTGTCTGAAGTGTTTTTCCAAAGTTATCAACACTTTTATGTTTGGCGTTCCGAAACCCACCTTATCTCAGGCTGAAAAGCGTTTTTGTGCATTGTGCCATAACTTTTCAGGGAAGCTTCAGAACATGAAATTTTAACCTCCCACTATAGCAGAAAGGGTCTTTCTAGTAGTTGCACATCAAATCTAAACTGTCTGAAGTGTTTTTCCAAAGTTATCAACACTTTTTTGTTTGGCGTTCCGAAACCCACCTTATCTCAGGCTGAAAAGCGTTTTTGTGCATTGTGCCATAACTTTTCAGGGAAGCTTCAGAACATGAAATTTTAACCTCCCACTATAGCAGAAAGGGTCTTTCTAGTAGTTGCACATCAAATCTAAGCTGTCTGAAGTGTTTTTCAAAAGTTATCAACACTTTTATGTTTGGCGTTCCGAAACCCACCTTATCTCAGGCTGAAAAGCGTTTTTGTGCATTGTGCCATAACTTTTCAGGAAAGCTTCAGAACATAAAATTTTAACCTCCCACTATAGCAGAAAGGGTCTTTCTAGTAGGTGCACATCAAATCTAAGCTCTCTGAAGTGTTTTTCGAAAGTTATCAACACTTTTATGTTTGGCGTTCCGAAACCCACCTTATCTCAGGCTGAAAAGCGTTTTTGTGCATTGTGCCATAACTTTTCAGGGAAGCTTCAGAACATGAAATTTTAACCTCCCACTATAGCACAAAGGGTCTTTCTAGTAGTTGCACATCAAATCTAAACTGTCTGAAGTGTTTTTCCAAAGTTATTAACACTTTTATGTTTGGCGTTCCGAAACCCACCTTATCTCAGGCTGAAAAGCGTTTTTGTGCATTGTGCCATAACTTTTCAGGGAAGCTTCAGAACATGAAATTTTAACCTCCCACTATAGCAGAAAGGGTCTTTCTAGTAGTTGCACATCAAATCTAAGCTGTCTGAAGTGTTTTTCAAAAGTTATCAACACTTTTATGTTTGGCGTTCCGAAACCCACCTTATCTCAGGCTGAAAAGCGTTTTTGTGCATTGTGCCATAACTTTTCAGGAAAGCTTCAGAACATGAAATTTTAACCTCCCACTATAGCAGAAAGGGTCTTTCTAGTAGTTGCACATCAAATCTAAACTGTCTGAAGTGTTTTTCCAAAGTTATCAACACTTTTATGTTTGGCGTTCCGAAACCCACCTTATCTCAGGCTGAAAAGCGTTTTTGTGCATTGTGCCATAACTTTTCAGGGAAGCTTCAGAACATGAAATTTTAACCTCCCACTATAGCAGAAAGGGTCTTTCTAGTAGTTGCACATCAAATCTAAGCTGTCTGAAGTGTTTTTCAAAAGTTATCAACACTTTTATGTTTGGCGTTCCGAAACCCACCTTATCTCAGGCTGAAAAGCGTTTTTGTGCATTGTGCCATAACTTTTCAGGAAAGCTTCAGAACATGAAATTTTAACCTCCCACTATAGCAGAAAGGGTCTTTCTAGTAGTTGCACATCAAATCTAAACTGTCTGAAGTGTTTTTCCAAAGTTATCAACACTTTTATGTTTGGCGTTCCGAAACCCACCTTATCTCAGGCTGAAAAGCGTTTTTACGCATTGTGCCATAACTTTTCAGGGAAGCTTCAGAACATGAAATTTTAACCTCCCACTATAGCAGAAAGGGTCTTTCTAGTAGGTGCACATCAAATCTAAGCTCTCTGAAGTGTTTTTCGAAAGTTATCAACACTTTTATGTTTGGCGTTCCGAAACCCACCTTATCTCAGGCTGAAAAGCGTTTTTGTGCATTGTGCCATAACTTTTCAGGGAAGCTTCAGAACATGAAATTTTAACCTCCCACTATAGCAGAAAGGGTCTTTCTAGTAGTTGCACATCAAATCTAAACTGTCTGAAGTGTTTTTCCAAAGTTATCAACACTTTTATGTTTGGCGTTCCGAAACCCACCTTATCTCAGGCTGAAAAGCGTTTTTGTGCATTGTGCCATAACTTTTCAGGAAAGCTTCAGAACATGAAATTTTAACCTCCCACTATAGCAGAAAGGGTCTTTCTAGTAGTTGCACATCAAATCTAAACTGTCTGAAGTGTTTTTCCAAAGTTATCAACACTTTTATGTTTGGCGTTCCGAAACCCACCTTATCTCAGGCTGAAAAGCGTTTTTACGCATTGTGCCATAACTTTTCAGGGAAGCTTCAGACCATGAAATTTTAACCTCCCACTATAGCAGAAAGGGTCTTTCTAGTAGTTGCACATCAAATCTAAGCTCTCTGAAGTGTTTTTCGAAAGTTATCAACACTTTTATGTTTGGCGTTCCGAAACCCACCTTATCTCAGGCTGAAAAGCGTTTTTGTGCATTGTGCCATAACTTTTCAGGGAAGCTTCAGAACATGAAATTTTAACCTCCCACTATAGCAGAAAGGGTCTTTCTAGTAGTTGCACATCAAATCTAAACTGTCTGAAGTGTTTTTCCAAAGTTATCAACACTTTTATGTTTGGCGTTCCGAAACCCACCTTATCTCAGGCTGAAAAGCGTTTTTACGCATTGTGCCATAACTTTTCAGGGAAGCTTCAGAACATGAAATTTTAACCTCCCACTATAGCAGAAAGGGTCTTTCTAGTAGGTGCACATCAAATCTAAGCTCTCTGAAGTGTTTTTCGAAAGTTATCAACACTTTTATGTTTGGCGTTCCGAAACCCACCTTATCTCAGGCTGAAAAGCGTTTTTGTGCATTGTGCCATAACTTTTCAGGGAAGCTTCAGAACATGAAATTTTAACCTCCCACTATAGCAGAAAGGGTCTTTCTAGTAGTTGCACATCAAATCTAAACTGTCTGAAGTGTTTTTCCAAAGTTATCAACACTTTTATGTTTGGCGTTCCGAAACCCACCTTATCTCAGGCTGAAAAGCGTTTTTGTGCATTGTGCCATAACTTTTCAGGGAAGCTTCAGAACATGAAATTTTAACCTCCCACTATAGCAGAAAGGGTCTTTCTAGTAGTTGCACATCAAATCTAAACTGTCTGAAGTGTTTTTCCAAAGTTATTAACACTTTTATGTTTGGCGTTCCGAAACCCACCTTATCTCAGGCTGAAAAGCGTTTTTGTGCATTGTGCCATAACTTTTCAGGGAAGCTTCAGAACATGAAATTTTAACCTCCCACTATAGCAGAAAGGGTCTTTCTAGTAGTTGCACATCAAATCTAAACTGTCTGAAGTGTTTTTCCAAAGTTATCAACACTTTTATGTTTGGCGTTCCGAAACCCACCTTATCTCAGGCTGAAAAGCGTTTTTGTGCATTGTGCCATAACTTTTCAGGGAAGCTTCAGAACATGAAATTTTAACCTCCCACTATAGCAGAAAGGGTCTTTCTAGTAGTTGCACATCAAATCTAAACTGTCTGAAGTGTTTTTCCAAAGTTATTAACACTTTTATGTTTGGCGTTCCGAAACCCACCTTATCTCAGGCTGAAAAGCGTTTTTGTGCATTGTGCCATAACTTTTCAGGGAAGCTTCAGAACATGAAATTTTAACCTCCCACTAAAGCAGAAAGGGTCTTTCTAGTAGTTGCACATCAAATCTAAACTGTCTGAAGTGTTTTTCAAAAGTTATCAACACTTTTATGTTTGGCGTTCCGAAACCCACCTTATCTCAGGCTGAAAAGCGTTTTTGTGCATTGTGCCATAACTTTTCAGGAAAGCTTCAGAACATGAAATTTTAACATCCCACTATAGCAGAAAGGGTCTTTCTAGTAGTTGCACATCAAATCTAAACTGTCTGAAGTGTTTTTCCAAAGTTATCAACACTTTTATGTTTGGCGTTCCGAAACCCACCTTATCTCAGGCTGAAAAGCGTTTTTACGCATTGTGCCATAACTTTTCAGGGAAGCTTCAGAACATGAAATTTTAACCTCCCACTATAGCAGAAAGGGTCTTTCTAGTAGGTGCACATCAAATCTAAGCTCTCTGAAGTGTTTTTCGAAAGTTATCAACACTTTTATGTTTGGCGTTCCGAAACCCACCTTATCTCAGGCTGAAAAGCGTTTTTGTGCATTGTGCCATAACTTTTCAGGGAAGCTTCAGAACATGAAATTTTAACCTCCCACTATAGCAGAAAGGGTCTTTCTAGTAGGTGCACATCAAATCTAAACTGTCTGAAGTGTTTTTCAAAAGTTATCAACACTTTTATGTTTGGCGTTCCGAAACCCACCTTATCTCAGGCTGAAAAGCGTTTTTGTGCATTGTGCCATAACTTTTCAGGAAAGCTTCAGAACATGAAATTTTAACCTCCCACTATAGCAGAAAGGGTCTTTCTAGTAGTTGCACATCAAATCTAAACTGTCTGAAGTGTTTTTCCAAAGTTATCAACACTTTTATGTTTGGCGTTCCGAAACCCACCTTATCTCAGGCTGAAAAGCGTTTTTACGCATTGTGCCATAACTTTTCAGGGAAGCTTCAGAACATGAAATTTTAACCTCCCACTATAGCAGAAAGGGTCTTTCTAGTAGGTGCACATCAAATCTAAGCTCTCTGAAGTGTTTTTCGAAAGTTATCAACACTTTTATGTTTGGCGTTCGGAAACCCACCTTATCTCAGGCTGAAAAGCGTTTTTGTGCATTGTGCCATAACTTTTCAGGGAAGCTTCAGAACATGAAATTTTAACCTCCCACTATAGCAGAAAGGGTCTTTCTAGTAGTTGCACATCAAATCTAAACTGTCTGAAGTGTTTTTCCAAAGTTATTAACACTTTTATGTTTGGCGTTCCGAAACCCACCTTATCTCAGGCTGAAAAGCGTTTTTGTGCATTGTGCCATAACTTTTCAGGGAAGCTTCAGAACATGAAATTTTAACCTCCCACTATAGCAGAAAGGGTCTTTCTAGTAGTTGCGCATCAAATCTAAGCTGTCTGAAGTGTTTTTCAAAAGTTATCAACACTTTTATGTTTGGCGTTCCGAAACCCACCTTATCTCAGGCTGAAAAGCGTTTTTGTGCATTGTGCCATAACTTTTCAGGAAAGCTTCAGAACATGAAATTTTAACCTCCCACTATAGCAGAAAGGGTCTTTCTAGTAGTTGCACATCAAATCTAAACTGTCTGAAGTGTTTTTCCAAAGTTATCAACACTTTTATGTTTGGCGTTCCGAAACCCACCTTATCTCAGGCTGAAAAGCGTTTTTGTGCATTGTGCCATAACTTTTCAGGAAAGCTTCAGAACATGAAATTTTAACCTCCCACTATAGCAGAAAGGGTCTTTCTAGTAGTTGCACATCAAATCTAAACTGTCTGAAGTGTTTTTCCAAAGTTATCAACACTTTTATGTTTGGCGTTCCGAAACCCACCTTATCTCAGGCTGAAAAGCGTTTTTACGCATTGTGCCATAACTTTTCAGGGAAGCTTCAGACCATGAAATTTTAACCTCCCACTATAGCAGAAAGGGTCTTTCTAGTAGTTGCACATCAAATCTAAGCTCTCTGAAGTGTTTTTCGAAAGTTATCAACACTTTTATGTTTGGCGTTCCGAAACCCACCTTATCTCAGGCTGAAAAGCGTTTTTGTGCATTGTGCCATAACTTTTCAGGGAAGCTTCAGAACATGAAATTTTAACCTCCCACTATAGCAGAAAGGGTCTTTCTAGTAGTTGCACATCAAATCTAAACTGTCTGAAGTGTTTTTCCAAAGTTATTAACACTTTTATGTTTGGCGTTCCGAAACCCACCTTATCTCAGGCTGAAAAGCGTTTTTGTGCATTGTGCCATAACTTTTCAGGAAAGCTTCAGAACATGAAATTTTAAACTCCCACTATAGCAGAAAGGGTCTTTCTAGTAGTTGCACATCAAATCTAAACTGTCTGAAGTGTTTTTCCAAAGTTATCAACACTTTTATGTTTGGCGTTCCGAAACCCACCTTATCTCAGGCTGAAAAGCGTTTTTGTGCATTGTGCCATAACTTTTCAGGGAAGCTTCAGAACATGAAATTTTAACCTCCCACTATAGCAGAAAGGGTCTTTCTAGTAGTTGCACATCAAATCTAAGCTGTCTGAAGTGTTTTTCAAAAGTTATCAACACTTTTATGTTTGGCGTTCCGAAACCCACCTTATCTCAGGCTGAAAAGCGTTTTTGTGCATTGTGCCATAACTTTTCAGGAAAGCTTCAGAACATGAAATTTTAACCTCCCACTATAGCAGAAAGGGTCTTTCTAGTAGTTGCACATCAAATCTAAACTGTCTAAAGTGTTTTTCCAAAGTTATCAACACTTTTATGTTTGGCGTTCCGAAACCCACCTTATCTCAGGCTGAAAAGCGTTTTTACGCATTGTGCCATAACTTTTCAGGGAAGCTTCAGAACATGAAATTTTAACCTCCCACTATAGCAGAAAGGGTCTTTCTAGTAGGTGCACATCAAATCTAAGCTCTCTGAAGTGTTTTTCGAAAGTTATCAACACTTTTATGTTTGGCGTTCCGAAACCCACCTTATCTCAGGCTGAAAAGCGTTTTTGTGCATTGTGCCATAACTTTTCAGGGAAGCTTCAGAACATGAAATTTTAACCTCCCACTATAGCAGAAAGGGTCTTTCTAGTAGTTGCACATCAAATCTAAACTGTCTGAAGTGTTTTTCCAAAGTTATCAACACTTTTATGTTTGGCGTTCCGAAACCCACCTTATCTCAGGCTGAAAAGCGTTTTTGTGCATTGTGCCATAACTTTTCAGGAAAGCTTCAGAACATGAAATTTTAACCTCCCACTATAGCAGAAAGGGTCTTTCTAGTAGTTGCACATCAAATCTAAGCTCTCTGAAGTGTTTTTCGAAAGTTATCAACACTTTTATGTTTGGCGTTCCGAAACCCACCTTATCTCAGGCTGAAAAGCGTTTTTGTGCATTGTGCCATAACTTTTCAGGGAAGCTTCAGAACATGAAATTTTAACCTCCCACTATAGCAGAAAGGGTCTTTCTAGTAGTTGCACATCAAATCTAAACTGTCTGAAGTGTTTTTCCAAAGTTATTAACACTTTTATGTTTGGCGTTCCGAAACCCACCTTATCTCAGGCTGAAAAGCGTTTTTGTGCATTGTGCCATAACTTTTCAGGAAAGCTTCAGAACATGAAATTTTAACCTCCCACTATAGCAGAAAGGGTCTTTCTAGTAGTTGCACATCAAATCTAAACTGTCTGAAGTGTTTTTCCAAAGTTATCAACACTTTTATGTTTGGCGTTCCGAAACCCACCTTATCTCAGGCTGAAAAGCGTTTTTACGCATTGTGCCATAACTTTTCAGGGAAGCTTCAGAACATGAAATTTTAACCTCCCACTATAGCAGAAAGGGTCTTTCTAGTAGGTGCACATCAAATCTAAGCTCTCTGAAGTGTTTTTCGAAAGTTATCAACACTTTTATGTTTGGCGTTCCGAAACCCACCTTATCTCAGGCTGAAAAGCGTTTTTGTGCATTGTGCCATAACTTTTCAGGGAAGCTTCAGAACATGAAATTTTAACCTCCCACTATAGCAGAAAGGGTCTTTCTAGTAGTTGCACATCAAATCTAAACTGTCTGAAGTGTTTTTCCAAAGTTATCAACACTTTTATGTTTGGCGTTCCGAAACCCACCTTATCTCAGGCTGAAAAGCGTTTTTGTGCATTGTGCCATAACTTTTCAGGGAAGCTTCAGAACATGAAATTTTAACCTCCCACTATAGCAGAAAGGGTCTTTCTAGTAGTTGCACATCAAATCTAAACTGTCTGAAGTGTTTTTCCAAAGTTATTAACACTTTTATGTTTGGCGTTCCGAAACCCACCTTATCTCAGGCTGAAAAGCGTTTTTGTGCATTGTGCCATAACTTTTCAGGGAAGCTTCAGAACATGAAATTTTAACCTCCCACTATAGCAGAAAGGGTCTTTCTAGTAGTTGCACATCAAATCTAAACTGTCTGAAGTGTTTTTCCAAAGTTATCAACACTTTTATGTTTGGCGTTCCGAAACCCACCTTATCTCAGGCTGAAAAGCGTTTTTGTGCATTGTGCCATAACTTTTCAGGGAAGCTTCAGAACATGAAATTTTAACCTCCCACTATAGCAGAAAGGGTCTTTCTAGTAGTTGCACATCAAATCTAAACTGTCTGAAGTGTTTTTCCAAAGTTATCAACACTTTTATGTTTGGCGTTCCGAAACCCACCTTATCTCAGGCTGAAAAGCGTTTTTACGCATTGTGCCATAACTTTTCAGGGAAGCTTCAGAACATGAAATTTTAACCTCCCACTATAGCAGAAAGGGTCTTTCTAGTAGGTGCACATCAAATCTAAGCTCTCTGAAGTGTTTTTCGAAAGTTATCAACACTTTTATGTTTGGCGTTCCGAAACCCACCTTATCTCAGGCTGAAAAGCGTTTTTGTGCATTGTGCCATAACTTTTCAGGGAAGCTTCAGAACATGAAATTTTAACCTCCCACTATAGCAGAAAGGGTCTTTCTAGTAGGTGCACATCAAATCTAAACTGTCTGAAGTGTTTTTCAAAAGTTATCAACACTTTTATGTTTGGCGTTCCGAAACCCACCTTATCTCAGGCTGAAAAGCGTTTTTGTGCATTGTGCCATAACTTTTCAGGAAAGCTTCAGAACATGAAATTTTAACCTCCCACTATAGCAGAAAGGGTCTTTCTAGTAGTTGCACATCAAATCTAAACTGTCTGAAGTGTTTTTCCAAAGTTATCAACACTTTTATGTTTGGCGTTCCGAAACCCACCTTATCTCAGGCTGAAAAGCGTTTTTACGCATTGTGCCATAACTTTTCAGGGAAGCTTCAGAACATGAAATTTTAACCTCCCACTATAGCAGAAAGGGTCTTTCTAGTAGGTGCACATCAAATCTAAGCTCTCTGAAGTGTTTTTCGAAAGTTATCAACACTTTTATGTTTGGCGTTCGGAAACCCACCTTATCTCAGGCTGAAAAGCGTTTTTGTGCATTGTGCCATAACTTTTCAGGGAAGCTTCAGAACATGAAATTTTAACCTCCCACTATAGCAGAAAGGGTCTTTCTAGTAGTTGCACATCAAATCTAAACTGTCTGAAGTGTTTTTCCAAAGTTATTAACACTTTTATGTTTGGCGTTCCGAAACCCACCTTATCTCAGGCTGAAAAGCGTTTTTGTGCATTGTGCCATAACTTTTCAGGGAAGCTTCAGAACATGAAATTTTAACCTCCCACTATAGCAGAAAGGGTCTTTCTAGTAGTTGCACATCAAATCTAAGCTGTCTGAAGTGTTTTTCAAAAGTTATCAACACTTTTATGTTTGGCGTTCCGAAACCCACCTTATCTCAGGCTGAAAAGCGTTTTTGTGCATTGTGCCATAACTTTTCAGGAAAGCTTCAGAACATGAAATTTTAACCTCCCACTATAGCAGAAAGGGTCTTTCTAGTAGTTGCACATCAAATCTAAACTGTCTGAAGTGTTTTTCCAAAGTTATCAACACTTTTATGTTTGGCGTTCCGAAACCCACCTTATCTCAGGCTGAAAAGCGTTTTTGTGCATTGTGCCATAACTTTTCAGGAAAGCTTCAGAACATGAAATTTTAACCTCCCACTATAGCAGAAAGGGTCTTTCTAGTAGTTGCACATCAAATCTAAACTGTCTGAAGTGTTTTTCCAAAGTTATCAACACTTTTATGTTTGGCGTTCCGAAACCCACCTTATCTCAGGCTGAAAAGCGTTTTTACGCATTGTGCCATAACTTTTCAGGGAAGCTTCAGAACATGAAATTTTAACCTCCCACTATAGCAGAAAGGGTCTTTCTAGTAGGTGCACATCAAATCTAAGCTCTCTGAAGTGTTTTTCGAAAGTTATCAACACTTTTATGTTTGGCGTTCGGAAACCCACCTTATCTCAGGCTGAAAAGCGTTTTTGTGCATTGTGCCATAACTTTTCAGGGAAGCTTCAGAACATGAAATTTTAACCTCCCACTATAGCAGAAAGGGTCTTTCTAGTAGTTGCACATCAAATCTAAACTGTCTGAAGTGTTTTTCCAAAGTTATTAACACTTTTATGTTTGGCGTTCCGAAACCCACCTTATCTCAGGCTGAAAAGCGTTTTTGTGCATTGTGCCATAACTTTTCAGGGAAGCTTCAGAACATGAAATTTTAACCTCCCACTATAGCAGAAAGGGTCTTTCTAGTAGTTGCACATCAAATCTAAGCTGTCTGAAGTGTTTTTCAAAAGTTATCAACACTTTTATGTTTGGCGTTCCGAAACCCACCTTATCTCAGGCTGAAAAGCGTTTTTGTGCATTGTGCCATAACTTTTCAGGAAAGCTTCAGAACATGAAATTTTAACCTCCCACTATAGCAGAAAGGGTCTTTCTAGTAGTTGCACATCAAATCTAAACTGTCTGAAGTGTTTTTCCAAAGTTATCAACACTTTTATGTTTGGCGTTCCGAAACCCACCTTATCTCAGGCTGAAAAGCGTTTTTGTGCATTGTGCCATAACTTTTCAGGAAAGCTTCAGAACATGAAATTTTAACCTCCCACTATAGCAGAAAGGGTCTTTCTAGTAGTTGCACATCAAATCTAAACTGTCTGAAGTGTTTTTCCAAAGTTATCAACACTTTTATGTTTGGCGTTCCGAAACCCACCTTATCTCAGGCTGAAAAGCGTTTTTGTGCATTGTGCCATAACTTTTCAGGAAAGCTTCAGAACATGAAATTTTAACCTCCCACTATAGCAGAAAGGGTCTTTCTAGTAGTTGCACATCAAATCTAAACTGTCTGAAGTGTTTTTCCAAAGTTATCAACACTTTTATGTTTGGCGTTCCGAAACCCACCTTATCTCAGGCTGAAAAGCGTTTTTACGCATTGTGCCATAACTTTTCAGGGAAGCTTCAGACCATGAAATTTTAACCTCCCACTATAGCAGAAAGGGTCTTTCTAGTAGTTGCACATCAAATCTAAGCTCTCTGAAGTGTTTTTCGAAAGTTATCAACACTTTTATGTTTGGCGTTCCGAAACCCACCTTATCTCAGGCTGAAAAGCGTTTTTGTGCATTGTGCCATAACTTTTCAGGGAAGCTTCAGAACATGAAATTTTAACCTCCCACTATAGCAGAAAGGGTCTTTCTAGTAGTTGCACATCAAATCTAAACTGTCTGAAGTGTTTTTCCAAAGTTATTAACACTTTTATGTTTGGCGTTCCGAAACCCACCTTATCTCAGGCTGAAAAGCGTTTTTGTGCATTGTGCCATAACTTTTCAGGAAAGCTTCAGAACATGAAATTTTAACCTCCCACTATAGCAGAAAGGGTCTTTCTAGTAGTTGCACATCAAATCTAAACTGTCTGAAGTGTTTTTCCAAAGTTATCAACACTTTTATGTTTGGCGTTCCGAAACCCACCTTATCTCAGGCTGAAAAGCGTTTTTGTGCATTGTGCCATAACTTTTCAGGGAAGCTTCAGAACATGAAATTTTAACCTCCCACTATAGCAGAAAGGGTCTTTCTAGTAGTTGCACATCAAATCTAAGCTGTCTGAAGTGTTTTTCAAAAGTTATCAACACTTTTATGTTTGGCGTTCCGAAACCCACCTTATCTCAGGCTGAAAAGCGTTTTTGTGCATTGTGCCATAACTTTTCAGGAAAGCTTCAGAACATGAAATTTTAACCTCCCACTATAGCAGAAAGGGTCTTTCTAGTAGTTGCACATCAAATCTAAACTGTCTGAAGTGTTTTTCCAAAGTTATCAACACTTTTATGTTTGGCGTTCCGAAACCCACCTTATCTCAGGCTGAAAAGCGTTTTTACGCATTGTGCCATAACTTTTCAGGGAAGCTTCAGAACATGAAATTTTAACCTCCCACTATAGCAGAAAGGGTCTTTCTAGTAGGTGCACATCAAATATAAGCTCTCTGAAGTGTTTTTCGAAAGTTATCAACACTTTTATGTTTGGCGTTCCGAAACCCACCTTATCTCAGGCTGAAAAGCGTTTTTGTGCATTGTGCCATAACTTTTCAGGGAAGCTTCAGAACATGAAATTTTAACCTCCCACTATAGCAGAAAGGGTCTTTCTAGTAGTTGCACATCAAATCTAAACTGTCTGAAGTGTTTTTCCAAAGTTATCAACACTTTTATGTTTGGCGTTCCGAAACCCACCTTATCTCAGGCTGAAAAGCGTTTTTGTGCATTGTGCCATAACTTTTCAGGAAAGCTTCAGAACATGAAATTTTAACCTCCCACTATAGCAGAAAGGGTCTTTCTAGTAGTTGCACATCAAATCTAAACTGTCTGAAGTGTTTTTCCAAAGTTATCAACACTTTTATGTTTGGCGTTCCGAAACCCACCTTATCTCAGGCTGAAAAGCGTTTTTACGCATTGTGCCATAACTTTTCAGGGAAGCTTCAGACCATGAAATTTTAACCTCCCACTATAGCAGAAAGGGTCTTTCTAGTAGTTGCACATCAAATCTAAGCTCTCTGAAGTGTTTTTCGAAAGTTATCAACACTTTTATGTTTGGCGTTCCGAAACCCACCTTATCTCAGGCTGAAAAGCGTTTTTGTGCATTGTGCCATAACTTTTCAGGGAAGCTTCAGAACATGAAATTTTAACCTCCCACTATAGCAGAAAGGGTCTTTCTAGTAGTTGCACATCAAATCTAAACTGTCTGAAGTGTTTTTCCAAAGTTATTAACACTTTTATGTTTGGCGTTCCGAAACACACCTTATCTCAGGCTGAAAAGCGTTTTTGTGCATTGTGCCATAACTTTTCAGGAAAGCTTCAGAACATGAAATTTTAACCTCCCACTATAGCAGAAAGGGTCTTTCTAGTAGTTGCACATCAAATCTAAACTGTCTGAAGTGTTTTTCCAAAGTTATCAACACTTTTATGTTTGGCGTTCCGAAACCCACCTTATCTCAGGCTGAAAAGCGTTTTTACGCATTGTGCCATAACTTTTCAGGGAAGCTTCAGAACATGAAATTATAACCTCCCACTATAGCAGAAAGGGTCTTTCTAGTAGGTGCACATCAAATCTAAGCTCTCTGAAGTGTTTTTCGAAAGTTATCAACACTTTTATGTTTGGCGTTCCGAAACCCACCTTATCTCAGGCTGAAAAGCGTTTTTGTGCATTGTGCCATAACTTTTCAGGGAAGCTTCAGAACATGAAATTTTAACCTCCCACTATAGCAGAAAGGGTCTTTCTAGTAGTTGCACATCAAATCTAAACTGTCTGAAGTGTTTTTCCAAAGTTATCAACACTTTTATGTTTGGCGTTCCGAAACCCACCTTATCTCAGGCTGAAAAGCGTTTTTGTGCATTGTGCCATAACTTTTCAGGGAAGCTTCAGAACATGAAATTTTAACCTCCCACTATAGCAGAAAGGGTCTTTCTAGTAGTTGCACATCAAATCTAAACTGTCTGAAGTGTTTTTCCAAAGTTATTAACACTTTTATGTTTGGCGTTCCGAAACCCACCTTATCTCAGGCTGAAAAGCGTTTTTGTGCATTGTGCCATAACTTTTCAGGGAAGCTTCAGAACATGAAATTTTAACCTCCCACTAAAGCAGAAAGGGTCTTTCTAGTAGTTGCACATCAAATCTAAACTGTCTGAAGTGTTTTTCAAAAGTTATCAACACTTTTATGTTTGGCGTTCCGAAACCCACCTTATCTCAGGCTGAAAAGCGTTTTTGTGCATTGTGCCATAACTTTTCAGGAAAGCTTCAGAACATGAAATTTTAACATCCCACTATAGCAGAAAGGGTCTTTCTAGTAGTTGCACATCAAATCTAAACTGTCTGAAGTGTTTTTCCAAAGTTATCAACACTTTTATGTTTGGCGTTCCGAAACCCACCTTATCTCAGGCTGAAAAGCGTTTTTACGCATTGTGCCATAACTTTTCAGGGAAGCTTCAGAACATGAAATTTTAACCTCCCACTATAGCAGAAAGGGTCTTTCTAGTAGGTGCACATCAAATCTAAGCTCTCTGAAGTGTTTTTCGAAAGTTATCAACACTTTTATGTTTGGCGTTCCGAAACCCACCTTATCTCAGGCTGAAAAGCGTTTTTGTGCATTGTGCCATAACTTTTCAGGGAAGCTTCAGAACATGAAATTTTAACCTCCCACTATAGCAGAAAGGGTCTTTCTAGTAGGTGCACATCAAATCTAAACTGTCTGAAGTGTTTTTCAAAAGTTATCAACACTTTTATGTTTGGCGTTCCGAAACCCACCTTATCTCAGGCTGAAAAGCGTTTTTGTGCATTGTGCCATAACTTTTCAGGAAAGCTTCAGAACATGAAATTTTAACCTCCCACTATAGCAGAAAGGGTCTTTCTAGTAGTTGCACATCAAATCTAAACTGTCTGAAGTGTTTTTCCAAAGTTATCAACACTTTTATGTTTGGCGTTCCGAAACCCACCTTATCTCAGGCTGAAAAGCGTTTTTACGCATTGTGCCATAACTTTTCAGGGAAGCTTCAGAACATGAAATTTTAACCTCCCACTATAGCAGAAAGGGTCTTTCTAGTAGGTGCACATCAAATCTAAGCTCTCTGAAGTGTTTTTCGAAAGTTATCAACACTTTTATGTTTGGCGTTCGGAAACCCACCTTATCTCAGGCTGAAAAGCGTTTTTGTGCATTGTGCCATAACTTTTCAGGGAAGCTTCAGAACATGAAATTTTAACCTCCCACTATAGCAGAAAGGGTCTTTCTAGTAGTTGCACATCAAATCTAAACTGTCTGAAGTGTTTTTCCAAAGTTATTAACACTTTTATGTTTGGCGTTCCGAAACCCACCTTATCTCAGGCTGAAAAGCGTTTTTGTGCATTGTGCCATAACTTTTCAGGGAAGCTTCAGAACATGAAATTTTAACCTCCCACTATAGCAGAAAGGGTCTTTCTAGTAGTTGCACATCAAATCTAAGCTGTCTGAAGTGTTTTTCAAAAGTTATCAACACTTTTATGTTTGGCGTTCCGAAACCCACCTTATCTCAGGCTGAAAAGCGTTTTTGTGCATTGTGCCATAACTTTTCAGGAAAGCTTCAGAACATGAAATTTTAACCTCCCACTATAGCAGAAAGGGTCTTTCTAGTAGTTGCACATCAAATCTAAACTGTCTGAAGTGTTTTTCCAAAGTTATCAACACTTTTATGTTTGGCGTTCCGAAACCCACCTTATCTCAGGCTGAAAAGCGTTTTTGTGCATTGTGCCATAACTTTTCAGGAAAGCTTCAGAACATGAAATTTTAACCTCCCACTATAGCAGAAAGGGTCTTTCTAGTAGTTGCACATCAAATCTAAACTGTCTGAAGTGTTTTTCCAAAGTTATCAACACTTTTATGTTTGGCGTTCCGAAACCCACCTTATCTCAGGCTGAAAAGCGTTTTTACGCATTGTGCCATAACTTTTCAGGGAAGCTTCAGACCATGAAATTTTAACCTCCCACTATAGCAGAAAGGGTCTTTCTAGTAGTTGCACATCAAATCTAAGCTCTCTGAAGTGTTTTTCGAAAGTTATCAACACTTTTATGTTTGGCGTTCCGAAACCCACCTTATCTCAGGCTGAAAAGCGTTTTTGTGCATTGTGCCATAACTTTTCAGGGAAGCTTCAGAACATGAAATTTTAACCTCCCACTATAGCAGAAAGGGTCTTTCTAGTAGTTGCACATCAAATCTAAACTGTCTGAAGTGTTTTTCCAAAGTTATTAACACTTTTATGTTTGGCGTTCCGAAACCCACCTTATCTCAGGCTGAAAAGCGTTTTTGTGCATTGTGCCATAACTTTTCAGGAAAGCTTCAGAACATGAAATTTTAACCTCCCACTATAGCAGAAAGGGTCTTTCTAGTAGTTGCACATCAAATCTAAACTGTCTGAAGTGTTTTTCCAAAGTTATCAACACTTTTATGTTTGGCGTTCCGAAACCCACCTTATCTCAGGCTGAAAAGCGTTTTTACGCATTGTGCCATAACTTTTCAGGGAAGCTTCAGACCATGAAATTTTAACCTCCCACTATAGCAGAAAGGGTCTTTCTAGTAGTTGCACATCAAATCTAAGCTCTCTGAAGTGTTTTTCGAAAGTTATCAACACTTTTATGTTTGGCGTTCCGAAACCCACCTTATCTCAGGCTGAAAAGCGTTTTTGTGCATTGTGCCATAACTTTTCAGGGAAGCTTCAGAACATGAAATTTTAACCTCCCACTATAGCAGAAAGGGTCTTTCTAGTAGTTGCACATCAAATCTAAACTGTCTGAAGTGTTTTTCCAAAGTTATTAACACTTTTATGTTTGGCGTTCCGAAACCCACCTTATCTCAGGCTGAAAAGCGTTTTTGTGCATTGTGCCATAACTTTTCAGGAAAGCTTCAGAACATGAAATTTTAACCTCCCACTATAGCAGAAAGGGTCTTTCTAGTAGTTGCACATCAAATCTAAACTGTCTGAAGTGTTTTTCCAAAGTTATCAACACTTTTATGTTTGGCGTTCCGAAACCCACCTTATCTCAGGCTGAAAAGCGTTTTTGTGCATTGTGCCATAACTTTTCAGGGAAGCTTCAGAACATGAAATTTTAACCTCCCACTATAGCAGAAAGGGTCTTTCTAGTAGTTGCACATCAAATCTAAGCTGTCTGAAGTGTTTTTCAAAAGTTATCAACACTTTTATGTTTGGCGTTCCGAAACCCACCTTATCTCAGGCTGAAAAGCGTTTTTGTGCATTGTGCCATAACTTTTCAGGAAAGCTTCAGAACATGAAATTTTAACCTCCCACTATAGCAGAAAGGGTCTTTCTAGTAGTTGCACATCAAATCTAAACTGTCTGAAGTGTTTTTCCAAAGTTATTAACACTTTTATGTTTGGCGTTCCGAAACCCACCTTATCTCAGGCTGAAAAGCGTTTTTGTGCATTGTGCCATAACTTTTCAGGGAAGCTTAAGAACATGAAATTTTAACCTCCCACTAAAGCAGAAAGGGTCTTTCTAGTAGTTGCACATCAAATCTAAACTGTCTGAAGTGTTTTTCAAAAGTTATCAACACTTTTATGTTTGGCGTTCCGAAACCCACCTTATCTCAGGCTGAAAAGCGTTTTTGTGCATTGTGCCATAACTTTTCAGGAAAGCTTCAGAACATGAAATTTTAACATCCCACTATAGCAGAAAGGGTCTTTCTAGTAGTTGCACATCAAATCTAAACTGTCTGAAGTGTTTTTCAAAAGTTATCAACACTTTTATGTTTGGCGTTCCGAAACCCACCTTATCTCAGGCTGAAAAGCGTTTTTACGCATTGTGCCATAACTTTTCAGGGAAGCTTCAGAACATGAAATTTTAACCTCCCACTATAGCAGAAAGGGTCTTTCTAATAGGTGCACATCAAATCTAAGCTCTCTGAAGTGTTTTTCGAAAGTTATCAACACTTTTATGTTTGGCGTTCCGAAACCCACCTTATCTCAGGCTGAAAATCGTTTTTGTGCATTGTGCCATAACTTTTCAGGGAAGCTTCAGAACATGAAATTTTAACCTCCCACTATAGCAGAAAGGGTCTTTCTAGTAGGTGCACATCAAATCTAAACTGTCTGAAGTGTTTTTCAAAAGTTATCAACACTTTTATGTTTGGCGTTCCGAAACCCACCTTATCTCAGGCTGAAAAGCGTTTTTGTGCATTGTGCCATAACTTTTCAGGAAAGCTTCAGAACATGAAATTTTAACCTCCCACTATAGCAGAAAGGGTCTTTCTAGTAGTTGCACATCAAATCTAAACTGTCTGAAGTGTTTTTCCAAAGTTATTAACACTTTTATGTTTGGCGTTCCGAAACCCACCTTATCTCAGGCTGAAAAGCGTTTTTGTGCATTGTGCCATAACTTTTCAGGGAAGCTTAAGAACATGAAATTTTAACCTCCCACTAAAGCAGAAAGGGTCTTTCTAGTAGTTGCACATCAAATCTAAACTGTCTGAAGTGTTTTTCAAAAGTTATCAACACTTTTATGTTTGGCGTTCCGAAACCCACCTTATCTCAGGCTGAAAAGCGTTTTTGTGCATTGTGCCATAACTTTTCAGGAAAGCTTCAGAACATGAAATTTTAACATCCCACTATAGCAGAAAGGGTCTTTCTAGTAGTTGCACATCAAATCTAAACTGTCTGAAGTGTTTTTCAAAAGTTATCAACACTTTTATGTTTGGCGTTCCGAAACCCACCTTATCTCAGGCTGAAAAGCGTTTTTACGCATTGTGCCATAACTTTTCAGGGAAGCTTCAGAACATGAAATTTTAACCTCCCACTATAGCAGAAAGGGTCTTTCTAATAGGTGCACATCAAATCTAAGCTCTCTGAAGTGTTTTTCGAAAGTTATCAACACTTTTATGTTTGGCGTTCCGAAACCCACCTTATCTCAGGCTGAAAATCGTTTTTGTGCATTGTGCCATAACTTTTCAGGGAAGCTTCAGAACATGAAATTTTAACCTCCCACTATAGCAGAAAGGGTCTTTCTAGTAGGTGCACATCAAATCTAAACTGTCTGAAGTGTTTTTCAAAAGTTATCAACACTTTTATGTTTGGCGTTCCGAAACCCACCTTATCTCAGGCTGAAAAGCGTTTTTGTGCATTGTGCCATAACTTTTCAGGAAAGCTTCAGAACATGAAATTTTAACCTCCCACTATAGCAGAAAGGGTCTTTCTAGTAGTTGCACATCAAATCTAAACTGTCTGAAGTGTTTTTCCAAAGTTATCAACACTTTTATGTTTGGCGTTCCGAAACCCACCTTATCTCAGGCTGAAAAGCGTTTTTACACATTGTGCCATAACTTTTCAGGGAAGCTTCAGAACATGAAATTTTAACCTCCCACTATAGCAGAAAGGGTCTTTCTAGTAGGTGCACATCAAATCTAAGCTGTCTGAAGTGTTTTTCGAAAGTTATCAACACTTTTATGTTTGGCGTTCCGAAACCCACCTTATCTCAGGCTGAAAAGCGTTTTTGTGCATTGTGCCATAACTTTTCAGGGAAGCTTCAAAACATGAAATTTTAACCTCCCACTATAGCAGAAAGGGTCTTTCTAGTAGTTGCACATCAAATCTAAGCTGTCTGAAGTGTTTTTCAAAAGTTATCAACACTTTTATGTTTGGCGTTCCGAAACCCACCTTATCTCAGGCTGAAAAGCGTTTTTGTGCATTGTGCCATAACTTTTCAGGAAAGCTTCAGAACATGAAATTTTAACCTCCCACTATAGCAGAAAGGGTCTTTCTAGTAGTTGCACATCAAATCTAAACTGTCTGAAGTGTTTTTCCAAAGTTATCAACACTTTTATGTTTGGCGTTCCGAAACCCACCTTATCTCAGGCTGAAAAGCGTTTTTACGCATTGTGCCATAACTTTTCAGGGAAGCTTCAGAACATGAAATTTTAACCTCCCACTATAGCAGAAAGGGTCTTTCTAGTAGGTGCACATCAAATCTAAGCTCTCTGAAGTGTTTTTCAAAAGTTATCAACACTTTTATGTTTGGCGTTCCGAAACCCACCTTATCTCAGGCTGAAAAGCGTTTTTGTGCATTGTGCCATAACTTTTCAGGAAAGCTTCAGAACATGAAATTTTAACCTCCCACTATAGCAGAAAGGGTCTTTCTAGTAGGTGCACATCAAATCTAAGCTCTCTGAAGTGTTTTTCGAAAGTTATCAACACTTTTATGTTTGGCGTTCCGAAACCCACCTTATCTCAGGCTGAAAAGCGTTTTTGTGCATTGTGCCATAACTTTTCAGGGAAGCTTCAGAACATGAAATTTTAACCTCCCACTATAGCAGAAAGGGTCTTTCTAGTAGTTGCACATCAAATCTAAACTGTCTGAAGTGTTTTTCCAAAGTTATCAACACTTTTATGTTTGGCGTTCCGAAACCCACCTTATCTCAGGCTGAAAAGCGTTTTTGTGCATTGTGCCATAACTTTTCAGGAAAGCTTCAGAACATGAAATTTTAACCTCCCACTATAGCAGAAAGGGTCTTTCTAGTAGTTGCACATCAAATCTAAACTGTCTGAAGTGTTTTTCCAAAGTTATCAACACTTTTATGTTTGGCGTTCCGAAACCCACCTTATCTCAGGCTGAAAAGCGTTTTTGTGCATTGTGCCATAACTTTTCAGGGAAGCTTCAGAACATGAAATTTTAACCTCCCACTATAGCAGAAAGGGTCTTTCTAGTAGTTGCACATCAAATCTAAGCTGTCTGAAGTGTTTTTCAAAAGTTATCAACACTTTTATGTTTGGCGTTCCGAAACCCACCTTATCTCAGGCTGAAAAGCGTTTTTGTGCATTGTGCCATAACTTTTCAGGAAAGCTTCAGAACATGAAATTTTAACCTCCCACTATAGCAGAAAGGGTCTTTCTAGTAGTTGCACATCAAATCTAAACTGTCTGAAGTGTTTTTCCAAAGTTATCAACACTTTTATGTTTGGCGTTCCGAAACCCACCTTATCTCAGGCTGAAAAGCGTTTTTACGCATTGTGCCATAACTTTTCAGGGAAGCTTCAGACCATGAAATTTTAACCTCCCACTATAGCAGAAAGGGTCTTTCTAGTAGTTGCACATCAAATCTAAGCTCTCTGAAGTGTTTTTCGAAAGTTATCAACACTTTTATGTTTGGCGTTCCGAAACCCACCTTATCTCAGGCTGAAAAGCGTTTTTGTGCATTGTGCCATAACTTTTCAGGGAAGCTTCAGAACATGAAATTTTAACCTCCCACTATAGCAGAAAGGGTCTTTCTAGTAGTTGCACATCAAATCTAAACTGTCTGAAGTGTTTTTCCAAAGTTATTAACACTTTTATGTTTGGCGTTCCGAAACCCACCTTATCTCAGGCTGAAAAGCGTTTTTGTGCATTGTGCCATAACTTTTCAGGGAAGCTTCAGAACATGAAATTTTAACCTCCCACTATAGCAGAAAGGGTCTTTCTAGTAGTTGCACATCAAATCTAAGCTGTCTGAAGTGTTTTTCAAAAGTTATCAACACTTTTATGTTTGGCGTTCCGAAACCCACCTTATCTCAGGCTGAAAAGCGTTTTTGTGCATTGTGCCATAACTTTTCAGGAAAGCTTCAGAACATGAAATTTTAACCTCCCACTATAGCAGAAAGGGTCTTTCTAGTAGTTGCACATCAAATCTAAACTGTCTGAAGTGTTTTTCCAAAGTTATCAACACTTTTATGTTTGGCGTTCCGAAACCCACCTTATCTCAGGCTGAAAAGCGTTTTTGTGCATTGTGCCATAACTTTTCAGGGAAGCTTCAGAACATGAAATTTTAACCTCCCACTATAGCAGAAAGGGTCTTTCTAGTAGTTGCACATCAAATCTAAGCTGTCTGAAGTGTTTTTCAAAAGTTATCAACACTTTTATGTTTGGCGTTCCGAAACCCACCTTATCTCAGGCTGAAAAGCGTTTTTGTGCATTGTGCCATAACTTTTCAGGAAAGCTTCAGAACATGAAATTTTAACCTCCCACTAAAGCAGAAAGGGTCTTTCTAGTAGTTGCACATCAAATCTAAACTGTCTGAAGTGTTTTTCCAAAGTTATCAACACTTTTATGTTTGGCGTTCCGAAACCCACCTTATCTCAGGCTGAAAAGCGTTTTTACGCATTGTGCCATAACTTTTCAGGGAAGCTTCAGAACATGAAATTTTAACCTCCCACTATAGCAGAAAGGGTCTTTCTAGTAGGTGCACATCAAATCTAAGCTCTCTGAAGTGTTTTTCGAAAGTTATCAACACTTTTATGTTTGGCGTTCCGAAACCCACCTTATCTCAGGCTGAAAAGCGTTTTTGTGCATTGTGCCATAACTTTTCAGGGAAGCTTCAGAACATGAAATTTTAACCTCCCACTATAGCAGAAAGGGTCTTTCTAGTAGTTGCACATCAAATCTAAACTGTCTGAAGTGTTTTTCCAAAGTTATCAACACTTTTATGTTTGGCGTTCCGAAACCCACCTTATCTCAGGCTGAAAAGCGTTTTTGTGCATTGTGCCATAACTTTTCAGGAAAGCTTCAGAACATGAAATTTTAACCTCCCACTATAGCAGAAAGGGTCTTTCTAGTAGTTGCACATCAAATCTAAACTGTCTGAAGTGTTTTTCCAAAGTTATCAACACTTTTATGTTTGGCGTTCCGAAACCCACCTTATCTCAGGCTGAAAAGCGTTTTTGTGCATTGTGCCATAACTTTTCAGGGAAGCTTCAGAACATGAAATTTTAACCTCCCACTATAGCAGAAAGGGTCTTTCTAGTAGTTGCACATCAAATCTAAGCTGTCTGAAGTGTTTTTCAAAAGTTATCAACACTTTTATGTTTGGCGTTCCGAAACCCACCTTATCTCAGGCTGAAAAGCGTTTTTGTGCATTGTGCCATAACTTTTCAGGAAAGCTTCAGAACATGAAATTTTAACCTCCCACTATAGCAGAAAGGGTCTTTCTAGTAGTTGCACATCAAATCTAAACTGTCTGAAGTGTTTTTCCAAAGTTATCAACACTTTTATGTTTGGCGTTCCGAAACCCACCTTATCTCAGGCTGAAAAGCGTTTTTACGCATTGTGCCATAACTTTTCAGGGAAGCTTCAGACCATGAAATTTTAACCTCCCACTATAGCAGAAAGGGTCTTTCTAGTAGTTGCACATCAAATCTAAGCTCTCTGAAGTGTTTTTCGAAAGTTATCAACACTTTTATGTTTGGCGTTCCGAAACCCACCTTATCTCAGGCTGAAAAGCGTTTTTGTGCATTGTGCCATAACTTTTCAGGGAAGCTTCAGAACATGAAATTTTAACCTCCCACTATAGCAGAAAGGGTCTTTCTAGTAGTTGCACATCAAATCTAAACTGTCTGAAGTGTTTTTCCAAAGTTATTAACACTTTTATGTTTGGCGTTCCGAAACCCACCTTATCTCAGGCTGAAAAGCGTTTTTGTGCATTGTGCCATAACTTTTCAGGGAAGCTTCAGAACATGAAATTTTAACCGCCCACTATAGCAGAAAGGGTCTTTCTAGTAGTTGCACATCAAATCTAAGCTGTCTGAAGTGTTTTTCAAAAGTTATCAACACTTTTATGTTTGGCGTTCCGAAACCCACCTTATCTCAGGCTGAAAAGCGTTTTTGTGCATTGTGCCATAACTTTTCAGGGAAGCTTCAGAACATGAAATTTTAACCTCCCACTATAGCAGAAAGGGTCTTTCTAGTAGTTGCACATCAAATCTAAACTGTCTGAAGTGTTTTTCCAAAGTTATCAACACTTTTATGTTTGGCGTTCCGAAACCCACCTTATCTCAGGCTGAAAAGCGTTTTTGTGCATTGTGCCATAACTTTTCAGGGAAGCTTCAGAACATGAAATTTTAACCTCCCACTATAGCAGAAAGGGTCTTTCTAGTAGTTGCACATCAAATCTAAGCTGTCTGAAGTGTTTTTCAAAAGTTATCAACACTTTTATGTTTGGCGTTCCGAAACCCACCTTATCTCAGGCTGAAAAGCGTTTTTGTGCATTGTGCCATAACTTTTCAGGAAAGCTTCAGAACATGAAATTTTAACCTCCCACTATAGCAGAAAGGGTCTTTCTAGTAGTTGCACATCAAATCTAAACTGTCTGAAGTGTTTTTCCAAAGTTATCAACACTTTTATGTTTGGCGTTCCGAAACCCACCTTATCTCAGGCTGAAAAGCGTTTTTACGCATTGTGCCATAACTTTTCAGGGAAGCTTCAGAACATGAAATTTTAACCTCCCACTATAGCAGAAAGGGTCTTTCTAGTAGGTGCACATCAAATCTAAGCTCTCTGAAGTGTTTTTCGAAAGTTATCAACACTTTTATGTTTGGCGTTCCGAAACCCACCTTATCTCAGGCTGAAAAGCGTTTTTGTGCATTGTGCCATAACTTTTCAGGGAAGCTTCAGAACATGAAATTTTAACCTCCCACTATAGCAGAAAGGGTCTTTCTAGTAGTTGCACATCAAATCTAAACTGTCTGAAGTGTTTTTCCAAAGTTATCAACACTTTTATGTTTGGCGTTCCGAAACCCACCTTATCTCAGGCTGAAAAGCGTTTTTGTGCATTGTGCCATAACTTTTCAGGAAAGCTTCAGAACATGAAATTTTAACCTCCCACTATAGCAGAAAGGGTCTTTCTAGTAGTTGCACATCAAATCTAAACTGTCTGAAGTGTTTTTCCAAAGTTATCAACACTTTTATGTTTGGCGTTCCGAAACCCACCTTATCTCAGGCTGAAAAGCGTTTTTGTGCATTGTGCCATAACTTTTCAGGGAAGCTTCAGAACATGAAATTTTAACCTCCCACTATAGCAGAAAGGGTCTTTCTAGTAGTTGCACATCAAATCTAAGCTGTCTGAAGTGTTTTTCAAAAGTTATCAACACTTTTATGTTTGGCGTTCCGAAA
The DNA here is from genome assembly GCF_027744825.2 of Synchiropus splendidus. Classification (NCBI taxonomy): domain Eukaryota; kingdom Metazoa; phylum Chordata; class Actinopteri; order Syngnathiformes; family Callionymidae; genus Synchiropus; species Synchiropus splendidus. The sequence goes on from NW_026527060.1 coordinate 274,649, forward strand.
CCCACCTTATCTCAGGCTGAAAAGCGTTTTTGTGCATTGTGCCATAACTTTTCAGGGAAGCTTCAGAACATGAAATTTTAACCTCCCACTATAGCAGAAAGGGTCTTTCTAGTAGTTGCACATCAAATCTAAACTGTCTGAAGTGTTTTTCCAAAGTTATTAACACTTTTATGTTTGGCGTTCCGAAACCCACCTTATCTCAGGCTGAAAAGCGTTTTTGTGCATTGTGCCATAACTTTTCAGGGAAGCTTCAGAACATGAAATTTTAACCTCCCACTATAGCAGAAAGGGTCTTTCTAGTAGTTGCACATCAAATCTAAGCTGTCTGAAGTGTTTTTCAAAAGTTATCAACACTTTTATGTTTGGCGTTCCGAAACCCACCTTATCTCAGGCTGAAAAGCGTTTTTGTGCATTGTGCCATAACTTTTCAGGGAAGCTTCAGAACATGAAATTTTAACCTCCCACTATAGCAGAAAGGGTCTTTCTAGTAGTTGCACATCAAATCTAAACTGTCTGAAGTGTTTTTCCAAAGTTATCAACACTTTTATGTTTGGCGTTCCGAAACCCACCTTATCTCAGGCTGAAAAGCGTTTTTGTGCATTGTGCCATAACTTTTCAGGGAAGCTTCAGAACATGAAATTTTAACCTCCCACTATAGCAGAAAGGGTCTTTCTAGTAGTTGCACATCAAATCTAAACTGTCTGAAGTGTTTTTCCAAAGTTATCAACACTTTTATGTTTGGCGTTCCGAAACCCACCTTATCTCAGGCTGAAAAGCGTTTTTACGCATTGTGCCATAACTTTTCAGGGAAGCTTCAGAACATGAAATTTTAACCTCCCACTATAGCAGAAAGGGTCTTTCTAGTAGGTGCACATCAAATCTAAGCTCTCTGAAGTGTTTTTCGAAAGTTATCAACACTTTTATGTTTGGCGTTCCGAAACCCACCTTATCTCAGGCTGAAAAGCGTTTTTGTGCATTGTGCCATAACTTTTCAGGGAAGCTTCAGAACATGAAATTTTAACCTCCCACTATAGCAGAAAGGGTCTTTCTAGTAGTTGCACATCAAATCTAAACTGTCTGAAGTGTTTTTCCAAAGTTATCAACACTTTTATGTTTGGCGTTCCGAAACCCACCTTATCTCAGGCTGAAAAGCGTTTTTGTGCATTGTGCCATAACTTTTCAGGAAAGCTTCAGAACATGAAATTTTAACCTCCCACTATAGCAGAAAGGGTCTTTCTAGTAGTTGCACATCAAATCTAAACTGTCTGAAGTGTTTTTCCAAAGTTATCAACACTTTTATGTTTGGCGTTCCGAAACCCACCTTATCTCAGGCTGAAAAGCGTTTTTGTGCATTGTGCCATAACTTTTCAGGGAAGCTTCAGAACATGAAATTTTAACCTCCCACTATAGCAGAAAGGGTCTTTCTAGTAGTTGCACATCAAATCTAAGCTGTCTGAAGTGTTTTTCAAAAGTTATCAACACTTTTATGTTTGGCGTTCCGAAACCCACCTTATCTCAGGCTGAAAAGCGTTTTTGTGCATTGTGCCATAACTTTTCAGGAAAGCTTCAGAACATGAAATTTTAACCTCCCACTATAGCAGAAAGGGTCTTTCTAGTAGTTGCACATCAAATCTAAACTGTCTGAAGTGTTTTTCCAAAGTTATCAACACTTTTATGTTTGGCGTTCCGAAACCCACCTTATCTCAGGCTGAAAAGCGTTTTTACGCATTGTGCCATAACTTTTCAGGGAAGCTTCAGACCATGAAATTTTAACCTCCCACTATAGCAGAAAGGGTCTTTCTAGTAGTTGCACATCAAATCTAAGCTCTCTGAAGTGTTTTTCGAAAGTTATCAACACTTTTATGTTTGGCGTTCCGAAACCCACCTTATCTCAGGCTGAAAAGCGTTTTTGTGCATTGTGCCATAACTTTTCAGGGAAGCTTCAGAACATGAAATTTTAACCTCCCACTATAGCAGAAAGGGTCTTTCTAGTAGTTGCACATCAAATCTAAACTGTCTGAAGTGTTTTTCCAAAGTTATTAACACTTTTATGTTTGGCGTTCCGAAACCCACCTTATCTCAGGCTGAAAAGCGTTTTTGTGCATTGTGCCATAACTTTTCAGGAAAGCTTCAGAACATGAAATTTTAACCTCCCACTATAGCAGAAAGGGTCTTTCTAGTAGTTGCACATCAAATCTAAACTGTCTGAAGTGTTTTTCCAAAGTTATCAACACTTTTATGCTTGGCGTTCCGAAACCCACCTTATCTCAGGCTGAAAAGCGTTTTTGTGCATTGTGCCATAACTTTTCAGGGAAGCTTCAGAACATGAAATTTTAACCTCCCACTATAGCAGAAAGGGTCTTTCTAGTAGTTGCACATCAAATCTAAGCTGTCTGAAGTGTTTTTCAAAAGTTATCAACACTTTTATGTTTGGCGTTCCGAAACCCACCTTATCTCAGGCTGAAAAGCGTTTTTGTGCATTGTGCCATAACTTTTCAGGGAAGCTTCAGAACATGAAATTTTAACCTCCCACTATAGCAGAAAGGGTCTTTCTAGTAGTTGCACATCAAATCTAAACTGTCTGAAGTGTTTTTCCAAAGTTATTAACACTTTTATGTTTGGCGTTCCGAAACCCACCTTATCTCAGGCTGAAAAGCGTTTTTGTGCATTGTGCCATAACTTTTCAGGGAAGCTTCAGAACATGAAATTTTAACCTCCCACTATAGCAGAAAGGGTCTTTCTAGTAGTTGCACATCAAATCTAAACTGTCTGAAGTGTTTTTCCAAAGTTATCAACACTTTTATGTTTGGCGTTCCGAAACCCACCTTATCTCAGGCTGAAAAGCGTTTTTGTGCATTGTGCCATAACTTTTCAGGGAAGCTTCAGAACATGAAATTTTAACCTCCCACTATAGCAGAAAGGGTCTTTCTAGTAGTTGCACATCAAATCTAAACTGTCTGAAGTGTTTTTCCAAAGTTATCAACACTTTTATGTTTGGCGTTCCGAAACCCACCTTATCTCAGGCTGAAAAGCGTTTTTGTGCATTGTGCCATAACTTTTCAGGGAAGCTTCAGAACATGAAATTTTAACCTCCCACTATAGCAGAAAGGGTCTTTCTAGTAGTTGCACATCAAATCTAAGCTGTCTGAAGTGTTTTTCAAAAGTTATCAACACTTTTATGTTTGGCGTTCCGAAACCCACCTTATCTCAGGCTGAAAAGCGTTTTTGTGCATTGTGCCATAACTTTTCAGGAAAGCTTCAGAACATGAAATTTTAACCTCCCACTATAGCAGAAAGGGTCTTTCTAGTAGTTGCACATCAAATCTAAACTGTCTGAAGTGTTTTTCCAAAGTTATCAACACTTTTATGTTTGGCGTTCCGAAACCCACCTTATCTCAGGCTGAAAAGCGTTTTTGTGCATTGTGCCATAACTTTTCAGGGAAGCTTCAGAACATGAAATTTTAACCTCCCACTATAGCAGAAAGGGTCTTTCTAGTAGTTGCACATCAAATCTAAACTGTCTGAAGTGTTTTTCCAAAGTTATCAACACTTTTATGTTTGGCGTTCCGAAACCCACCTTATCTCAGGCTGAAAAGCGTTTTTACGCATTGTGCCATAACTTTTCAGGGAAGCTTCAGAACATGAAATTTTAACCTCCCACTATAGCAGAAAGGGTCTTTCTAGTAGGTGCACATCAAATCTAAGCTGTCTGAAGTGTTTTTCGAAAGTTATCAACACTTTTATGTTTGGCGTTCCGAAACCCACCTTATCTCAGGCTGAAAAGCGTTTTTGTGCATTGTGCCATAACTTTTCAGGGAAGCTTCAGAACATGAAATTTTAACCTCCCACTATAGCAGAAAGGGTCTTTCTAGTAGTTGCACATCAAATCTAAACTGTCTGAAGTGTTTTTCCAAAGTTATCAACACTTTTATGTTTGGCGTTCCGAAACCCACCTTATCTCAGGCTGAAAAGCGTTTTTGTGCATTGTGCCATAACTTTTCAGGGAAGCTTCAGAACATGAAATTTTAACCTCCCACTATAGCAGAAAGGGTCTTTCTAGTAGGTGCACATCAAATCTAAGCTGTCTGAAGTGTTTTTCGAAAGTTATCAACACTTTTATGTTTGGCGTTCCGAAACCCACCTTATCTCAGGCTGAAAAGCGTTTTTGTGCATTGTGCCATAACTTTTCAGGGAAGCTTCAAAACATGAAATTTTAACCTCCCACTATAGCAGAAAGGGTCTTTCTAGTAGTTGCACATCAAATCTAAGCTGTCTGAAGTGTTTTTCAAAAGTTATCAACACTTTTATGTTTGGCGTTCCGAAACCCACCTTATCTCAGGCTGAAAAGCGTTTTTGTGCATTGTGCCATAACTTTTCAGGAAAGCTTCAGAACATGAAATTTTAACCTCCCACTATAGCAGAAAGGGTCTTTCTAGTAGTTGCACATCAAATCTAAACTGTCTGAAGTGTTTTTCCAAAGTTATCAACACTTTTATGTTTGGCGTTCCGAAACCCACCTTATCTCAGGCTGAAAAGCGTTTTTACGCATTGTGCCATAACTTTTCAGGGAAGCTTCAGAACATGAAATTTTAACCTCCCACTATAGCAGAAAGGGTCTTTCTAGTAGGTGCACATCAAATCTAAGCTCTCTGAAGTGTTTTTCGAAAGTTATGAACACTTTTATGTTTGGCGTTCCGAAACCCACCTTATCTCAGGCTGAAAAGCGTTTTTGTGCATTGTGCCATAACTTTTCAGGGAAGCTTCAGAACATGAAATTTTAACCTCCCACTATAGCAGAAAGGGTCTTTCTAGTAGTTGCACATCAAATCTAAACTGTCTGAAGTGTTTTTCCAAAGTTATTAACACTTTTATGTTTGGCGTTCCGAAACCCACCTTATCTCAGGCTGAAAAGCGTTTTTGTGCATTGTGCCATAACTTTTCAGGGAAGCTTCAGAACATGAAATTTTAACCTCCCACTATAGCAGAAAGGGTCTTTCTAGTAGTTGCACATCAAATCTAAACTGTCTGAAGTGTTTTTCCAAAGTTATCAACACTTTTATGTTTGGCGTTCCGAAATCCACCTTATCTCAGGCTGAAAAGCGTTTTTGTGCATTGTGCCATAACTTTTCAGGGAAGCTTCAGAACATGAAATTTTAACCTCCCACTATAGCAGAAAGGGTCTTTCTAGTAGGTGCACATCAAATCTAAGCTGTCTGAAGTGTTTTTCGAAAGTTATCAACACTTTTATGTTTGGCGTTCCGAAACCCACCTTATCTCAGGCTGAAAAGCGTTTTTGTGCATTGTGCCATAACTTTTCAGGGAAGCTTCAGAACATGAAATTTTAACCTCCCACTATAGCAGAAAGGGTCTTTCTAGTAGTTGCACATCAAATCTAAACTGTCTGAAGTGTTTTTCCAAAGTTATCAACACTTTTATGTTTGGCGTTCCGAAACCCACCTTATCTCAGGCTGAAAAGCGTTTTTACGCATTGTGCCATAACTTTTCAGGGAAGCTTCAGAACATGAAATTTTAACCTCCCACTATAGCAGAAAGGGTCTTTCTAGTAGGTGCACATCAAATCTAAGCTCTCTGAAGTGTTTTTCGAAAGTTATCAACACTTTTATGTTTGGCGTTCCGAAACCCACCTTATCTCAGGCTGAAAAGCGTTTTTGTGCATTGTGCCATAACTTTTCAGGGAAGCTTCAGAACATGAAATTTTAACCTCCCACTATAGCAGAAAGGGTCTTTCTAGTAGTTGCACATCAAATCTAAACTGTCTGAAGTGTTTTTCCAAAGTTATCAACACTTTTATGTTTGGCGTTCCGAAACCCACCTTATCTCAGGCTGAAAAGCGTTTTTGTGCATTGTGCCATAACTTTTCAGGGAAGCTTCAGAACATGAAATTTTAACCTCCCACTATAGCAGAAAGGGTCTTTCTAGTAGTTGCACATCAAATCTAAGCTGGCTGAAGTGTTTTTCAAAAGTTATCAACACTTTTATGTTTGGCGTTCCGAAACCCACCTTATCTCAGGCTGAAAAGCGTTTTTGTGCATTGTGCCATAACTTTTCAGGAAAGCTTCAGAACATGAAATTTTAACCTCCCACTATAGCAGAAAGGGTCTTTCTAGTAGTTGCACATCAAATCTAAACTGTCTGAAGTGTTTTTCCAAAGTTATCAACACTTTTATGTTTGGCGTTCCGAAACCCACCTTATCTCAGGCTGAAAAGCGTTTTTACGCATTGTGCCATAACTTTTCAGGGAAGCTTCAGAACATGAAATTTTAACCTCCCACTATAGCAGAAAGGGTCTTTCTAGTAGGTGCACATCAAATCTAAGCTCTCTGAAGTGTTTTTCGAAAGTTATCAACACTTTTATGTTTGGCGTTCCGAAACCCACCTTATCTCAGGCTGAAAAGCGTTTTTGTGCATTGTGCCATAACTTTTCAGGGAAGCTTCAGAACATGAAATTTTAACCTCCCACTATAGCAGAAAGGGTCTTTCTAGTAGTTGCACATCAAATCTAAACTGTCTGAAGTGTTTTTCCAAAGTTATTAACACTTTTATGTTTGGCGTTCCGAAACCCACCTTATCTCAGGCTGAAAAGCGTTTTTGTGCATTGTGCCATAACTTTTCAGGGAAGCTTCAGAACATGAAATTTTAACCTCCCACTATAGCAGAAAGGGTCTTTCTAGTAGTTGCACATCAAATCTAAACTGTCTGAAGTGTTTTTCCAAAGTTATCAACACTTTTATGTTTGGCGTTCCGAAATCCACCTTATCTCAGGCTGAAAAGCGTTTTTGTGCATTGTGCCATAACTTTTCAGGGAAGCTTCAGAACATGAAATTTTAACCTCCCACTATAGCAGAAAGGGTCTTTCTAGTAGGTGCACATCAAATCTAAGCTGTCTGAAGTGTTTTTCGAAAGTTATCAACACTTTTATGTTTGGCGTTCCGAAACCCACCTTATCTCAGGCTGAAAAGCGTTTTTGTGCATTGTGCCATAACTTTTCAGGGAAGCTTCAGAACATGAAATTTTAACCTCCCACTATAGCAGAAAGGGTCTTTCTAGTAGTTGCACATCAAATCTAAACTGTCTGAAGTGTTTTTCCAAAGTTATCAACACTTTTATGTTTGGCGTTCCGAAACCCACCTTATCTCAGGCTGAAAAGCGTTTTTACGCATTGTGCCATAACTTTTCAGGGAAGCTTCAGAACATGAAATTTTAACCTCCCACTATAGCAGAAAGGGTCTTTCTAGTAGTTGCACATCAAATCTAAACTGTCTGAAGTGTTTTTCCAAAGTTATCAACACTTTTATGTTTGGCGTTCCGAAACCCACCTTATCTCAGGCTGAAAAGCGTTTTTGTGCATTGTGCCATAACTTTTCAGGGAAGCTTCAGAACATGAAATTTTAACCTCCCACTATAGCAGAAAGGGTCTTTCTAGTAGTTGCACATCAAATCTAAACTGTCTGAAGTGTTTTTCCAAAGTTATCAACACTTTTATGTTTGGCGTTCCGAAACCCACCTTATCTCACGCTGAAAAGCGTTTTTACGCATTGTGCCATAACTTTTCAGGGAAGCTTCAGAACATGAAATTTTAACCTCCCACTATAGCAGAAAGGGTCTTTCTAGTAGGTGCACATCAAATCTAAGCTGTCTGAAGTGTTTTTCGAAAGTTATCAACACTTTTATGTTTGGCGTTCCGAAACCCACCTTATCTCAGGCTGAAAAGCGTTTTTGTGCATTGTGCCATAACTTTTCAGGGAAGCTTCAGAACATGAAATTTTAACCTCCCACTATAGCAGAAAGGGTCTTTCTAGTAGTTGCACATCAAATCTAAGCTGTCTGAAGTGTTTTTCAAAAGTTATCAACACTTTTATGTTTGGCGTTCCGAAACCCACCTTATCTCAGGCTGAAAAGCGTTTTTGTGCATTGTGCCATAACTTTTCAGGAAAGCTTCAGAACATGAAATTTTAACCTCCCACTATAGCAGAAAGGGTCTTTCTAGTAGTTGCACATCAAATCTAAACTGTCTGAAGTGTTTTTCCAAAGTTATCAACACTTTTATGTTTGGCGTTCCGAAACCCACCTTATCTCAGGCTGAAAAGCGTTTTTACGCATTGTGCCATAACTTTTCAGGGAAGCTTCAGAACATGAAATTTTAACCTCCCACTATAGCAAAAAGGGTCTCTCTAGTAGGTGCACATCAAATCTAAGTTCTCTGAAGTGTTTTTCGAAAGTTATCAACACTTTTATGTTTGGCGTTCCGAAACCCACCTTATCTCAGGCTGAAAAGCGTTTTTGTGCATTGTGCCATAACTTTTCAGGGAAGCTTCAGAACATGAAATTTTAACCTCCCACTATAGCAGAAAGGGTCTTTCTAGTAGTTGCACATCAAATCTAAACTGTCTGAAGTGTTTTTCCAAAGTTATTAACACTTTTATGTTTGGCGTTCCGAAACCCACCTTATCTCAGGCTGAAAAGCGTTTTTGTGCATTGTGCCATAACTTTTCAGGGAAGCTTCAGAACATGAAATTTTAACCTCCCACTATAGCAGAAAGGGTCTTTCTAGTAGTTGCACATCAAATCTAAGCTGTCTGAAGTGTTTTTCAAAAGTTATCAACACTTTTATGTTTGGCGTTCCGAAACCCACCTTATCTCAGGCTGAAAAGCGTTTTTGTGCATTGTGCCATAACTTTTCAGGAAAGCTTCAGAACATGAAATTTTAACCTCCCACTATAGCAGAAAGGGTCTTTCTAGTAGTTGCACATCAAATCTAAACTGTCTGAAGTGTTTTTCCAAAGTTATCAACACTTTTATGTTTGGCGTTCCGAAACCCACCTTATCTCAGGCTGAAAAGCGTTTTTGTGCATTGTGCCATAACTTTTCAGGGAAGCTTCAGAACATGAAATTTTAACCTCCCACTATAGCAGAAAGGGTCTTTCTAGTAGTTGCACATCAAATCTAAACTGTCTGAAGTGTTTTTCCAAAGTTATCAACACTTTTATGTTTGGCGTTCCGAAACCCACCTTATCTCAGGCTGAAAAGCGTTTTTACGCATTGTGCCATAACTTTTCAGGGAAGCTTCAGAACATGAAATTTTAACCTCCCACTATAGCAGAAAGGGTCTTTCTAGTAGGTGCACATCAAATCTAAGCTGTCTGAAGTGTTTTTCGAAAGTTATCAACACTTTTATGTTTGGCGTTCCGAAACCCACCTTATCTCAGGCTGAAAAGCGTTTTTGTGCATTGTGCCATAACTTTTCAGGGAAGCTTCAGAACATGAAATTTTAACCTCCCACTATAGCAGAAAGGGTCTTTCTAGTAGTTGCACATCAAATCTAAGCTGTCTGAAGTGTTTTTCAAAAGTTATCAACACTTTTATGTTTGGCGTTCCGAAACCCACCTTATCTCAGGCTGAAAAGCGTTTTTGTGCATTGTGCCATAACTTTTCAGGAAAGCTTCAGAACATGAAATTTTAACCTCCCACTATAGCAGAAAGGGTCTTTCTAGTAGTTGCACATCAAATCTAAACTGTCTGAAGTGTTTTTCCAAAGTTATCAACACTTTTATGTTTGGCGTTCCGAAACCCACCTTATCTCAGGCTGAAAAGCGTTTTTACGCATTGTGCCATAACTTTTCAGGGAAGCTTCAGAACATGAAATTTTAACCTCCCACTATAGCAAAAAGGGTCTTTCTAGTAGGTGCACATCAAATCTAAGCTCTCTGAAGTGCTTTTCCAAAGTTATCAACACTTTTATGTTTGGCGTTCCGAAACCCACCTTATCTCAGGCTGAAAAGCGTTTTTGTGCATTGTGCCATAACTTTTCAGGGAAGCTTCAGAACATGAAATTTTAACCTCCCACTATAGCAGAAAGGGTCTTTCTAGTAGTTGCACATCAAATCTAAACTGTCTGAAGTGTTTTTCCAAAGTTATTAACACTTTTATGTTTGGCGTTCCGAAACCCACCTTATCTCAGGCTGAAAAGCGTTTTTGTGCATTGTGCCATAACTTTTCAGGGAAGCTTCAGAACATGAAATTTTAACCTCCCACTATAGCAGAAAGGGTCTTTCTAGTAGTTGCACATCAAATCTAAGCTGTCTGAAGTGTTTTTCAAAAGTTATCAACACTTTTATGTTTGGCGTTCCGAAACCCACCTTATCTCAGGCTGAAAAGCGTTTTTTTGCATTGTGCCATAACTTTTCAGGAAAGCTTCAGAACATGAAATTTTAACCTCCCACTATAGCAGAAAGGGTCTTTCTAGTAGTTGCACATCAAATCTAAACTGTCTGAAGTGTTTTTCCAAAGTTATCAACACTTTTATGTTTGGCGTTCCGAAACCCACCTTATCTCAGGCTGAAAAGCGTTTTTGTGCATTGTGCCATAACTTTTCAGGGAAGCTTCAGAACATGAAATTTTAACCTCCCACTATAGCAGAAAGGGTCTTTCTAGTAGTTGCACATCAAATCTAAACTGTCTGAAGTGTTTTTCCAAAGTTATCAACACTTTTATGTTTGGCGTTCCGAAACCCACCTTATCTCAGGCTGAAAAGCGTTTTTGTGCATTGTGCCATAACTTTTCAGGGAAGCTTCAGAACATGAAATTTTAACCTCCCACTATAGCAGAAAGGGTCTTTCTAGTAGTTGCACATCAAATCTAAGCTGTCTGAAGTGTTTTTCAAAAGTTATCAACACTTTTATGTTTGGCGTTCCGAAACCCACCTTATCTCAGGCTGAAAAGCGTTTTTGTGCATTGTGCCATAACTTTTCAGGAAAGCTTCAGAACATGAAATTTTAACCTCCCACTATAGCAGAAAGGGTCTTTCTAGTAGTTGCACATCAAATCTAAACTGTCTGAAGTGTTTTTCCAAAGTTATCAACACTTTTATGTTTGGCGTTCCGAAACCCACCTTATCTCAGGCTGAAAAGCGTTTTTGTGCATTGTGCCATAACTTTTCAGGGAAGCTTCAGAACATGAAATTTTAACCTCCCACTATAGCAGAAAGGGTCTTTCTAGTAGTTGCACATCAAATCTAAACTGTCTGAAGTGTTTTTCCAAAGTTATCAACACTTTTATGTTTGGCGTTCCGAAACCCACCTTAACTCAGGCTGAAAAGCGTTTTTACGCATTGTGCCATAACTTTTCAGGGAAGCTTCAGAACATGAAATTTTAACCTCCCACTATAGCAGAAAGGGTCTTTCTAGTAGGTGCACATCAAATCTAAGCTGTCTGAAGTGTTTTTCGAAAGTTATCAACACTTTTATGTTTGGCGTTCCGAAACCCACCTTATCTCAGGCTGAAAAGCGTTTTTGTGCATTGTGCCATAACTTTTCAGGGAAGCTTCAGAACATGAAATTTTAACCTCCCACTATAGCAGAAAGGGTCTTTCTAGTAGTTGCACATCAAATCTAAGCTGTCTGAAGTGTTTTTCAAAAGTTATCAACACTTTTATGTTTGGCGTTCCGAAACCCACCTTATCTCAGGCTGAAAAGCGTTTTTGTGCATTGTGCCATAACTTTTCAGGAAAGCTTCAGAAAATGAAATTTTAACCTCCCACTATAGCAGAAAGGGTCTTTCTAGTAGTTGCACATCAAATCTAAACTGTCTGAAGTGTTTTTCCAAAGTTATCAACACTTTTATGTTTGGCGTTCCGAAACCCACCTTATCTCAGGCTGAAAAGCGTTTTTACGCATTGTGCCATAACTTTTCAGGGAAGCTTCAGAACATGAAATTTTAACCTCCCACTATAGCAGAAAGGGTCTTTCTAGTAGGTGCACATCAAATCTAAGCTCTCTGAAGTGTTTTTCGAAAGTTATCAACACTTTTATGTTTGGCGTTCCGAAACCCACCTTATCTCAGGCTGAAAAGCGTTTTTGTGCATTGTGCCATAACTTTTCAGGGAAGCTTCAGAACATGAAATTTTAACCTCCCACTATAGCAGAAAGGGTCTTTCTAGTAGTTGCACATCAAATCTAAACTGTCTGAAGTGTTTTTCCAAAGTTATTAACACTTTTATGTTTGGCGTTCCGAAACCCACCTTATCTCAGGCTGAAAAGCGTTTTTGTGCATTGTGCCATAACTTTTCAGGGAAGCTTCAGAACATGAAATTTTAACCTCCCACTATAGCAGAAAGGGTCTTTCTAGTAGTTGCACATCAAATCTAAGCTGTCTGAAGTGTTTTTCAAAAGTTATCAACACTTTTATGTTTGGCGTTCCGAAACCCACCTTATCTCAGGCTGAAAAGCGTTTTTGTGCATTGTGCCATAACTTTTCAGGAAAGCTTCAGAACATGAAATTTTAACCTCCCACTATAGCAGAAAGGGTCTTTCTAGTAGTTGCACATCAAATCTAAACTGTCTGAAGTGTTTTTCCAAAGTTATCAACACTTTTATGTTTGGCGTTCCGAAACCCACCTTATCTCAGGCTGAAAAGCGTTTTTACGCATTGTGCCATAACTTTTCAGGGAAGCTTCAGAACATGAAATTTTAACCTCCCACTATAGCAGAAAGGGTCTTTCTAGTAGGTGCACATCAAATCTAAGCTCTCTGAAGTGTTTTTCGAAAGTTATCAACACTTTTATGTTTGGCGTTCCGAAACCCACCTTATCTCAGGCTGAAAAGCGTTTTTGTGCATTGTGCCATAACTTTTCAGGGAAGCTTCAGAACATGAAATTTTAACCTCCCACTATAGCAGAAAGGTTCTTTCTAGTAGTTGCACATCAAATCTAAACTGTCTGAAGTGTTTTTCCAAAGTTATCAACACTTTTATGTTTGGCGTTCCGAAACCCACCTTATCTCAGGCTGAAAAGCGTTTTTGTGCATTGTGCCATAACTTTTCAGGAAAGCTTCAGAACATGAAATTTTAACCTCCCACTATAGCAGAAAGGGTCTTTCTAGTAGTTGCACATCAAATCTAAACTGTCTGAAGTGTTTTTCCAAAGTTATCAACACTTTCATGTTTGGCGTTCCGAAACCCACCTTATCTCAGGCTGAAAAGCGTTTTTGTGCATTGTGCCATAACTTTTCAGGGAAGCTTCAGAACATGAAATTTTAACCTCCCACTATAGCAGAAAGGGTCTTTCTAGTAGTTGCACATCAAATCTAAACTGTCTGAAGTGTTTTTCCAAAGTTATCAACACTTTTATGTTTGGCGTTCCGAAACCCACCTTATCTCAGGCTGAAAAGCGTTTTTACGCATTGTGCCATAACTTTTCAGGGAAGCTTCAGAACATGAAATTTTAACCTCCCACTATAGCAGAAAGGGTCTTTCTAGTAGGTGCACATCAAATCTAAACTCTCTGAAGTGTTTTTCGAAAGTTATCAACACTTTTATGTTTGGCGTTCCGAAACCCACCTTATCTCAGGCTGAAAAGCGTTTTTGTGCATTGTGCCATAACTTTTCAGGGAAGCTTCAGAACATGAAATTTTAACCTCCCACTATAGCAGAAAGGGTCTTTCTAGTAGTTGCACATCAAATCTAAACTGTCTGAAGTGTTTTTCCAAAGTTATTAACACTTTTATGTTTGGCGTTCCGAAACCCACCTTATCTCAGGCTGAAAAGCGTTTTTGTGCATTGTGCCATAACTTTTCAGGGAAGCTTCAGAACATGAAATTTTAACCTCCCACTATAGCAGAAAGGGTCTTTCTAGTAGTTGCACATCAAATCTAAACTGTCTGAAGTGTTTTTCCAAAGTTATCAACACTTTTATGTTTGGCGTTCCGAAACCCACCTTATCTCAGGCTGAAAAGCGTTTTTGTGCATTTTGCCATAACTTTTCAGGGAAGCTTCAGAACATGAAATTTTAACCTCCCACTATAGCAGAAAGGGTCTTTCTAGTAGTTGCACATCAAATCTAAGCTGTCTGAAGTGTTTTTCAAAAGTTATCAACACTTTTATGTTTGGCGTTCCGAAACCCACCTTATCTCAGGCTGAAAAGCGTTTTTGTGCATTGTGCCATAACTTTTCAGGAAAGCTTCAGAACATGAAATTTTAACCTCCCACTATAGCAGAAAGGGTCTTTCTAGTAGTTGCACATCAAATCTAAACTGTCTGAAGTGTTTTTCCAAAGTTATCAACACTTTTATGTTTGGCGTTCCGAAACCCACCTTATCTCAGGCTGAAAAGCGTTTTTACGCATTGTGCCATAACTTTTCAGGGAAGCTTCAGAACATGAAATTTTAACCTCCCACTATAGCAGAAAGGGTCTTTCTAGTAGTTGCACATCAAATCTAAACTGTCTGAAGTGTTTTTCCAAAGTTATTAACACTTTTATGTTTGGCGTTCCGAAACCCACCTTATCTCAGGCTGAAAAGCGTTTTTGTGCATTGTGCCATAACTTTTCACGGAAGCTTCAGAACATGAAATTTTAACCTCCCACTATAGCAGAAAGGGTCTTTCTAGTAGTTGCACATCAAATCTAAGCTGTCTGAAGTGTTTTTCAAAAGTTATCAACACTTTTATGTTTGGCGTTCCGAAACCCACCTTATCTCAGGCTGAAAAGCGTTTTTGTGCATTGTGCCATAACTTTTCAGGAAAGCTTCAGAACATGAAATTTTAACCTCCCACTATAGCAGAAAGGGTCTTTCTAGTAGTTGCACATCAAATCTAAACTGTCTGAAGTGTTTTTCCAAAGTTATCAACACTTTTATGTTTGGCGTTCCGAAACCCACCTTATCTCAGGCTGAAAAGCGTTTTTACGCATTGTGCCATAACTTTTCAGGGAAGCTTCAGAACATGAAATTTTAACCTCCCACTATAGCAGAAAGGGTCTTTCTAGTAGGTGCACATCAAATCTAAGCTCTCTGAAGTGTTTTTCGAAAGTTATCAACACTTTTATGTTTGGCGTTCCGAAACCCACCTTATCTCAGGCTGAAAAGCGTTTTTGTGCATTGTGCCATAACTTTTCAGGGAAGCTTCAGAACATGAAATTTTAACCTCCCACTATAGCAGAAAGGTTCTTTCTAGTAGTTGCACATCAAATCTAAACTGTCTGAAGTGTTTTTCCAAAGTTATCAACACTTTTATGTTTGGCGTTCCGAAACCCACCTTATCTCAGGCTGAAAAGCGTTTTTGTGCATTGTGCCATAACTTTTCAGGAAAGCTTCAGAACATGAAATTTTAACCTCCCACTATAGCAGAAAGGGTCTTTCTAGTAGTTGCACATCAAATCTAAACTGTCTGAAGTGTTTTTCCAAAGTTATCAACACTTTCATGTTTGGCGTTCCGAAACCCACCTTATCTCAGGCTGAAAAGCGTTTTTGTGCATTGTGCCATAACTTTTCAGGGAAGCTTCAGAACATGAAATTTTAACCTCCCACTATAGCAGAAAGGGTCTTTCTAGTAGTTGCACATCAAATCTAAACTGTCTGAAGTGTTTTTCCAAAGTTATCAACACTTTTATGTTTGGCGTTCCGAAACCCACCTTATCTCAGGCTGAAAAGCGTTTTTACGCATTGTGCCATAACTTTTCAGGGAAGCTTCAGAACATGAAATTTTAACCTCCCACTATAGCAGAAAGGGTCTTTCTAGTAGGTGCACATCAAATCTAAGCTCTCTGAAGTGTTTTTCGAAAGTTATCAACACTTTTATGTTTGGCGTTCCGAAACCCACCTTATCTCAGGCTGAAAAGCGTTTTTGTGCATTGTGCCATAACTTTTCAGGGAAGCTTCAGAACATAAAATTTTAACCTCCCACTATAGCAGAAAGGGTCTTTCTAGTAGTTGCACATCAAATCTAAACTGTCTGAAGTGTTTTTCCAAAGTTATCAACACTTTTATGTTTGGCGTTCCGAAACCCACCTTATCTCAGGCTGAAAAGCGTTTTTGGGCATTTTGCCATAACTTTTCAGGGAAGCTTCAGAACATGAAATTTTAACCTCCCACTATAGCAGAAAGGGTCTTTCTAGTAGTTGCACATCAAATCTAAGCTGTCTGAAGTGATTTTCAAAAGTTATCAACACTTTTATGTTTGGCGTTCCGAAACCCACCTTATCTCAGGCTGAAAAGCGTTTTTGTGCATTGTGCCATAACTTTTCAGGAAAGCTTCAGAACATGAAATTTTAACCTCCCACTATAGCAGAAAGGGTCTTTCTAGTAGTTGCACATCAAATCTAAACTGTCTGAAGTGTTTTTCCAAAGTTATCAACACTTTTATGTTTGGCGTTCCGAAACCCACCTTATCTCAGGCTGAAAAGCGTTTTTACGCATTGTGCCATAACTTTTCAGGGAAGCTTCAGAACATGAAATTTTAACCTCCCACTATAGCAGAAAGGGTCTTTCTAGTAGGTGCACATCAAATCTAAACTGTCTGAAGTGTTTTTCGAAAGTTATCAACACTTTTATGTTTGGCGTTCCGAAACCCACCTTATCTCAGGCTGAAAAGCGTTTTTGTGCATTGTGCCATAACTTTTCAGGGAAGCTTCAGAACATGAAATTTTAACCTCCCACTATAGCAGAAAGGGTCTTTCTAGTAGTTGCACATCAAATCTAAACTGTCTGAAGTGTTTTTCCAAAGTTATTAACACTTTTATGTTTGGCGTTCCGAAACCCACCTTATCTCAGGCTGAAAAGCGTTTTTGTGCATTGTGCCATAACTTTTCAGGGAAGCTTCAGAACATGAAATTTTAACCTCCCACTATAGCAGAAAGGGTCTTTCTAGTAGTTGCACATCAAATCTAAACTGTCTGAAGTGTTTTTCCAAAGTTATCAACACTTTTATGTTTGGCGTTCCGAAACCCACCTTATCTCAGGCTGAAAAGCGTTTTTGTGCATTGTGCCATAACTTTTCAGGGAAGCTTCAGAACATGAAATTTTAACCTCCCACTATAGCAGAAAGGGTCTTTCTAGTAGTTGCACATCAAATCTAAACTATCTGAAGTGTTTTTCCAAAGTTATCAACACTTTTATGTTTGGCGTTCCGAAACCCACCTTATCTCAGGCTGAAAAGCGTTTTTGTGCATTGTGCCATAACTTTTCAGGGAAGCTTCAGAACATGAAATTTTAACCTCCCACTATAGCAGAAAGGGTCTTTCTAGTAGTTGCACATCAAATCTAAGCTGTCTGAAGTGTTTTTCAAAAGTTATCAACACTTTTATGTTTGGCGTTCCGAAACCCACCTTATCTCAGGCTGAAAAGCGTTTTTGTGCATTGTGCCATAACTTTTCAGGAAAGCTTCAGAACATGAAATTTTAACCTCCCACTATAGCAGAAAGGGTCTTTCTAGTAGTTGCACATCAAATCTAAACTGTCTGAAGTGTTTTTCCAAAGTTATCAACACTTTTATGTTTGGCGTTCCGAAACCCACCTTATCTCAGGCTGAAAAGCGTTTTTGTGCATTGTGCCATAACTTTTCAGGGAAGCTTCAGAACATGAAATTTTAACCTCCCACTATAGCAGAAAGGGTCTTTCTAGTAGTTGCACATCAAATCTAAACTGTCTGAAGTGTTTTTCCAAAGTTATCAACACTTTTATGTTAGGCGTTCCGAAACCCACCTTATCTCAGGCTGAAAAGCGTTTTTACGCATTGTGCCATAACTTTTCAGGGAAGCTTCAGAACATGAAATTTTAACCTCCCACTATAGCAGAAAGGGTCTTTCTAGTAGGTGCACATCAAATCTAAGCTGTCTGAAGTGTTTTTCGAAAGTTATCAACACTTTTATGTTTGGCGTTCCGAAACCCACCTTATCTCAGGCTGAAAAGCGTTTTTGTGCATTGTGCCATAACTTTTCAGGGAAGCTTCAGAACATGAAATTTTAACCTCCCACTATAGCAGAAAGGGTCTTTCTAGTAGTTGCACATCAAATCTAAGCTGTCTGAAGTGTTTTTCAAAAGTTATCAACACTTTTATGTTTGGCGTTCCGAAACCCACCTTATCTCAGGCTGAAAAGCGTTTTTTTGCATTGTGCCATAACTTTTCAGGAAAGCTTCAGAACATGAAATTTTAACCTCCCACTATAGCAGAAAGGGTCTTTCTAGTAGTTGCACATCAAATCTAAACTGTCTGAAGTGTTTTTCCAAAGTTATCAACACTTTTATGTTTGGCGTTCCGAAACCCACCTTATCTCAGGCTGAAAAGCGTTTTTACGCATTGTGCCATAACTTTTCAGGGAAGCTTCAGAACATGAAATTTTAACCTCCCACTATAGCAGAAAGGGTCTTTCTAGTAGGTGCACATCAAATCTAAGCTCTCTGAAGTGTTTTTCGAAAGTTATCAACACTTTTATGTTTGGCGTTCCGAAACCCACCTTATCTCAGGCTGAAAAGCGTTTTTGTGCATTGTGCCATAACTTTTCAGGGAAGCTTCAGAACATGAAATTTTAACCTCCCACTATAGCAGAAAGGGTCTTTCTAGTAGTTGCACATCAAATCTAAACTGTCTGAAGTGTTTTTCCAAAGTTATTAACACTTTTATGTTTGGCGTTCCGAAACCCACCTTATCTCAGGCTGAAAAGCGTTTTTGTGCATTGTGCCATAACTTTTCAGGGAAGCTTCAGAACATGAAATTTTAACCTCCCACTATAGCAGAAAGGGTCTTTCTAGTAGTTGCACATCAAATCTAAGCTGTCTGAAGTGTTTTTCAAAAGTTATCAACACTTTTATGTTTGGCGTTCCGAAACCCACCTTATCTCAGGCTGAATAGCGTTTTTGTGCATTGTGCCATAACTTTTCAGGGAAGCTTCAGAACATGAAATTTTAACCTCCCACTATAGCAGAAAGGGTCTTTCTAGTAGTTGCACATCAAATCTAAACTGTCTGAAGTGTTTTTCCAAAGTTATCAACACTTTTATGTTTGGCGTTCCGAAACCCACCTTATCTCAGGCTGAAAAGCGTTTTTGTGCATTGTGCCATAACTTTTCAGGGAAGCTTCAGAACATGAAATTTTAACCTCCCACTATAGCAGAAAGGGTCTTTCTAGTAGTTGCACATCAAATCTAAACTATCTGAAGTGTTTTTCCAAAGTTATCAACACTTTTATGTTTGGCGTTCCGAAACCCACCTTATCTCAGGCTGAAAAGCGTTTTTGTGCATTGTGCCATAACTTTTCAGGGAAGCTTCAGAACATGAAATTTTAACCTCCCACTATAGCAGAAAGGGTCTTTCTAGTAGTTGCACATCAAATCTAAGCTGTCTGAAGTGTTTTTCAAAAGTTATCAACACTTTTATGTTTGGCGTTCCGAAACCCACCTTATCTCAGGCTGAAAAGCGTTTTTGTGCATTGTGCCATAACTTTTCAGGAAAGCTTCAGAACATGAAATTTTAACCTCCCACTATAGCAGAAAGGGTCTTTCTAGTAGTTGCACATCAAATCTAAACTGTCTGAAGTGTTTTTCCAAAGTTATCAACACTTTTATGTTTGGCGTTCCGAAACCCACCTTATCTCAGGCTGAAAAGCGTTTTTGTGCATTGTGCCATAACTTTTCAGGGAAGCTTCAGAACATGAAATTTTAACCTCCCACTATAGCAGAAAGGGTCTTTCTAGTAGTTGCACATCAAATCTAAACTGTCTGAAGTGTTTTTCCAAAGTTATCAACACTTTTATGTTAGGCGTTCCGAAACCCACCTTATCTCAGGCTGAAAAGCGTTTTTACGCATTGTGCCATAACTTTTCAGGGAAGCTTCAGAACATGAAATTTTAACCTCCCACTATAGCAGAAAGGGTCTTTCTAGTAGGTGCACATCAAATCTAAGCTGTCTGAAGTGTTTTTCGAAAGTTATCAACACTTTTATGTTTGGCGTTCCGAAACCCACCTTATCTCAGGCTGAAAAGCGTTTTTGTGCATTGTGCCATAACTTTTCAGGGAAGCTTCAGAACATGAAATTTTAACCTCCCACTATAGCAGAAAGGGTCTTTCTAGTAGTTGCACATCAAATCTAAGCTGTCTGAAGTGTTTTTCAAAAGTTATCAACACTTTTATGTTTGGCGTTCCGAAACCCACCTTATCTCAGGCTGAAAAGCGTTTTTTTGCATTGTGCCATAACTTTTCAGGAAAGCTTCAGAACATGAAATTTTAACCTCCCACTATAGCAGAAAGGGTCTTTCTAGTAGTTGCACATCAAATCTAAACTGTCTGAAGTGTTTTTCCAAAGTTATCAACACTTTTATGTTTGGCGTTCCGAAACCCACCTTATCTCAGGCTGAAAAGCGTTTTTACGCATTGTGCCATAACTTTTCAGGGAAGCTTCAGAACATGAAATTTTAACCTCCCACTATAGCAGAAAGGGTCTTTCTAGTAGGTGCACATCAAATCTAAGCTCTCTGAAGTGTTTTTCGAAAGTTATCAACACTTTTATGTTTGGCGTTCCGAAACCCACCTTATCTCAGGCTGAAAAGCGTTTTTGTGCATTGTGCCATAACTTTTCAGGGAAGCTTCAGAACATGAAATTTTAACCTCCCACTATAGCAGAAAGGGTCTTTCTAGTAGTTGCACATCAAATCTAAACTGTCTGAAGTGTTTTTCCAAAGTTATTAACACTTTTATGTTTGGCGTTCCGAAACCCACCTTATCTCAGGCTGAAAAGCGTTTTTGTGCATTGTGCCATAACTTTTCAGGGAAGCTTCAGAACATGAAATTTTAACCTCCCACTATAGCAGAAAGGGTCTTTCTAGTAGTTGCACATCAAATCTAAGCTGTCTGAAGTGTTTTTCAAAAGTTATCAACACTTTTATGTTTGGCGTTCCGAAACCCACCTTATCTCAGGCTGAATAGCGTTTTTGTGCATTGTGCCATAACTTTTCAGGGAAGCTTCAGAACATGAAATTTTAACCTCCCACTATAGCAGAAAGGGTCTTTCTAGTAGTTGCACATCAAATCTAAACTGTCTGAAGTGTTTTTCCAAAGTTATCAACACTTTTATGTTTGGCGTTCCGAAACCCACCTTATCTCAGGCTGAAAAGCGTTTTTGTGCATTGTGCCATAACTTTTCAGGGAAGCTTCAGAACATGAAATTTTAACCTCCCACTATAGCAGAAAGGGTCTTTCTAGTAGTTGCACATCAAATCTAAACTATCTGAAGTGTTTTTCCAAAGTTATCAACACTTTTATGTTTGGCGTTCCGAAACCCACCTTATCTCAGGCTGAAAAGCGTTTTTGTGCATTGTGCCATAACTTTTCAGGGAAGCTTCAGAACATGAAATTTTAACCTCCCACTATAGCAGAAAGGGTCTTTCTAGTAGTTGCACATCAAATCTAAGCTGTCTGAAGTGTTTTTCAAAAGTTATCAACACTTTTATGTTTGGCGTTCCGAAACCCACCTTATCTCAGGCTGAAAAGCGTTTTTGTGCATTGTGCCATAACTTTTCAGGAAAGCTTCAGAACATGAAATTTTAACCTCCCACTATAGCAGAAAGGGTCTTTCTAGTAGTTGCACATCAAATCTAAACTGTCTGAAGTGTTTTTCCAAAGTTATCAACACTTTTATGTTTGGCGTTCCGAAACCCACCTTATCTCAGGCTGAAAAGCGTTTTTGTGCATTGTGCCATAACTTTTCAGGGAAGCTTCAGAACATGAAATTTTAACCTCCCACTATAGCAGAAAGGGTCTTTCTAGTAGTTGCACATCAAATCTAAACTGTCTGAAGTGTTTTTCCAAAGTTATCAACACTTTTATGTTAGGCGTTCCGAAACCCACCTTATCTCAGGCTGAAAAGCGTTTTTACGCATTGTGCCATAACTTTTCAGGGAAGCTTCAGAACATGAAATTTTAACCTCCCACTATAGCAGAAAGGGTCTTTCTAGTAGGTGCACATCAAATCTAAGCTGTCTGAAGTGTTTTTCGAAAGTTATCAACACTTTTATGTTTGGCGTTCCGAAACCCACCTTATCTCAGGCTGAAAAGCGTTTTTGTGCATTGTGCCATAACTTTTCAGGGAAGCTTCAGAACATGAAATTTTAACCTCCCACTATAGCAGAAAGGGTCTTTCTAGTAGTTGCACATCAAATCTAAGCTGTCTGAAGTGTTTTTCAAAAGTTATCAACACTTTTATGTTTGGCGTTCCGAAACCCACCTTATCTCAGGCTGAAAAGCGTTTTTTTGCATTGTGCCATAACTTTTCAGGAAAGCTTCAGAACATGAAATTTTAACCTCCCACTATAGCAGAAAGGGTCTTTCTAGTAGTTGCACATCAAATCTAAACTGTCTGAAGTGTTTTTCCAAAGTTATCAACACTTTTATGTTTGGCGTTCCGAAACCCACCTTATCTCAGGCTGAAAAGCGTTTTTACGCATTGTGCCATAACTTTTCAGGGAAGCTTCAGAACATGAAATTTTAACCTCCCACTATAGCAGAAAGGGTCTTTCTAGTAGGTGCACATCAAATCTAAGCTCTCTGAAGTGTTTTTCGAAAGTTATCAACACTTTTATGTTTGGCGTTCCGAAACCCACCTTATCTCAGGCTGAAAAGCGTTTTTGTGCATTGTGCCATAACTTTTCAGGGAAGCTTCAGAACATGAAATTTTAACCTCCCACTATAGCAGAAAGGGTCTTTCTAGTAGTTGCACATCAAATCTAAACTGTCTGAAGTGTTTTTCCAAAGTTATTAACACTTTTATGTTTGGCGTTCCGAAACCCACCTTATCTCAGGCTGAAAAGCGTTTTTGTGCATTGTGCCATAACTTTTCAGGGAAGCTTCAGAACATGAAATTTTAACCTCCCACTATAGCAGAAAGGGTCTTTCTAGTAGTTGCACATCAAATCTAAGCTGTCTGAAGTGTTTTTCAAAAGTTATCAACACTTTTATGTTTGGCGTTCCGAAACCCACCTTATCTCAGGCTGAATAGCGTTTTTGTGCATTGTGCCATAACTTTTCAGGAAAGCTTCAGAACATGAAATTTTAACCTCCCACTATAGCAGAAAGGGTCTTTCTAGTAGTTGCACATCAAATCTAAACTGTCTGAAGTGTTTTTCCAAAGTTATCAACACTTTTATGTTTGGCGTTCCGAAACCCACCTTATCTCAGGCTGAAAAGCGTTTTTACGCATTGTGCCATAACTTTTCAGGGAAGCTTCAGAACATGAAATTTTAACCTCCCACTATAGCAGAAAGGGTCTTTCTAGTAGGTGCACATCAAATCTAAGCTCTCTGAAGTGTTTTTCGAAAGTTATCAACACTTTTATGTTTGGCGTTCCGAAACCCACCTTATCTCAGGCTGAAAAGCGTTTTTGTGCATTGTGCCATAACTTTTCAGGGAAGCTTCAGAACATGAAATTTTAACCTCCCACTATAGCAGAAAGGGTCTTTCTAGTAGTTGCACATCAAATCTAAATTGTCTGAAGTGTTTTTCCAAAGTTATCAACACTTTTATGTTTGGCGTTCCGAAACCCACCTTATCTCAGGCTGAAAAGCGTTTTTGTGCATTGTGCCATAACTTTTCAGGAAAGCTTCAGAACATGAAATTTTAACCTCCCACTATAGCAGAAAGGGTCTTTCTAGTAGTTGCACATCAAATCTAAACTGTCTGAAGTGTTTTTCCAAAGTTATCAACACTTTTATGTTTGGCGTTCCGAAACCCACCTTATCTCAGGCTGAAAAGCGTTTTTGTGCATTGTGCCATAACTTTTCAGGGAAGCTTCAGAACATGAAATTTTAACCTCCCACTATAGCAGAAAGGGTCTTTCTAGTAGTTGCACATCAAATCTAAGCTGTCTGAAGTGTTTTTCAAAAGTTATCAACACTTTTATGTTTGACGTTCCGAAACCCACCTTATCTCAGGCTGAAAAGCGTTTTTGTGCATTGTGCCATAACTTTTCAGGAAAGCTTCAGAACATGAAATTTTAACCTCCCACTATAGCAGAAAGGGTCTTTCTAGTAGTTGCACATCAAATCTAAACTGTCTGAAGTGTTTTTCCAAAGTTATCAAAACTTTTATGTTTGGCGTTCCGAAACCCACCTTATCTCAGGCTGAAAAGCGTTTTTACGCATTGTGCCATAACTTTTCAGGGAAGCTTCAGAACATGAAATTTTAACCTCCCACTATAGCAGAAAGGGTCTTTCTAGTAGGTGCACATCAAATCTAAGCTCTCTGAAGTGTTTTTCGAAAGTTATCAACACTTTTATGTTTGGCGTTCCGAAACCCACCTTATCTCAGGCTGAAAAGCGTTTTTGTGCATTGTGCCATAACTTTTCAGGGAAGCTTCAGAACATGAAATTTTAACCTCCCACTATAGCAGAAAGGGTCTTTCTAGTAGTTGCACATCAAATCTAAACTGTCTGAAGTGTTTTTCCAAAGTTATTAACACTTTTATGTTTGGCGTTCCGAAACCCACCTTATCTCAGGCTGAAAAGCGTTTTTGTGCATTGTGCCATAACTTTTCAGGGAAGCTTCAGAACATGAAATTTTAACCTCCCACTATAGCAGAAAGGGTCTTTCTAGTAGTTGCACATCAAATCTAAACTGTCTGAAGTGTTTTTCCAAAGTTATCAACACTTTTATGTTTGGCGTTCCGAAACCCACCTTATCTCAGGCTGAAAAGCGTTTTTACGCATTGTGCCATAACTTTTCAGGGAAGCTTCAGAACATGAAATTTTAACCTCCCACTATAGCAGAAAGGGTCTTTCTAGTAGGTGCACATCAAATCTAAGCTGTCTGAAGTGTTTTTCCAAAGTTATCAACACTTTTATGTTTGGCGTTCCGAAACCCACCTTATCTCAGGCTGAAAAGCGTTTTTGTGCATTGTGCCATAACTTTTCAGGGAAGCTTCAGAACATGAAATTTTAACCTCCCACTATAGCAGAAAGGGTCTTTCTAGTAGTTGCACATCAAATCTAAGCTGTCTGAAGTGTTTTTCAAAAGTTATCAACACTTTTATGTTTGGCGTTCCGAAACCCACCTTATCTCAGGCTGAAAAGCGTTTTTGTGCATTGTGCCATAACTTTTCAGGAAAGCTTCAGAACATGAAATTTTAACCTCCCACTATAGCAGAAAGGGTCTTTCTAGTAGTTGCACATCAAATCTAAACTGTCTGAAGTGTTTTTCCAAAGTTATCAACACTTTTATGTTTGGCGTT
This sequence comes from Synchiropus splendidus, assembly GCF_027744825.2. Lineage (NCBI taxonomy): Eukaryota > Metazoa > Chordata > Actinopteri > Syngnathiformes > Callionymidae > Synchiropus > Synchiropus splendidus. Next base: position 299,647 of record NW_026527060.1, read on the forward strand.
CCGAAACCCACCTTATCTCAGGCTGAAAAGCGTTTTTACGCATTGTGCCATAACTTTTCAGGGAAGCTTCAGAACATGAAATTTTAACCTCCCACTATAGCAGAAAGGGTCTTTCTAGTAGTTGCACATCAAATCTAAACTGTCTGAAGTGTTTTTCCAAAGTTATTAACACTTTTATGTTTGGCGTTCCGAAACCCACCTTATCTCAGGCTGAAAAGCGTTTTTGTGCATTGTGCCATAACTTTTCAGGGAAGCTTCAGAACATGAAATTTTAACCTCCCACTAAAGCAGAAAGGGTCTTTCTAGTAGTTGCACATCAAATCTAAACTGTCTGAAGTGTTTTTCAAAAGTTATCAACACTTTTATGTTTGGCGTTCCGAAACCCACCTTATCTCAGGCTGAAAAGCGTTTTTGTGCATTGTGCCATAACTTTTCAGGAAAGCTTCAGAACATGAAATTTTAACATCCCACTATAGCAGAAAGGGTCTTTCTAGTAGTTGCACATCAAATCTAAACTGTCTGAAGTGTTTTTCCAAAGTTATCAACACTTTTATGTTTGGCGTTCCGAAACCCACCTTATCTCAGGCTGAAAAGCGTTTTTACGCATTGTGCCATAACTTTTCAGGGAAGCTTCAGAACATGAAATTTTAACCTCCCACTATAGCAGAAAGGGTCTTTCTAGTAGGTGCACATCAAATCTAAGCTCTCTGAAGTGTTTTTCGAAAGTTATCAACACTTTTATGTTTGGCGTTCCGAAACCCACCTTATCTCAGGCTGAAAAGCGTTTTTGTGCATTGTGCCATAACTTTTCAGGGAAGCTTCAGAACATGAAATTTTAACCTCCCACTATAGCAGAAAGGGTCTTTCTAGTAGTTGCACATCAAATCTAAACTGTCTGAAGTGTTTTTCCAAAGTTATCAACACTTTTATGTTTGGCGTTCCGAAACCCACCTTATCTCAGGCTGAAAAGCGTTTTTGTGCATTGTGCCATAACTTTTCAGGAAAGCTTCAGAACATGAAATTTTAACCTCCCACTATAGCAGAAAGGGTCTTTCTAGTAGTTGCACATCAAATCTAAACTGTCTGAAGTGTTTTTCCAAAGTTATCAACACTTTTATGTTTGGCGTTCCGAAACCCACCTTATCTCAGGCTGAAAAGCGTTTTTACGCATTGTGCCATAACTTTTCAGGGAAGCTTCAGAACATGAAATTTTAACCTCCCACTATAGCAGAAAGGGTCTTTCTAGTAGTTGCACATCAAATCTAAGCTGTCTGAAGTGTTTTTCAAAAGTTATCAACACTTTTATGTTTGGCGTTCCGAAACCCACCTTATCTCAGGCTGAAAAGCGTTTTTGTGCATTGTGCCATAACTTTTCAGGAAAGCTTCAGAACATGAAATTTTAACCTCCCACTATAGCAGAAAGGGTCTTTCTAGTAGTTGCACATCAAATCTAAACTGTCTGAAGTGTTTTTCCAAAGTTATCAACACTTTTATGTTTGGCGTTCCGAAACCCACCTTATCTCAGGCTGAAAAGCGTTTTTACGCATTGTGCCATAACTTTTCAGGGAAGCTTCAGAACATGAAATTTTAACCTCCCACTATAGCAGAAAGGGTCTTTCTAGTAGGTGCACATCAAATCTAAGCTCTCTGAAGTGTTTTTCGAAAGTTATCAACACTTTTATGTTTGGCGTTCCGAAACCCACCTTATCTCAGGCTGAAAAGCGTTTTTGTGCATTGTGCCATAACTTTTCAGGGAAGCTTCAGAACATGAAATTTTAACCTCCCACTATAGCAGAAAGGGTCTTTCTAGTAGTTGCACATCAAATCTAAACTGTCTGAAGTGTTTTTCCAAAGTTATTAACACTTTTATGTTTGGCGTTCCGAAACCCACCTTATCTCAGGCTGAAAAGCGTTTTTGTGCATTGTGCCATAACTTTTCAGGGAAGCTTCAGAACATGAAATTTTAACCTCCCACTATAGCAGAAAGGGTCTTTCTAGTAGTTGCACATCAAATCTAAGCTGTCTGAAGTGTTTTTCAAAAGTTATCAACACTTTTATGTTTGGCGTTCCGAAACCCACCTTATCTCAGGCTGAAAAGCGTTTTTGTGCATTGTGCCATAACTTTTCAGGAAAGCTTCAGAACATGAAATTTTAACCTCCCACTATAGCAGAAAGGGTCTTTCTAGTAGTTGCACATCAAATCTAAACTGTCTGAAGTGTTTTTCCAAAGTTATCAACACTTTTATGTTTGGCGTTCCGAAACCCACCTTATCTCAGGCTGAAAAGCGTTTTTACGCATTGTGCCATAACTTTTCAGGGAAGCTTCAGAACATGAAATTTTAACCTCCCACTATAGCAGAAAGGGTCTTTCTAGTAGGTGCACATCAAATCTAAGCTCTCTGAAGTGTTTTTCGAAAGTTATCAACACTTTTATGTTTGGCGTTCCGAAACCCACCTTATCTCAGGCTGAAAAGCGTTTTTGTGCATTGTGCCATAACTTTTCAGGGAAGCTTCAGAACATGAAATTTTAACCTCCCACTATAGCAGAAAGGTTCTTTCTAGTAGTTGCACATCAAATCTAAACTGTCTGAAGTGTTTTTCCAAAGTTATCAACACTTTTATGTTTGGCGTTCCGAAACCCACCTTATCTCAGGCTGAAAAGCGTTTTTGTGCATTGTGCCATAACTTTTCAGGAAAGCTTCAGAACATGAAATTTTAACCTCCCACTATAGCAGAAAGGGTCTTTCTAGTAGTTGCACATCAAATCTAAACTGTCTGAAGTGTTTTTCCAAAGTTATCAACACTTTCATGTTTGGCGTTCCGAAACCCACCTTATCTCAGGCTGAAAAGCGTTTTTGTGCATTGTGCGATAACTTTTCAGGGAAGCTTCAGAACATGAAATTTTAACCTCCCACTATAGCAGAAAGGGTCTTTCTAGTAGTTGCACATCAAATCTAAACTGTCTGAAGTGTTTTTCCAAAGTTATCAACACTTTTATGTTTGGCGTTCCGAAACCCACCTTATCTCAGGCTGAAAAGCGTTTTTACGCATTGTGCCATAACTTTTCAGGGAAGCTTCAGAACATGAAATTTTAACCTCCCACTATAGCAGAAAGGGTCTTTCTAGTAGGTGCACATCAAATCTAAACTCTCTGAAGTGTTTTTCGAAAGTTATCAACACTTTTATGTTTGGCGTTCCGAAACCCACCTTATCTCAGGCTGAAAAGCGTTTTTGTGCATTGTGCCATAACTTTTCAGGGAAGCTTCAGAACATGAAATTTTAACCTCCCACTATAGCAGAAAGGGTCTTTCTAGTAGTTGCACATCAAATCTAAACTGTCTGAAGTGTTTTTCCAAAGTTATTAACACTTTTATGTTTGGCGTTCCGAAACCCACCTTATCTCAGGCTGAAAAGCGTTTTTGTGCATTGTGCCATAACTTTTCAGGGAAGCTTCAGAACATGAAATTTTAACCTCCCACTATAGCAGAAAGGGTCTTTCTAGTAGTTGCACATCAAATCTAAACTGTCTGAAGTGTTTTTCCAAAGTTATCAACACTTTTATGTTTGGCGTTCCGAAACCCACCTTATCTCAGGCTGAAAAGCGTTTTTGTGCATTTTGCCATAACTTTTCAGGGAAGCTTCAGAACATGAAATTTTAACCTCCCACTATAGCAGAAAGGGTCTTTCTAGTAGTTGCACATCAAATCTAAGCTGTCTGAAGTGTTTTTCAAAAGTTATCAACACTTTTATGTTTGGCGTTCCGAAACCCACCTTATCTCAGGCTGAAAAGCGTTTTTGTGCATTGTGCCATAACTTTTCAGGAAAGCTTCAGAACATGAAATTTTAACCTCCCACTATAGCAGAAAGGGTCTTTCTAGTAGTTGCACATCAAATCTAAACTGTCTGAAGTGTTTTTCCAAAGTTATCAACACTTTTATGTTTGGCGTTCCGAAACCCACCTTATCTCAGGCTGAAAAGCGTTTTTACGCATTGTGCCATAACTTTTCAGGGAAGCTTCAGAACATGAAATTTTAACCTCCCACTATAGCAGAAAGGGTCTTTCTAGTAGGTGCACATCAAATCTAAGCTCTCTGAAGTGTTTTTCGAAAGTTATCAACACTTTTATGTTTGGCGTTCCGAAACCCACCTTATCTCAGGCTGAAAAGCGTTTTTGTGCATTGTGCCATAACTTTTCAGGGAAGCTTCAGAACATGAAATTTTAACCTCCCACTATAGCAGAAAGGTTCTTTCTAGTAGTTGCACATCAAATCTAAACTGTCTGAAGTGTTTTTCCAAAGTTATCAACACTTTTATGTTTGGCGTTCCGAAACCCACCTTATCTCAGGCTGAAAAGCGTTTTTGTGCATTGTGCCATAACTTTTCAGGAAAGCTTCAGAACATGAAATTTTAACCTCCCACTATAGCAGAAAGGGTCTTTCTAGTAGTTGCACATCAAATCTAAACTGTCTGAAGTGTTTTTCCAAAGTCATCAACACTTTCATGTTTGGCGTTCCGAAACCCACCTTATCTCAGGCTGAAAAGCGTTTTTGTGCATTGTGCCATAACTTTTCAGGGAAGCTTCAGAACATGAAATTTTAACCTCCCACTATAGCAGAAAGGGTCTTTCTAGTAGTTGCACATCAAATCTAAACTGTCTGAAGTGTTTTTCCAAAGTTATCAACACTTTTATGTTTGGCGTTCCGAAACCCACCTTATCTCAGGCTGAAAAGCGTTTTTACGCATTGTGCCATAACTTTTCAGGGAAGCTTCAGAACATGAAATTTTAACCTCCCACTATAGCAGAAAGGGTCTTTCTAGTAGGTGCACATCAAATCTAAGCTCTCTGAAGTGTTTTTCGAAAGTTATCAACACTTTTATGTTTGGCGTTCCGAAACCCACCTTATCTCAGGCTGAAAAGCGTTTTTGTGCATTGTGCCATAACTTTTCAGGGAAGCTTCAGAACATAAAATTTTAACCTCCCACTATAGCAGAAAGGGTCTTTCTAGTAGTTGCACATCAAATCTAAACTGTCTGAAGTGTTTTTCCAAAGTTATTAACACTTTTATGTTTGGCGTTCCGAAACCCACCTTATCTCAGGCTGAAAAGCGTTTTTGTGCATTGTGCCATAACTTTTCAGGGAAGCTTCAGAACATAAAATTTTAACCTCCCACTATAGCAGAAAGGGTCTTTCTAGTAGTTGCACATCAAATCTAAACTGTCTGAAGTGTTTTTCCAAAGTTATCAACACTTTTATGTTTGGCGTTCCGAAACCCACCTTATCTCAGGCTGAAAAGCGTTTTTGTGCATTTTGCCATAACTTTTCAGGGAAGCTTCAGAACATGAAATTTTAACCTCCCACTATAGCAGAAAGGGTCTTTCTAGTAGTTGCACATCAAATCTAAGCTGTCTGAAGTGATTTTCAAAAGTTATCAACACTTTTATGTTTGGCGTTCCGAAACCCACCTTATCTCAGGCTGAAAAGCGTTTTTGTGCATTGTGCCATAACTTTTCAGGAAAGCTTCAGAACATGAAATTTTAACCTCCCACTATAGCAGAAAGGGTCTTTCTAGTAGTTGCACATCAAATCTAAACTGTCTGAAGTGTTTTTCCAAAGTTATCAACACTTTTATGTTTGGCGTTCCGAAACCCACCTTATCTCAGGCTGAAAAGCGTTTTTACGCATTGTGCCATAACTTTTCAGGGAAGCTTCAGAACATGAAATTTTAACCTCCCACTATAGCAGAAAGGGTCTTTCTAGTAGGTGCACATCAAATCTAAACTGTCTGAAGTGTTTTTCGAAAGTTATCAACACTTTTATGTTTGGCGTTCCGAAACCCACCTTATCTCAGGCTGAAAAGCGTTTTTGTGCATTGTGCCATAACTTTTCAGGGAAGCTTCAGAACATGAAATTTTAACCTCCCACTATAGCAGAAAGGGTCTTTCTAGTAGTTGCACATCAAATCTAAACTGTCTGAAGTGTTTTTCCAAAGTTATTAACACTTTTATGTTTGGCGTTCCGAAACCCACCTTATCTCAGGCTGAAAAGCGTTTTTGTGCATTGTGCCATAACTTTTCAGGGAAGCTTCAGAACATGAAATTTTAACCTCCCACTATAGCAGAAAGGGTCTTTCTAGTAGTTGCACATCAAATCTAAACTGTCTGAAGTGTTTTTCCAAAGTTATCAACACTTTTATGTTTGGCGTTCCGAAACCCACCTTATCTCAGGCTGAAAAGCGTTTTTGTGCATTGTGCCATAACTTTTCAGGGAAGCTTCAGAACATGAAATTTTAACCTCCCACTATAGCAGAAAGGGTCTTTCTAGTAGTTGCACATCAAATCTAAACTATCTGAAGTGTTTTTCCAAAGTTATCAACACTTTTATGTTTGGCGTTCCGAAACCCACCTTATCTCAGGCTGAAAAGCGTTTTTGTGCATTGTGCCATAACTTTTCAGGGAAGCTTCAGAACATGAAATTTTAACCTCCCACTATAGCAGAAAGGGTCTTTCTAGTAGTTGCACATCAAATCTAAGCTGTCTGAAGTGTTTTTCAAAAGTTATCAACACTTTTATGTTTGGCGTTCCGAAACCCACCTTATCTCAGGCTGAAAAGCGTTTTTGTGCATTGTGCCATAACTTTTCAGGAAAGCTTCAGAACATGAAATTTTAACCTCCCACTATAGCAGAAAGGGTCTTTCTAGTAGTTGCACATCAAATCTAAACTGTCTGAAGTGTTTTTCCAAAGTTATCAACACTTTTATGTTTGGCGTTCCGAAACCCACCTTATCTCAGGCTGAAAAGCGTTTTTGTGCATTGTGCCATAACTTTTCAGGGAAGCTTCAGAACATGAAATTTTAACCTCCCACTATAGCAGAAAGGGTCTTTCTAGTAGTTGCACATCAAATCTAAACTGTCTGAAGTGTTTTTCCAAAGTTATCAACACTTTTATGTTTGGCGTTCCGAAACCCACCTTATCTCAGGCTGAAAAGCGTTTTTACGCATTGTGCCATAACTTTTCAGGGAAGCTTCAGAACATGAAATTTTAACCTCCCACTATAGCAGAAAGGGTCTTTCTAGTAGGTGCACATCAAATCTAAGCTGTCTGAAGTGTTTTTCGAAAGTTATCAACACTTTTATGTTTGGCGTTCCGAAACCCACCTTATCTCAGGCTGAAAAGCGGTTTTGTGCATTGTGCCATAACTTTTCAGGGAAGCTTCAGAACATGAAATTTTAACCTCCCACTATAGCAGAAAGGGTCTTTCTAGTAGTTGCACATCAAATCTAAGCTGTCTGAAGTGTTTTTCAAAAGTTATCAACACTTTTATGTTTGGCGTTCCGAAACCCACCTTATCTCAGGCTGAAAAGCGTTTTTGTGCATTGTGCCATAACTTTTCAGGAAAGCTTCAGAACATGAAATTTTAACCTCCCACTATAGCAGAAAGGGTCTTTCTAGTAGTTGCACATCAAATCTAAACTGTCTGAAGTGTTTTTCCAAAGTTATCAACACTTTTATGTTTGGCGTTCCGAAACCCACCTTATCTCAGGCTGAAAAGCGTTTTTACGCATTGTGCCATAACTTTTCAGGGAAGCTTCAGAACATGAAATTTTAACCTCCCACTATAGCAGAAAGGGTCTTTCTAGTAGGTGCACATCAAATCTAAGCTCTCTGAAGTGTTTTTCGAAAGTTATCAACACTTTTATGTTTGGCGTTCCGAAACCCACCTTATCTCAGGCTGAAAAGCGTTTTTGTGCATTGTGCCATAACTTTTCAGGGAAGCTTCAGAACATGAAATTTTAACCTCCCACTATAGCAGAAAGGGTCTTTCTAGTAGTTGCACATCAAATCTAAACTGTCTGAAGTGTTTTTCCAAAGTTATTAACACTTTTATGTTTGGCGTTCCGAAACCCACCTTATCTCAGGCTGAAAAGCGTTTTTGTGCATTGTGCCATAACTTTTCAGGGAAGCTTCAGAACATGAAATTTTAACCTCCCACTATAGCAGAAAGGGTCTTTCTAGTAGTTGCACATCAAATCTAAGCTGTCTGAAGTGTTTTTCAAAAGTTATCAACACTTTTATGTTTGGCGTTCCGAAACCCACCTTATCTCAGGCTGAATAGCGTTTTTGTGCATTGTGCCATAACTTTTCAGGAAAGCTTCAGAACATGAAATTTTAACCTCCCACTATAGCAGAAAGGGTCTTTCTAGTAGTTGCACATCAAATCTAAACTGTCTGAAGTGTTTTTCCAAAGTTATCAACACTTTTATGTTTGGCGTTCCGAAACCCACCTTATCTCAGGCTGAAAAGCGTTTTTACGCATTGTGCCATAACTTTTCAGGGAAGCTTCAGAACATGAAATTTTAACCTCCCACTATAGCAGAAAGGGTCTTTCTAGTAGGTGCACATCAAATCTAAGCTCTCTGAAGTGTTTTTCGAAAGTTATCAACACTTTTATGTTTGGCGTTCCGAAACCCACCTTATCTCAGGCTGAAAAGCGTTTTTGTGCATTGTGCCATAACTTTTCAGGGAAGCTTCAGAACATGAAATTTTAACCTCCCACTATAGCAGAAAGGGTCTTTCTAGTAGTTGCACATCAAATCTAAACTGTCTGAAGTGTTTTTCCAAAGTTATCAACACTTTTATGTTTGGCGTTCCGAAACCCACCTTATCTCAGGCTGAAAAGCGTTTTTGTGCATTGTGCCATAACTTTTCAGGAAAGCTTCAGAACATGAAATTTTAACCTCCCACTATAGCAGAAAGGGTCTTTCTAGTAGTTGCACATCAAATCTAAACTGTCTGAAGTGTTTTTCCAAAGTTATCAACACTTTTATGTTTGGCGTTCCGAAACCCACCTTATCTCAGGCTGAAAAGCGTTTTTGTGCATTGTGCCATAACTTTTCAGGGAAGCTTCAGAACATGAAATTTTAACCTCCCACTATAGCAGAAAGGGTCTTTCTAGTAGTTGCACATCAAATCTAAGCTGTCTGAAGTGTTTTTCAAAAGTTATCAACACTTTTATGTTTGACGTTCCGAAACCCACCTTATCTCAGGCTGAAAAGCGTTTTTGTGCATTGTGCCATAACTTTTCAGGAAAGCTTCAGAACATGAAATTTTAACCTCCCACTATAGCAGAAAGGGTCTTTCTAGTAGTTACACATCAAATCTAAACTGTCTGAAGTGTTTTTCCAAAGTTATCAAAACTTTTATGTTTGGCGTTCCGAAACCCACCTTATCTCAGGCTGAAAAGCGTTTTTACGCATTGTGCCATAACTTTTCAGGGAAGCTTCAGAACATGAAATTTTAACCTCCCACTATAGCAGAAAGGGTCTTTCTAGTAGGTGCACATCAAATCTAAGCTCTCTGAAGTGTTTTTCGAAAGTTATCAACACTTTTATGTTTGGCGTTCCGAAACCCACCTTATCTCAGGCTGAAAAGCGTTTTTGTGCATTGTGCCATAACTTTTCAGGGAAGCTTCAGAACATGAAATTTTAACCTCCCACTATAGCAGAAAGGGTCTTTCTAGTAGTTGCACATCAAATCTAAACTGTCTGAAGTGTTTTTCCAAAGTTATTAACACTTTTATGTTTGGCGTTCCGAAACCCACCTTATCTCAGGCTGAAAAGCGTTTTTGTGCATTGTGCCATAACTTTTCAGGGAAGCTTCAGAACATGAAATTTTAACCTCCCACTATAGCAGAAAGGGTCTTTCTAGTAGTTGCACATCAAATCTAAACTGTCTGAAGTGTTTTTCCAAAGTTATCAACACTTTTATGTTTGGCGTTCCGAAACCCACCTTATCTCAGGCTGAAAAGCGTTTTTACGCATTGTGCCATAACTTTTCAGGGAAGCTTCAGAACATGAAATTTTAACCTCCCACTATAGCAGAAAGGGTCTTTCTAGTAGGTGCACATCAAATCTAAGCTGTCTGAAGTGTTTTTCCAAAGTTATCAACACTTTTATGTTTGGCGTTCCGAAACCCACCTTATCTCAGGCTGAAAAGCGTTTTTGTGCATTGTGCCATAACTTTTCAGGGAAGCTTCAGAACATGAAATTTTAACCTCCCACTATAGCAGAAAGGGTCTTTCTAGTAGTTGCACATCAAATCTAAGCTGTCTGAAGTGTTTTTCAAAAGTTATCAACACTTTTATGTTTGGCGTTCCGAAACCCACCTTATCTCAGGCTGAAAAGCGTTTTTGTGCATTGTGCCATAACTTTTCAGGAAAGCTTCAGAACATGAAATTTTAACCTCCCACTATAGCAGAAAGGGTCTTTCTAGTAGTTGCACATCAAATCTAAACTGTCTGAAGTGTTTTTCCAAAGTTATCAACACTTTTATGTTTGGCGTTCCGAAACCCACCTT